>NC_133658.1:642754530-643054530 GCF_037893015.1 Macrotis lagotis
GGAGAGGGAACAGCAAATATACTCAATGGGGTATAGACATCTGGAGTAAGAAGGGGGGGGCAGGGGGAAGGGCAGTGATGTGTGTGATGGAGGAGAGGATGGGCCATGGGGGAAGAGTGGTAAGATATAACACATTTTATTTTTTACTTCTTGCAAGGGGCTGGGATTGGATGGCCTGTCCAGGACCATAGGGCCAGGTGGATGCTGGGCCTAAGGGGTGGTAGGGGGGCTCAGGGCCTCTTGGCCCCAGGACCAGGGATCTGTCTGCTGCGCCACTCAGCTACCCTACAGAAGAGTCAGAGTGAAGGGAGAGAGAAAATATAGTGCATGGTAGTGGAGAAATAAGAAAGGAGGGAGTTATGATCAGCAATGGCAATGGTGGAAAAATATGGAAGTAACTTTTGTGATGGACTTATCATAAAGAATGTGATCTACCCATGACAGAGTTGTTGGTGTTGGAACAAAGATTGAAGCACATTTTTTATTGTTATTATTATTTGGGGGGGGTGCAGGGCAAATGGGGCTGGTGGACTGCCTGGCGCCACATAACAGGGTGATCATTGGGTGTCTGAGGCCAGATTTGGACCCGGGTGCTCCTGGCTCAAGGGCCAATGCTCTGTCTGCCCCAGCCACCCCTACTATTATTACTATTTTATTTTATTTTGGATCTTTTTTTCTTTTTCTTTTTTTTCTTTTTTTGGTTTTTGCAGGGAAGTGGGGTTGGGGTAGCTTGCATATCACGTGGCTGGGTGATTGTTGGATGTATGGGGTCAGATATGGGCTCAGGTGCTCCTGGCTCCAGGGCTGGTGCTCTGTCCATTGTACCACCTGGCCATACCTACAATTATTACTATTATTTTTTTATTTTAATTTTTTTCATTCCCCTTTACTTTATTGCTCAAGTGAGTCTATATTTTGGTGGGGAGGGGTATTTTGTTTACTCATAAACAAAAATATTTTTATTAATGTATAAAAAACATTATTTGTATAAAATGAGAATAAATAAATATTTTTATACATTAATAAATAAAACCCTAGAAAAACATGAAAGGTATTTATAATCAAAAACAACTGACCTGGAAAATAAAGATCATTTAAGAATCAGACTCCCTGAAAATCATCACCAAACAAAAAACTTGTGTACTAAATTTCAAGAATTAATAAAGCAATACTGCCCAGATCTTTGGTTGAAACCAGAGAACAAAGTAAAGTCTACCAGCTACCCATGAATAAAATCACAAACTGAAAACACTCGAAGAGCTTCCTAGTCCAAGAAAAAAATGGTTGTCATCTGGAAAGGGAAAGGGAGGGACCATGCAATTGTCATGTGCCAGGTGCTTTATAACTATGATTTCATTTGATTCCCAGAACAACCCTCTGAGGTAGATGGAAACTGAGGCAGTCAGCAGTAACTTAACTTACCCAGAGTCACACAGCTGTTATGTGTTTAGGGCTGGATTTGGATGCAGAACTTCCTAATTACAAGTCCTACCTTCTAACAACTGAGTCACTGGCTGCCCCTAGGTTTCAGTGATTATTACAGAAGGAGAGAGGTCCTTGGAATATAATATTCTGAAAGACAAAAGACAAAGGCTTACAACAAAAAATAATTTGCCCTACAAAACTGAGTGTCATCCTTTTGGGCAAAATGAGCCTTCAGCAGAATAGAAGCCTTTGAAGCATCCTGATGAAAAAAATGAGAGTTGGGCAAAACTCCTGAATGGCAAACACTGCAAACAGAGACATCTAGAAAGGCAAATACATTTTAAGCCATTGGAATGGAAAAAAATGATGATGTGCATACATTCTAAATAGCAACAACAAATTTATGATTGATAGAAAAGGGAAATTTCATTGTGCTTAGAAAATCTGTAGACAATGAATGGTAGTATTATGCATTAAATGGCATAGTATCCAAGTGCTTAAAGGAGGAGGAATCTAATTTTTTTCATATTGGGGGGCATCATTGTACCCATTTAGGAATTCTACAAATCTAACAAAAAAAGAAGTTAAAGACTTCAATAGAATTTTAGAAAGTTAGCATGTATCTCTGGTGATGGCTAAAAAGGAGCCATACTTTTATAAACACTGACTATGTGAGGTCTAAAACTTCATAAACACTGGATAAATAGTTTTTGGGAAAAAGATTCAAATTTAGATTGTGATTAAATCTTTTAATTCTAAAGAATTTGGGTCAAAGAGCAAATCATCGAAAAGCAACAAATAAAACCCCTATTTAAATATGAAACAGAAATTCTGACAAAGAAAATAACATTAGAAACAAAAGTCATATAGTTTTTTAAACTAAGAATTTCATTGTATACTAATAAAACAGAAAAATGATTAGTCATTTGATAAAAAGAGAAAATATTTAAAATTGAAAAGGAAAATGCACAACAAAAGAAGAAAACTGTTAGAAACAAATTTGCTTAATTTTATCAACTAATAAATCAAATGGTTGAATATTTACAAAAATATAAAATATTCAGACTGACACAATCATAAATAGGAAATTTAAACAACCCGATCTCAGGAAAAAAAAACAGACTGAATGAGCCATTAAAGTATTTCTTATGGTAAAATAAAAAATAAGCTGAATTTACAAGTGAGTTCTATCATATATTCGAAGTACAATAAACTCAAATGAATTATTTGTAAAAATAGGAAAAGAAGGAATTTTACCAAAGTCTTGAGAGATAATGTCCTGACCAGAATAATTAGAGATTAATAACTTTAATCAATATCAATATAATATTATCATAGAGGTTATAAATTTATTAAAAGGTTTTTGCAGTATAAATAAGTTGGGCCTATACTAAGAATGAAGCATTAGTTCAATATGGGAAAATTGTAAAAAAAATGGGTTTTTCCTAATGGAAAGGGTTGAAGTATAGAGATCTATTTTTACCAATACTGTTTTGATATGGATCTAGAAATTCTAGCTATAGCAATAAGGCAAGAAAAAAGTTGGGGAACTAAGAATAGAAAAACCCAGACATATTTTGTACTTTCTGTAGATAGCATATTTACTTAATGAATCCTGAAGATTTAACTAAAATTAATTGATACTTACCTTCAGTAAAGTAGCAGTATTTAAAATTAACCCCCCCAGAATTATCCATCTTTCAACATATTAACAACAAAAGAGCAGAAAGAGATACAAATATAGATAAATAATTGGAAGCATTAATTGTTTGTCTTTGGGACTTGCCAACTTAAGAAAAATGACAATGCTACTTAAATTAATGATTCAATGCTATTCCAAATTATCAAACAATTACTTTAAAACTGGGTCAGAAAACATGTGAAGGAACAAAAGGTCAAGAGTTTCAGCAGAAATAATGGAGGAAAGTAGAAAGGAAGGGGTATTTAAGTTTGTTCTTCAAAGCAATCATCATTAATATTAGTTGGAAATGGATTAAAAAATAGAAAAGTTAATTAATGGAACAGATTCGGTAAACCAAGACTCAGAAGAAACCAAATATAGCAAACAGCATTCAGTAAACCCAAGGACTCCAACTACATACTTTTGGGAAAATTAGAAAGTAATCTGACCTAATGACTGCTTTAACTATATTTCAAAAGTTAAATTGTTTTATTTCATTATTCAAATTTTCTTTAAAACTATATATCATTTATACAATTTGTTCTTTGATCTATATTCTTTGACCATATGTCACAATATCAAAAAGCAAATGACAAGAGTTTGGATAGAGATCATTTTCACAACTATTCATAAGGGAAGAGTTTTTGGTCAAATAAGGGACAGAAGGATCACATGAGATGAAATGGACAATTTTGATTACATAAAACTGAAAAGTTTTTATATAATCAAAATTAATGAAATTTAGAATTGGAAGTAAAACAACCAATTGGGGGAAAAAATTCGCAACAGATTTCTTTGAGAAAAGCTTAATAGCTGAGATATTTTAGAAACTGATACAAATATATAAGAATAAGAGCCATTCTCAAATAAATAGTCAGTTATTATGAATAGGAACTTCTCAATATATATATATTGTGGTGGAACTGTTATACTAAAGAAATGATGAGGAGGATGCTCTTAGAAAAATCTGAAAGACTTAACTGAAGTGAAATAACAAAACCATGAAAACATTGTATACAGTAAGAGCAATATCGTGTGATGATCAATTTTGAATGACATAGCTTTTCTCAGCAGTACAGAGTTTTAAGAGAAAGACTTAAGAACAATGCTATCTGGACAGCCAGGTGATGCAGTGGATAGAGCACTGGCCCTGGAATCAAGAGGAGATGAGTTCAAATCCACCCTCACCCACCTAGCTGTGTGACATTGGACAAGTCACTTAATCCTATTGTTTTGCAAAGACCAAAAAAAAAAAAAGAAAGAAAAGAAAAGAAAAATGCTATCCATTTTCAGAGAAAGAAATGATGGAATCAGAATGCAGGTTGAAGCATATATTTCCTTTATTTTACTTATTTTTTATCTGATTTCTTTCACAACATGACTAAAATGAAAATATGTTTTGCATGACTGCACACTTATAATCTATGTCAAATTGCTTGCCTTTTCAATGAGGGAGAAAGAGGAAAAAGTATTGGAAAGAGAATTTGGAATTCAAACAATTTTTAAAAACTAATGTTTAGAATTGATTTTACTGGGTGGAGTCAAGATGGCTTCAGGAGAACAGCCTTTCCTAGGAGCTTTCCAAAATATTTCAAAAACCTTAAAATTATGACTCTAAATTTTTGAGAGAAAGAACCCACAGAAAGATCCAGTGAGGCAATTTACCAGACCAAGGTAACCTGGAAAATAGTGGGAAGGCTCTGTTCCACATGGTTGGAGGGAGTAGCAGCATTCCAGAATGAAGGAGCTCCAGCCTTCTGGGAACAGCCCCAGGGCACCTGGGTCCCTCGCAGCAGAAGCAGTTTCCTGACCTGCCAACCCAGGGAGCACACCAAGCACAACTTGGAAGATCAGCAGGGAGACCTCTGCCAGAGCAGGTGAAGCCCAGGCCAGTGTGGCCCTCTTCAGGGAGACCATGGCCCTCAATGCAGCCCAGATCCCAGGAAACAGAAGCAGGCCCACAGAGCTGCCCAGCAGGGAGCCACCTGGCAGCTGCTTCCAGAGCATTCAGCCCACAGAAGTTAAGGGAGTGGGGGGATACTGTCAAGGTCTCTCCACTGTCCCTGAGACAGGACTCTGGGGCTTTGTCCATATTCAGACCCTGGTCACAGCCTAAGCCCCCATACTGTCATATAGAGCAGGGACTCTCCTCACAATTCCAGGGCAGAGGCATGTGCCTGTGGTCATCCACAGATCAGAGCACAGGCAGGAGAGCAGTCAAAGTCTCCCATAAGACCTTGAAGGAACCAAGGTCTTTGTGGGGGTCTCCCAATAATATTGCAAAGCTCAGGAAGCACTCCAAAACCAGGGCGCTGGGGAAATGAGTAAACAATTAAAAAAAAAGGAACTTGACCATAGACAATTACTTTGGTCTCATGAAGGATCAAAATACAGACTCAGAAGATGAAAAAGTCCAAGCTTCTGTATCTAAAGACTCTAAGAAATATAGAAGATGGGTTCAGTCTGTGACAGAGCTCAATAAAGGTTTTTGAAAATCAAGTAAAGGGGGTAGAGGAAAAATTGGGAAGAGAAATAAGAGAGGTGCAAGAAAAACATGAAAATGAGGTCAGTAGCTTACTCAAGGAGATCCAAAAAAATGCTGAAGAAAATAACATGTTAAAAACCAGCTTAGGTCAAATGGATAAAACAATCCAAAAAGTTAATGAGGAAAAGAATGCCTTAAAAAGCAGAATTGGCCAGATGGAAAAAGAGATAAGAAAGCTCTCTGAGAAAAACAAATCCTTCAGATGTAGAATGGAGCTAAAGGAAGCTGATGACTTTACAAGGAATCAAGACACTAAAATTCAACACCAAAGATTGAAAAACTAGAAGAAAATGTGAGATATCTTATTGAAAAAACAACTGATCTGGGCAACAGATCCCGAAGAGATAATTTAAAAATTTTTTGGGCTACCTGAAGGTCATAATCAGGAAGAGAGCCTTGACTTTATTTTTAAAGAATTTCTACAGGAAAACTGCCTTGATATCCTAGAAGCAGAGGTCAAAATAGAAATTGAGAGAATCCACTGATCTCCCCTGGAAAGAGATCCAAAAATAAAAATAAGCTCCCAGGAATCTTATAGCCAAGTTCCAGAACTCCCAAGTCAAAGAGAAAATAATACAAGCAGCCAGAAGGACATGATTCAGATATCATGGAGTTGCAATCAGGATCACATGGGACTTAGCAGCATTCAGTCTAAAGGCTTGTAGGGTTAGGGATATAATATTCTGGAAGGCAAAAGAGCTTGGATTACAACTAAGAATCCACTACCCAGGAAAACTGAACATCCTCTTCTGGGGAAAAGATGGATTTTCAGTGAAACAGGAGAATTTCAAATGTTTTTGTTGAAATGCCCAGAGCAGAATAGAAAGTTTGATCTTCAAGTACAGGACTCAGGTGAAGCATAAAGAGGGTGGACAAGAAAGGTAAATTATGAGGGATTTAATGATGATGAACTACATGAATTCCTGCATGGGAAGATGGTACTAATAATGCTTATATGAACCTTCTCATTTAATAGAGCAGGTAGAAGGAGCTTTTATAGATGAAGCACAAGAGAGAGCTGAATTTGAAGGTATAATATATTGTAAAAATGGAGTCAATGGTGAAAGGGAAATGTACTGGAAGTAAGAGAAAGAAGAGGTAGAATAGACTAAGATATTTCATGTAAAAGAGTCAAGAAATAGTTTTTGCCATGGTATGGAAGGGGGAAGTTGAGGGGGAATGAGGGAGCCTTCATTCACATCAGAAATGACTCAGAGAGGAAATAGCATACACACTCAATAGGGTATAGATATCTAGAAGAAAAAGGAGAGAAGGGGGATGGGGGAGGAGGGGAGACATAGGTGATAGAGGAGAGGGTAGATCATGGGAGAGGATAGTCAGATAAAACACATTTTCTTTTTTACTTTTTGTAAGATGGTGGGATTGGATTGCCTGTCTGTGACTGAGGGGCTGGGTGGTTGCTGGGTCTGGGGTGGGATGTAGGCTTGGGGCCTCTTGGCTGCCCCAAAGCACATTTTTGAAGAGGAACAGTTAAAGGAGAGAGAAAATATATAAATGATAGTGGGGAGGAATGGATGGAAGGAATTACAATCCACAACAGCAACTGTGAAAAAATATGAAAGTAATTTTTTTGATGGACTTATGATAAAGAATTCTGTCCACCCCAGAGACAGAGCGATGGTATCTGAACATGGACTGAAGTACATTTTTTTTTCTCTCTTTATTTCTCATGAGATTTTACATTTTTGTGGGGGGGGTATGTTTACTCTTACAATGAGAATATTTTAGTAATGTGCAAATAAATAAAAAAGAAAGAACATTAAAAAAAAGAATTGGGGGCAGCTAGGTGATGTAGTGGCTAGAGCACCTGCCCTGGAGTCAGGAGGACCTGAGTTCAAATGTGAATGCTCATAAATACTTTGGCCACATAGTGAGAAGCCAGGATACATTGGAAAATACTCTAATATAGAGAAAGATAGAAAGCAAAGGGTAGAGGGGAAAGGAGGGGAATGAGACAGGTAGTGTCATGAAAGCAACAGACACAATAATTACCTAGCTGTGTGACCTTGGACAAGTCACTCTTAATCCCATTGCCTTAAATAAATAAAAAGAATTTTGAAAAGCATTGATTTTACAGGTGATTGGGGACAAATAAAAAACTAATTAAAAATAAGAAATTATAATGCTCCAAATCCCTAATAAGAGAAGTTATATTAAAACAACTGAATTTCTATCTCATACTAATCAAATTAGCAAACATGACAAAAGCAAAACAAGAGCTGTTAAAGATGTTGAGGGTAGACCAAAGGGCTCAGCAGAAAACCCCTTGTAATAAGGACTCCATGATGAGAGAACATGGAAGAATAAGTAGTTTTGGTCACATATAATTCCTAAACAAGTGCCTTATTACTTTTGTACTACACTTGTTTGTTTGTTTGTTTGTTTTTAGGTTTTTGCAAAGCAATAGGGTTAAGTGGCTTGCCCAAGGCCACAAGGCTAGGTAATTATTAAGTGTCTGAGGCCAGATTTGAACCCAGGTACTCCTGACTCCAGGGCCAGTGCTTTATGCACTACACCACCTAGCTTCCCCTTTTACTACATTTGTATGTACTCTACCCATGGATTCTGTGTATATTTGTGAGAAAAATACTCCAGTTTTAAAGAGGAAATATTTTGTAGCTACAATTTTTACTACATCCTCTTAGTAAATGCCCTTGCTAAGAGCTAATCAATCAGCTAGTTGGCTGACTGCTAATGAAAGTACATTAGTGGGGTGGCTAGGTGGCACAGTGGATAGAGCACTGGCCCTGGAGTCAGGAGTACCTGGGTTCAAATCTGGTCTCAGACACTTAATAATTACCTAGCCATGTGGCCTTGGGCAAACCACTTAACCCCATTGCCTTGCAAAAAAACCTAAAAAAAAGTATATTAGTTGAGACTTGTGAGCTACTATGGTAGAAACAGCCACTCACAGGGTATCACTAAACCCAAGGAAATATATGCCCTTTCTGGGACCCACTCCATTAGTGACTCTGTAACTCAAAGGAAATAAGGAGGAGCCCAGAATAAGTGCTAAACTTTTAAAAGGCTGTAAATGTTAGAATCCTGGTTATTCAAAAAACAGGAAGAAAAGATGTTTGTACATGGGAAAAAACATGTTTGCTGATGATAGTCAAGTTTATAATAAAAAAAGAAAATTAAGATTCAGTATATGTTTTTCAGTTGACCTAAGACAGGAGAGGTATCTATATACACATACACATCTTCAGCCCCATTACCTCTGGGCATCCTATTAAGGATATGGCTATTTCCTAATAATCAGCTCTAGCTTCTAGAATGGCAGAGGCATGATACCACTCCCCCCCACCCTTTTCCCTTAGACCTCTTCTTTAGGTAAAAGAATGGTTAGAAGATACAGCACATCTAGCCTTCCCTTGTCAGTCTTAGTTGGACTAGAAGGAAAGTTGAGAACTAATGCTTTCATATTGTGATGCTTTTGAGAAGACTTTTCAGAGTCTCTTGAGCAGAAAAAAAATCAAATCATTTAATATTTAACAAAATTAAATCAGACTATTCATTGAAAGGACAAATACTAAAACTGAAGCTTAAATACTTCGACCACATTGTGAGAAGCCAGGATACATTGGAAAATACCCTAATGCAGAGAAAGATAGAAAGCAAAAGGTGGAGGGGAAATGAGGGGATGAGACAGGTAGTGTCATGAAAGCAACAAACATGATCTTGGACAGACTATGGGAAAGGAGAGGTTGTGCTTTGTGTTGCAATGGTCCATGGCAACATGAATAACAGGACAAGAATGAACAAAAAATAAAATGATTGTCTTATTGGCTCTTAGAAATATTCCTAGAGGGGCAGCTAGGTGGCGTAGTGGATAAAGCACTGGCCTTGGAGTCAGGAGTACCTGGGTTCAAATCTGGTCTCAGACACTTAATAACTACCTAGCTGTGTGGCCTTGGGCAAGCCACTTAACCCCATTTGCTTTGCGAAAAAAAGAAAAGAAAAGAAATATTCCTAGAGAATGACAAAGAGTGATATTTTGCTTGTCAGTTGGATAAAAGGCAAAGGTTTCTGGCTGTTCAGTTTCCTTATTTTAGTCTTACTCCCAAGGTGTTGTATATGTATTCTTTATGAGCAAAAAAATTCTCCCCTCAGTTCTACTCTGCTCCTTTGCAATATAACAAAGTACATTGCCTGTGGAAGAGTTGACAGGAACCCAGGGAATGTGATAGATAACAGATAAGTGTTCAGACCAGGGCTTAAAGAGGTAATTGGAAAAAAATGTGTTCTCTCAAACTAACTTGAATTTATTCTGCATTTACATGTATCTATCCGTTTATTGTTGTTCAGCCATTTCAATCATGTCTGACTCTTCGTGAACCCATTTAGGATTTTCTTGGCAAAGATATTGGAGTGATTTACCATTTCTTTCTCTACCTCATTTTATAGATGAGGAAACTGAGGCAAAAAAGATAGAGTGCCTTGCCCAGAGGCTGAATTTATACTCAGATCTTCCTGACACCAATCCTGGAGCTCTATCTATTGCACATAGTACCCCTAACCTGGCAAATAGCAAGTACTTAGTAAATGCTTAGTTATTCACCAATTGATAAATGATGAAAAGATATGAGCAGTTTTCAAATGAGGTTATCAATGTTATCTAGTTAAATCATGTTTTAGAAAATGTCCTAATTTCACTATTGATAGGAGAAATACAGGTTTGAACACTTCTGAGTTACTACTTTACACTGTTGATTGGCTAATAGGACAGAAAGAGAAAATGGAAAATGAGACATGAATATACTGTTGGAGGAGTTGTAGAATGATTCAACAATTCTGTAGAGCAATTTGGAACTACCAGTGCCACTTCTAGGTCTATATTCCAGAAGATATGAAAAAACAGGAAGGAAAGGGACCTATATGTATAAGGATAGCAACACTTTTCTGGTGGCAGGAAGCTGGAAACTGAGGGGATGATCATCAGTTGTAGAATGGCAAAACAAATTGTGGTATGTGATTAAGATAATATCCTATTCTGTTATAAGAAATGATGATAGGATGCTCTCAGGAAAAAAAAACCCATAAATGCAGATGCAATGGGAAATGTTCTATATACAAAGTAACAGCAATGTTGTAGGATGATCAGCTGTGAATCATTTACTTTTTCTCAGCAGTGCCGTGATCCAAGAGAACTCTGAAGGACTTATGATAAAGAATACTATTGGGGCGGCTAGGTGGCACAGTGGATAGAGCACTGGCCTTGGAGTCAGGAGTACCTGAGTTCAAATTCAGCCTCAGACACTTAATAATTACCTAGCCGTGTGGCCTTGGGCAAGCCACTTAACCCCATTGCCTTACAAAAACTAAAATAAAAAAAAAAAGAATACTATCCTTCTAGAGACAGAGCTTATAGTGTCTGAGTACAGATTGAAGCATACTTTTTTTAACTTTATTTTTTGTGAAATTTATCTTTTTGGGGGGTGTTATTTTACTTTTACAACATGATTATTGTGATAATTTTTCATGACTAAACATTTAACCTCTATCAAATAACTTCTTTTTTTTCCTCAATGACAGGGTATGGGGTGGAAAGAAAGGAGAGAATTCATAACTCAATGTTTTTTTGTTTTGTTTTTTAGGTTTTTGCAAGGCAAACGGGGTTAAGTGGCTTGCCCAAGGCCACACGGCTAAGTAATTATTAAGTGTCTGAGACAGGATTTGAACCCAGGTACTCCTGACTCCAGGTCGGGTGCTTTATCCACTACACCACCTAGCCACCCCTTAACTCAATGTTTTAAAAGTGAATATTGACATTTGTTTTTGCCTGTAACTGGGGGTGGGGTGGGAATTAAGTAAAATAAAATACAAAATAAATGCTTTGAGATAATGGAGAGCCAAGTGGTAAGTTCAATTTTCACCCTATATCCCACTAGTTACCAAAATATCAGGGAAAGATTCCTAGAGAAAGTCCTAGAGAAGGAGAGATAGATTATTAGGCTTCAAGTTTGGGGAGAAAGGACAGAAATTTAGAATAAAAAATAAAACTTTGCAACTTTATTAAAGTTTACTTTTGACATTCACATCATAGTTAAAAGCAAGCTAAACCCCAGCCTTCACTAAGCAAGGCTATAATCAGTATTGTCTTCTCCATCCCCTTGTCCAGTAGAGTAACTGTGGAGTCTTAATTGTTCTAGATGCTAAGGCTTAGGCCTCACCCCTTTCAGTAGGTTCTAGAACCTACTGCCCACCCTCCTTATCTAAAACACTCTGAACTGGTACTGACATTGGATCTGCTACAATGATGACCCCAGTAGCAGCTGGTGAGCCTTGCTTTATATAGATAACTTTGGGTGAATGGGACTGCTCAAGGCTGCCAGGCCCTAGGTTAGCTCTAAAACGTTTGCTGGTCTAGAAAAAAATGAATCTTCTTCAAGTACTCTGAAAAATTCCATAAGAATTTATTCTTGGGGTGGCTAGATGGAATAATTACCTAGCTGTGTAGCCTTGGGCAAGCTACTTAACCCCGTTTGCCTTGCAAAAACCTAAAAAAAAAAAAAAGAATTTATTCTTAAATTAACTGCTGACATCTGGGCTAGTGTCATATGTCCTCCCTCATTCTGACTCTGGTCAAATGGGATCATCTGGTTGCTCAGGCTTGGGGGGGCATCCCAGTCTCATCTTCTTTACCAGCCATTTGGATTCTGTTAAGTGTGCTTTAAATAAACCCTCTCTTCTATGATAGATTTCACTAGTTTTTCAAATATTGCCAGTTTCATCTAGGTTGTTTGAATTGAGTGCTCAGCAAATTTGTTTCCTTTCTGTCCTTGGGGAACTCTTAGACAAGTACTCCAGAGAAAGCCAAAAGATTCTATCTCCTACTGTATGCTAGCCAATGTTTGTCTGTTGATCAAAGAGTATCTTGGCAGCTGCTGCTGCTGCTACAACCCTGTGATCTTTTTTTTTTTTTGACTAGACTGTGCCCAGAAGTGAGTCTTTTTCTTGGACCAGTCTGCATTGTCTTCCCCCCCCCCCCCCATTGACAGGAAAGTCTTCCCCTTACCTGCATGAGCATTAAGCCTGGTTGAATTGCAAAAATGTGCTGCTTGTCAAGGTTTTCCAGATAGCTTTTTCTTCTTGCTATGTCCTCCTTAAGGCCTCTTCTAACCCATCTTCTCCTGTACAACTGAACACAGATCTTAACTTGGGGTTGACTGGCACTTAGGATGTGGCTGAGATTATAGGCTGATGACTTTCTTCCATCTTCAAAGTACTTTATTCAGGAGACCAGTACACCTTCAAATAGTGACTGCACAAATGCTGAGGGATATATGCAAGATAAGCTAGAGCTACAAAAAGAAAGAAAGAAAGAAAGAAAGAAAGAAAGAAAGAAAGAAAGAAAGAAAGAAAGAAAGAAAGAAGATCTATATGTACAAAAATATTTATAGCAACTTTTTTTTTTTTGGCAAGGTAATGGGGTTAAAGTGGTTTGCCCAAGGCCACACAGCTAGGTAATTATTAAATGTCTGAGGTTGGATTTGAACTCAGGTACTCCTGACTCCAGGGCTGGTGCTCTATCCACTATGCCACCTAACTGCCCCCATAGCAGTTCTTTTTGTAGTGGCAAACAGTTGAAAATTGAAGGGATGCCTATCAATTGAGCTGAACACATTGTAGTATATGAATGTGATGGGATACTATTGTTCTGTAAGAAGTCATGGCAAGTGGATTTCAGAGTGAAATGAGCAGAACCTGGAGAACATAGTGCACATTTAACAGCGCCATTGTGTGAAAACCAACTATGGTAGACTTAGCTCTTTTCAACAGTACAATGATCAAAGACAATTCCAAGACTTGCAATGAAAAATACCATCCATATCCAAAGGAAGAATTTTGGAGTCTGAAGACAGACTAGAGCATACTATTTTAACTTTTAAAAATTTTTTTTTTCTCATTTTTTTTTTACTTTTTATTCTGATTCTTCTTTTACAACATGACTAATATGAAACTATATTTAACATGATTGTACATAGATAGCCTGATATAAACTGATATAGTTTATATATCAGTAAACTGATATAGTTTACTTTTTATCAAGAGAGGGAAGGGATGAAGACATAAAAATGTAAAAACGCAAAATCTTACAAAACATGGATGTTGAAGCCAATCTTTACATGTAATTGGAAAAAACTAAATATTTTTTTTAAATGAGTTGGATCTATTTTGGTTCTTGGTTTGTTTTGATAGTTGTTGAAAAGTTGTAGTATGATAGTTGGCAGAAATTTACAAGGTAAAAACAGTAATTAAATAGAACTGAGATTCAGAGCACCCCTAAAATTTGGAGAGATACCTTCAATGGGAGGCATAGTCAACATTAATCTGTGGTTTTCTAAATCAGTGTGTGGTCTGCTGGGATGCATTTCTACAGTTAGGCCTTCCATATTTAGAGAATTAGGAATATGGTATCCCTGGAGGATCTGCAAAAGTCTCATAAAATTTTGTAGCCTTTCCTTCTGTCAAATTGTACTAAGTTTTTATAATATATTCTGGCCCAAATTTGCATTCTTAGCTTCTACTTAAGAGTTATAAATCTGAATGTTGTCTATGTGTAAAAATGTCAATTTGTCATATCACAAGCTGCCCTTCTCCATTTCAGTGTTGACTTAAGTGTCAATGCTATCTGGTCCACCTTGAAAATAGCATCAATGAATTCTTTTACTTGGATCAACATATCACAAGATAACAGACATCTTGGATAAAGGAGAAAAAAATCCTGTTTGTAAACATTCCCTCTCCAGCCTAAGTATGATTCTTATCACAAATATAACTTATGAGAGAATCATAATGTATAACTATGTTATGTATATGAAATCTCATTGACTGCCTAAACTCAGTTTTATGACTCTGTCCTTGCAGTATAAAATATACCTCAGGAACTTTTCATTAGGGTTGCCATCACTAATAAAGGAAGCCTATAGGTTTTTTAGGTAAATCTTAGAGAACAAACTTCATGTATAACCTTCTTGTTATTTCATTTTCAGACCAAAATAATTAGCCATTTCCTATCAAAGAAGTCGGATAAAGTATGTTGATATCATTTAATGCTATATATATATATATAGTTTATGCATTTCTGAGTTTCTAAACTTTTTCTGTGTCATCTGCTGGCCTTTATATGTCATCTGTGAACTGTAACCCCACTTACCTTGCCAAAAAATTTGCATTCAATTTCTTATGCCAACCCACAAGATGTTGAAACAGCAATAGGGAAGGTCATAATGTTGAAGGGATAACTGTATTCAGTTTGACCCTTCTGCTTTAGGCCTGTGATATTACCTTTAATGCTAAATTTCACCCACAAGGGTATTTTTTCACTTGAGGTTACTTACGATTCAACCCCTTTTCCATCAGATCAGCACAGTGCTCAGCATATAATAGGTAATTAATTAAAACTTGTTATCTTGCTTTGTAGTCTGTATAACTCACAGTACATTAAGAAGTCCAGATTTTTACTTCTGAATCATGATTGGTTCCTAAGTTCCTCTTTTTACTCTAGGGTCATATAGTCTTTGTTATTCTCTTTAGAACAGATCCTGGGACACCTGTTCTACTACTGTTTCCATCTGTCTCCTCCAAAACCCTTGAGGAATCTCTTTCACTACTGTGTAACTACTTCTTCATGACTAACAGGATCAGGGCCTAAGGTGTTTGTTAGGGATGAGGTGATACTCCCCAACCCCACCCTAATCCTCAGGGGTCCAAGTCTGTTCTCTAGTTGATACTTTGCTCAGCTCTCCATCTCTGCTCAGCTCTTCAAGAGGCAGAGTCTGAAGGTAAGACTCAGTTATCCTCAATTGGACCCATAAAGTACAAAGGCAAGGGTACTTTTCAGTCCAAAAAGGAAACACGGGGGCAGTTAGGTGGTGTAATGAATAGAGCACCGGCCCTGGAGTCAGGAGGACCTGAGTTTAAATCTGGCCTCAGACACTTAATAATTACCTAGCTGTGTGACCTTGGTCAAGTCACTTAGCCCCATTGCCTTGCCAAAAAAAACCCCTAAAAACAAAAGGAGACACAACTAACCTCAGTCCTGGTGGGTAAGGACTGAATCCAGTATATAGTCCCTATATCACTTAGCAAATAACTAATCAATATGTTGAATTAACAAAAACAACAAACATCAGGAGTATCCAGAAAATGTTTCTTAAGAGTGAAATATTATTTACTCCAAGAAGATCAAGATTATCACTCTAACCTAATCAAAGGACAATGACATTAAGCTGACTTACATCCTCTTTTAGGTTCAAACTCACACGAAACAATTCTCTTTCCAACTCTCACATACACATTTCCCCCCTTTCTCTCTTCCCTCAGTGGTACTAATCTTGCTGACATCCAATTTGAAGCAAAATATACTGGTCTTCTCCTTGGGGTCCAAGAACAATTCCTAAGGTCCTAGCCAGCAGGGCAGGGCTTCTTCACCTGGGCTCCATAGATTCCCAAGGAAGCTGTTTTAGGGTGCCAATGAATTAGAGAAAAAGTTACATCTTTATTTGGATGTTCCTTTGTAATCGTATGGATTTTGTTCAAAAAAGGAAAGGATTTGTAGTTTTTTCACCAGGTTAGCAAAAGAGTCTATGGCACAAGAAAAGTTAAGGAGCCTTGTATTATTAGGGAGCTATGGCATTTTTCAGTCAAAGAGAATTAGAGGGAAGAACCTTTTCCTAACACTCACTACTATTAAAGAGACAGAAGAACCAGATATGTGTCATATTCAGACCATTAATTCAATAGATGAAAATGCATTGTTATTTGTTATGATGTTATGTTATTATTTATGTCCTACAAACTACCTTTTATGTACCAGACACCATGGATAAAAAAACAGAACCAAAAATCCCACCTCTCAACACATACCCAATCCCCTTCACTGTTGAAATTTTTGTTTTACTCTCTTCATTTTCATCTAATTTTACTCAGATATACCTATTGGGAGATAAGAGAAACTATACAAGAAGACATACAGTGTGATTTATATCTAATTCATCTAAGGAGAGTTGTAGGCCTTTCTCCACTACTTATGCCTACTCCCAATCATTCCTCCCCTAACACAGTTCTGAAAAAGATTCAGGCTCACACATCTCTGATCCCTAAGACAATGTAATAGGACCTAGTTTGGTTGCAGATTTGGGCACATTTCTAGATCCAAATTTGGCTGTGGATTTAGGCACATTTCTGGGTTCAGGTTCTGATCCAGGTTTGGTTGGAGGTTTAAACACATGTGCAAGTTCAGCTTCAGGTTCAAATTTTGTTATAGATGTAGGCATATTTCTGGGTTCAGGTCCAAGCTCAGGTGCAGGGTTAGCTAGCATGTTCAGTTTCAACTTCGTCTTGGGTGGCTTTGGGCAGGGCTCAGTTGGAACCTTGGGCTTAGCTTTGGCTTTTTCTTATCTTCAGACATGTTTTTACCTATATCTGGGACCTCAAACAACACAGGAGATTAAGCAAGGAGGGGGTGCAGAAAAGAAATGAAGTGATAATAAAACCAGACAAAAATTCTAATAACAAGAGACAACTGGGACTAGAAAGACTGTGTTTGCCCACTTTGCTTATTGATGAGGATTTGACCTCTTAACTCTCCCTCTAACAAACCATTTGGCAATTTCTGCTGTTAATTTGTGGTTAATTGGCCTCACCCTTGTGTCTTTTCTTAGCACTTGAATGCCCTTTCTTGCTCTCCCCCGGAATCCAGTTAATTATCTTTGGGGGCAGGGTGAAGGGAAATGGGGGGGTACACGTGGAGACAGAGGAAAAGGGATAATATAGCAATAATCACAATCCTAAATTAGTTGATTCTCTACCTCCATCATTGTCCCTGGAATGAGCAGAAAAGAAAGTTTAATTGATGAATCAAGAACCAGAGTCCTTTTACCTTTTCCTCAGTCTTCCTGTCCTACTCTTTCTCTCTAAGGTGTAATAAATAACTTTTTTTACATAGTTGTGAAGAAGGCATTTTGTATTGTAAACTATCAAAATGTGAATTATTACTGACAATTGTGTGGGTCACTCCCCTTCCTTCCTGGACAAAGTCAACAACTGGTTCACAATTTTTCTCCCCAACTCCAGTCCTCCTATTAGGAGACTTCCTTCTTCTTCAAGCACCCTAACTACTTAGTTCCTCAACCAATTCACTTTCCAAAATATCTTATCCATACAAAGATGGTTATCTTCTTGTTCTGGCTATTATTTACAAATTCATAAAGACTATCAATGAATTCCTTTATCTGACCTTAGTCCAACAGCTTTCCACCTCTGCCTGATTTTCCAAATCATCTAGTAATACTTTGATCTGCAATAAGAATTCTGATATCACCATAATAGCTCTCCACCTCTGCCTCTGACTTCCCTTATCACACCCTACTGTTAGTCCTTACCATGTCCTCCAAACCCCTGACACTCATTTTCTCTTCTGCCAATCAGTCAGTCTTTTCTTTCCTCCATCTTGAGCCCTTGGGGAACCAGTTCAGCTATACTCTATCCTCTCCCTGGATGCCTTATATCACTGATTTCACTTTGCCAATCTGCAATCATGGATGACTCTTACCATCTGTCACTTTTGCTCTTAAATGTTTGCTGCTGAATGAAGATGGATAAAATCATACAACTGTTCTGTCTACAAGAAAATTTTATTATACAACCTCAACTGAGCCCTCACTTCTGATAGGCAATCAATCCTACTATACCTCTCTTTATCAACTTACTATCTCAATTTTCCACAATGGCTCTTCTAAATCTTTTCATTTCTTCTCAAGCTCCCCATGGCTCTTCCTTTCTCCCCCATCTCAGCTGAGATCCTTGCTTCAGAAAAAATTGGGACCATTCACCATGAGATCCTTCTCTTCTCCTCCTCTCTTCCTCATCTCATATAACTCAGATACTTTCTGCCACACTTTCCTCCTTCACTCCTATCACCCATGAAGAGGTGATCTTACTCCTTACCAAAGCTTAGCCCCCTCCCTACCCAAGTGGTCCCTTTCTATCCCATCTCCTCCTCCTGTCATTTCTACTCTGTTATTTATCTTCAGCCTCTCCTTGTCTACTGATTCCTTCCCTATTGCCCACATATATATCCATATTTCCTCCATCCTCAAAGAACTCTCTCTCTTTTTTTTTTTAGATTTTTGCAAGGCAAATGGGGTTAAGTGGCTTGCCCAAGGCCACACAGCTAGGTAATTATTAAGTGTCTGAGGCCGGATTTGAACCCAGTTACTCCTGACTCCAAGGCCGGTGCTTTATTCACTATGCCACCTAGCCGCCCTCAAAGAATTCTCTTGATCCTTATATCCTTGCTAATTATTGTATTATTTCTGCCCTTGTTATATAAGCTCCTTGAAAAGGCCCTCCACAATAGGTGCCTCTGCATTTTTTCCTTTCATTCCTCAACCCCTTACAATATCCAACCTCATCCATTAAATTCTGCCAAAACTACTCTCTCCAAAATTACCAGTGATCTCTTAATTGCCAAATAAAAAGTCTTTTCTCAGGTTTCATTCTTCTTGGACTTCTCTGCAGCCTTTAACTCTGGATCATTCTGTCCTCCTTGATACTCTATCTCTGGTGGTACTCTAGTCTATCCACTCCATCTCAGTTTCCTTTGCTGGATCCCCACCCAGATCACACCCTGTAACTATAGGTGTCTCTCAGGGTTCTGTCCTAAACCCTATTCTCTTCTATCCTCCTTCATTTGTGATCTCCTCATGGATTTTCATGGCTTTAATTAGCATCTCTTTGTTAACGATTCTTATATCTATCTATCCTGCCCTCAGCTTGATGCTGACCTCCCATCTCCCTCTTCCTTTCAGACAGCTCAAACTGGATGTCCAGGAGACATATTAAATGTGTCCAAAACCAAATTGATGCTGAGCAAAGTGAGCAGACCCAAGAGAACATTGTCCAAATTAACAACATTGTGAAATGATCAACTATGATGGATACAGCTCCTCTTAGCAGATCAAGGACAACCCTTAGAGACTGCTATTAACAATGTCAACTACATCCAGAGGAAAAAACTACAAAGTTTGAATGCATACTATGTTCACTTTTTAAAAACTTCTTTTATTGTTTTCCTTCTTTTTCTTTCCTTTTAGTTCTAATTCCTCTTTCACAACACAACTAACATGTTAAACATAAATGTATATATACTACTTTTACCAGTTTGAAGAGAGAGAAGGGAAGGTGATAGAAAAATGTGGAATTCATTAATTTCCCAAATGGATGAATGTTGAAAAACTATCATTGCATGTAATTGGAAAAATAAAATAAAATTCAATTAAAAAAAGAACTTTCAGTAACTCCCTATTGTCAGTAGGATGAAATTCAAATTTCCTTTATCTGAAAAATAAAGTCCCTTAAAATAGAATTCCAGTCTTTCCAGATGTCATTCCTCATAGCTAACTTTACTTTCTAACCAATGTCCTTTTATTCATCTCTAAATATAACACTGCTACCTTCTACCTCTGAGCCTTTGCATTAGCTATGCCCTCCCTGCAAAACCAAAAAAAATTTTTTACTGTATTTTAATTAGGTTTATCCTATTTTAATTAGGTATTTTAATTAGGTTTAATTACATTTACCCATGCACAATAGACCCTCCCCAGACCCTCCCCTGGTTCAAAGACTATTGTGAGAGAACTCACTTGGTCAGGAATCTGTTTCAGTTAGCCTTTATTATTCCTTTTCTTTTTTTTTTAGATTTTTCAAGGCAATGGGGTTAAGTGGCTTGCCCAAGGCCACATGGCTAGGTAATTATTAAGTGTCTGTGGCTATATTTGACTCCAAGGCCAGTGCTCTATCCACTGTACCACCCAGCCAACCCACCTTTATTATTCCTAAAAATTCTCAGTCAAGAAACAAGAGGTCTAAGCTAGTTGACTGACTATAGGAGGGAAGGGAATCGCTTGTAAAGAAAAATTTTGGATCTTAGGTACCCATAGGTTAGGGAATTTTCCATTTGCAAAGTTGAAAAGTATGGAGCTCTCAGGAAAGGAGAGGGAGCCAGGAACCTTTGAGATAAGTAGAGAGATTATGCTCTGCTGGGAAGTTAGTATCCCTTACATCAGTAATTCTCTATCTGGGGTATCCACCCATAGCTAGGTACTCTAATATTACAGTTAACTCTTTCATTTAAAATCCAAAGTAAGCACTTCAGTTAACCCTATCACTGCTACCTACCCCCTGCTCCTGGAAGGCAGGGAAGGATTGTTTCATTTCTGCCTTTCTATTGGTCTCCAGAGTCTAACACATAATGCTTCTAGCATATAGTAAGCAGCCCACAAATATTTGTTGGATTGAATTAAGCACTATCAATATTTGGAATATAATGCCAGGGAACAAATGGATGGGATGAATCAGTTCCCAAGAGTCTGATTTGAGTTCTAGTTCTGCTCCATACAGCTATGTGGAAATTTACTGAGTTTTTATTCCCTCATCATATTTCACATTAATAGGGTGTTTTAAAGGTTAAAAAAAGATTTCCTTTCAACAACTCTTTGAGGTAGGTTATGCAAATACTATAATTCCCATTTTTATAAATGAAAAAATTGAGGCTAGAAGAGTGAAATTCTGTGTCAAAGCTGGAATTTAAACTTAGGTTCCTCCTGACTTAAAGATCAATGTGCTTTGTACTGTCCCTGTATATTTCTACCCATCTATAAAATTCAGAGGTTTCATTTTCTAGTTAACCTCTAGCTCTAATATTCTGTGATTCCATAATTTAGCTATCACAGAATCACAGAGCTAGGAGAGACCTTAGAGTATTTATTCATGTAAACTCATAAAGTCCTCACCACCCTGACCCTGGACCTAATTAATCCCCTATTCTAGGGTTAGGAAAATGGTAACGGGTTAAGAGATATCACCAGAAGCCACAGGGCAGCCTGAGGGAGGGACAGGAGGCAATATGGGATAAGTAAGTCAAATCACCCCCACCACCATCTGGACTACCATCTCCCCCGAGACCCTGAGAAAGATAAAGCAGGACCCTGAGCCCAGGACCCCAAAAGCCTTGGGAATAGCAGACTTCTAGCCCAGTACCCTAAATCACCCCTAGGAAGGACCTTGTGGAGATGCAGCCTAGCCACAGCTCCTCCAGCTGCCTCAGCAATAAGTACCCCAAAAAAGAAAGGTCTTAGCATATGGTCAAAAGTTCAACATCAAAACTAATGTGATTCATATGAATGGAACAGCATTAAGGAGGAGGCACAATCATCTTCATCCTCAAGACCATGTGAACTTCCCATCCAACTTGCAGCTAAAACCTTCCAGGGGTGATCTTCCCCATGAGAATAGAAGCTAGAAAGTTGGCAGCATGAGGGCAGGATTCCCAGAAGCTCTCTTCCAAAATACTCCAAAAACCTTAAAATTATGACTAACTAAATTTTAGAAAAACAGAACTCACAAAAAGACCCAGTGAAAGAATTCTCCAGACTTGAAAAGCTCCGTGGGAAGGCTGTGTTCCACTGGAGTCAGGTGAGGTAGTGCAGACAGGGTTGGAGTGAACATGCTCCAGCCTTCTAGGAACAGTCCACAGGTACCTGGGTCCCTGGGGGCTCCAGCTCATGACAGCAGAGGCACTTTCCAGACCTCCCAACTCAGGGATCACCAAGCACAACTTGCCAAAGTGAGCATGGAGCCTAGACCAGCATGGCCCTCAGTCCAAGCATTGCCCTCAGCCCAAATGTGGCAGAACAGGGACCTTCCTCACAGCTCCAGGGAAGAGAGGTGGTCATCCACAGACCAGAGTACAGGACAAGAGAGCAGTCAGAGCCTCTCATAAGACCTTGAAGGAACTAAGGTCCTTGTGGAGGTATCCCAATAATACTCAAAATCTTGGGAAACACCTCAAAACCAGGGTACAGGCTGGGGAAATGAGAAAACAGAAAAAAAAAAAAGAATCTGACCAAAGATAAATACTTTGGTCCCAGATCAAAACACACACTCAGAAGATGAAAAAGTCCAAGCTTCTGTAATCAAAGCCTCTAAAAAAGAAAGGAATTGGTCTCAGGTTACAGAAGAGCTCAAAAAAGATTTTGAAAGAGAATGAGAACAATGCAGAAAAAACATGAAAATCAAGTCAGCAGCTTGGTCAAAAAGATACAAAAAAAATGCCAAAGAAAACATGTTAAAAACCAGTTTGGGGGGGCGGCTAGGTGACACAGTGGATAAAGCACTGGCCCTGGAGTCAGGACCTGGGTTCAAATCTGGTCTCAGACACTTAATAATTACCTAGCTGTGTGGCCTTGGGCAAGCCACTTAACCCCATTTGCCTTGCAAAAACCTCAAAAAAACAAAAAAACCAGTTTAGGTCATATGGAAAAAGCTGTCCAAAAAAGTTAATGTGGAGATGAATACCTTAAAAAGCAGAATTGACCATATGGAAAAAGAGAAAAGCAAGCTCTTTGAAGAAAATAACTCCTTCAAATGTAGAATGGAGCTAAAGGAACTGATGACTTTGCGAGGAATCAAGAAACAATAAAACAATACCAAAAAAAAATGAAAAACTAGAAGAAAATGTGAAATATCTCATTGGAAAAACAAGTGACCTGAAAACAAATTCAGGAGAGACAATTTAAAAATCATTGCACTACCTGATAGTCATGAACTGGAAAAGAGCCTTGAATTCATTTTTAAAGAATATTTACAGAAAAAATTGCCCAGGTATCTTAGAAGCAGCACGTAAAAGAGAAATTGAGGGAATCCACAGATCTCCTCCTATGATACAAAAAATAAATAAATAACCTCCAAGAATGTTTCAGATAAATTCCAGAGCTCCTAAGTCAAAGAGAAAATATTACAAGCAGCGAGAAAGAAACAATTTAAAAGTCAGTCAAGATTACAGAGGATTTAGCAGCTTCTACATTAAGGGTTCATAGGGCTTGGAATATATTCTGTAAGGCAAAAGAGCTTGGAATGCAACAAAAAATCAACTACCCAGCAAAACTGAACTTCCTTTGCCAGGTGAAATGATAGAATTCAGTTAAATAAGGGACTTTCAAACTTTCCTGTTGAAACGATCAGAGATGAACAGAAAATTTGATCTACAAGTACAGGACTCAGGTGAAGCATAGAGAGGGTGGATGGGAAGGACAAATTATGAGGAATTTAATGATGTTGAACTGCTTGTATTTATGCATGGGAAGATGATACTAACAATATTCATGTGAATCTTCTCATTAGGGCCATTAGAAGCATATATAGACAAGGCACAGGAGAGAGATGATATTATAAAGCTGGAGTCAATGGGTAAAAAAGGAATATACTGGGAGAAAGGAAAAGGAGACTGTAGAATGGGCTAAAATATTTCATGTAAACAAGTGAAGAAAAAGGTTTTGCAAGGGAGGGAGGAAGGGAGGAAGATGAAGGGGAATGAGTGTGCCTTCATTCTCATCAGAAAAGGTTCAGAGAGGAAATAATATTCACACTCAATAGGGTATAGAAATCTATCTTACCCTAAGGAGAGAAAAGGTATGGGAAAAAAGGGACAGGGGGAAGAGTTAGGGAGGGTAAGTATAGGTGATAGAGGAGAGGATAGATGGTGGGACAGAGTAGTCAGATATAACACACTTTTTAAATTTTTTGCAAGGTGGTGGGGTTAGGTGTCTGGGGTGAGATTTGGGCTCTGGTTCTCCCTGACCCCAGGGCCAGTGCTCTGTCCACTGCAACACCCAGCTGCCCCATAACACTGTTTTAAGGAGGAACAAAGTAAAAGGAGAGAGAACATAGAATAAATGGGAGTGGGGAGGAATGGATGAAGGAAAATACAATCAGCAATAGCAACTGTGAGAAAAAATGTGGAAGCAACTTCTGTGATGAATTTGTGATATAGAATGTGATCCATCCCAGAGACAGGGTTGATAGTATTTGAACAGAGACAGAAGTACAATTTTTTTTCTCTTTCCCTTTGTTTTTCAAGAACTTTTTCTTTTTTTGGGGGGGACAGATTATGTTCCTCTTACAAGAAGACCATTTTAGTAAGGTGTAAATATATTTTAAAAATATTGAACTAAAAAGAAAAAGGAATGGAAGATAGAGAGCAGAGATTTCTTTCTTTTCAATTGGAATTCCCTGGGGCTTAGCAGAGAGCTTTGCACAGATTTATTCATTCTCCTGACTGCCAGGAGATGAAGGGGAATCTTGGACCTCTGAGAGGTGGAAACAAATTAACTTTGAAGTCTGCAAGAGAGATTGCCAATTGGTAAAAAAAAAAAAAAAAAAAAAAAAGTTATAGTATATAAATTTAATGAAATATTCCTTGGTTATTCTGTAAGAAATAATGATAATGAAAACAGAGAAACATGGGAAGGCACATATTGTCCACAAGCAGCACGGCTTGGTGTCAGGAAAATTTAGGATCCAGAATCCTGCCTGTTAGTTATTGGGACTTAAAATTTAAAAAAAAAAAAAATTTCACCCAGCCTTAGTTTCCCCATCTTAAATCAGGGATGATATCTCTATCTCAAGCCAGATCTAGCACATGTAAAAGGTATTTTAATTATTGTTCCATGCTAAACACAAATGTGTATGTACGGTATTCATCTGACTGTTCCCTACTGAGGGGAAGTAGGTAGAAGGAAATTATGTAACTCAAAAATATGCATATGCATATGCATGTGGGTGAATACTGAAAAACTTTCATAACATGTAATTAAAAAACAAAATATCAATTAAAATATATATATAATTATTGTTTATGAACTCTTGCAAAGAGAGGTATGAAGCATAAAAACAGCTACTGTATATTCATTTGATCCTCATGATAACTGCTGGGAGGGCAAGTATTTTTATCATCCTTATTTTACAGATGAGGACACTGAGTCCGACATAAGTTAAGGAATTTGCCTCAGGTCCCACAGCTCCTAGGAATCTAAAGCTAGATTTGAATTCCAGGTTTCCTGACTCTGGGTCTAATTGACTGGCACAAGAATGAGGGCTTAAAAAATGTTAATGGATTGTTCTGCCACCTAGCGGCCACAAAAGCAATAGTCTTCAATGACTTACAAGAAGATAAAAGATAAAACGATTGAAATTGAATGCTGCAAAGTCTTAAGCTGGACCTCAAAGAAACAGAAGGAGCCATCTAGGGCTGTGTAAGTGTACCCATGGTGTCAGGACTGCAATTTGTTCGTTTTGCTCAGTGGTTAACCACCCCCCTCCCATTTTTGATTGTTATGATGAAAATGAAGTATTTAGGGGAGATAATAATGCAAAGTGTAGGTTATGCTGTTGATATTGTTTGTCTTTCATTCTCAAAGCTGACCAAGACATCAGGTAGGGGATACCATGCCAAGCACAAGAGCTAGATTTGAGTGAGGCGATGCTGCGCAATGTCACCAGCCCCACTTTCTCCTCCAGACTCCATCTGGGTCCAGCAGCAAGTATGACTCTGGAGGACTGGAGATGACCCTGGATGTGAGGCAATCAGGGTTAAGTGACTTGCCCAGGGTCCCACAGCTAGTGAGTGACATGTGTCTGAGGCTGGATTCCAACTCTCATCCTCCTGACTTCCAAGGTCAGTGCTTTTATCCACTGCACCACCTAGCTGTCCTTGTAGGTTATATAAAAACAAGAAAGCAGTAATTTTTTTTAAAAAGAGAGATGGTGGAACCCCCAGCTCCCATTGGTGGTTTCCTTGACAGAGATACTGGAGGGATTTGCCTTTCCCTTCTCCAGCACTTTACAGATGAGGAAAGTGACCCTGCCCAGGGCCACACAGCTGGGGTCAGCTCTGAGCTCAGGGCACGAGGCCTCCTGGCTCCAGGGGCTCCCCGAGCTGCTGCCCGTCCCCAGTCACCAGGCTCCAGCCCCGCGCAGCCCCGGGGCAAGGGGATACAAAGGGGCACGAGGCAGTGGCTGCCCCGGGGCCCTGGGTCTGACAGGGCAGGAAGCACCCAGGAGGGAGAGGGGCCTTCCATCAGCCTCCATCTCCACTCCCTCCTAACACTTCATCTCCTCTCTGTGCAGAGAGGGGCAGCCCGGGCCCTGGAGGCGCTAAGGCGTCCCGGAAGTGCTAAGGTCTGGGGTCAAACCCCGCTCAGGCGCCGGCCACGTGGGGGCCTCGGGAGAGCCGGGGCTGGGCCTGAGCCTCCAAGCTCCCCGTGGCTCTATTTGCGGGATCCGCCGCCGAACCGCTCCTCCGCGGCCTCGGGCCAAGCACACGCCCGTTCCCGGCGCGCAACACGGGGCCACGGCCCGGCCCCGCCACCCGGGGACGCGGCTTCGAACCCCGGCTTTGCCTCGTGCGAGGCTCCGCGCACGTCCGGGATCAGCTTCCGCTTCCGCTTCCGCCACAGGGGCGGGGCCAGACGATGCCGCCGGAGCCGGCGGGAGATCCGGGCCTCGGCCGTCCGGGGCAGAGGGCGTGTCCGCGCAGCCGCAGGAGGAGGCGCCCGAAGCCTCCCCGCTGTCCGGGCGGAAGGGGCGGGGCCCGGGCGGGTCGGAGGTCAGGAGCGGCGCCTCGGAGGCGGCCTGGGCCGGAGCGGAGCGTCATGGCGCCGGCGCTGCGCTGCCCCCTGTGCCGCCAGAGCTTCTTCTCGGGCCGCGGGCACGTCTACAGCCGCAAACACCATCTTATGGAAGATGGTCAGCTCGATGGCGCAGCGGATAGAGCACCGGCCTTGGAGTCAGGTGGTCTCGAGTTTGAATCCAGCTTAGACACTTGACTCACTGTGTGACCTTGGACAAGTCCCTTAACCCCGATTACCTCCCATCCAGGGGCATTGGTCATCCCGACTCCTGTCGGGTCACTGGACCCAGATGTCCCTGGAGGACAAAGTGAGGCTGGAGACTCACTCAAATCCAGTTGCCGTGCGGCCCATGGCGGCCTTGGCTTCACTGCCTGATGTCCTGGTCTTCCATGAAAATGAAGGACAACGTTATTGTGGAAGGCAGAGCTAAGAAAGGAATGGGGGGCAGTCGAGTGTAGAGTGGACGAGTGAGCTAGGTGAGTGGTGGGAAAGGATTGGATTGAGAAAAGTTTTATAATCCAGTTTAAGATTTTCTATTTTATCCAAGAGGCAATGGGGAAAGTTTTTTCCTCCTTATTTTGTCCCCAATTTCAAACAAAGCTTGTTTTTCAATATTCATTCATTCATTTGCAAGCTTACAATTTTGTACCATCCTCCCCTCCTCCCTCCCCATTTCAGCAAGCAATCTGGCCTGCGCTGTGCATTTACAATTGTGCTTAACGTTTTCCATATTATCGTGAAAAAGGAATTAGAACTATAGGATAAGAAAATAGAGGGAAAATTTTTTGAGGTGGGAGGTAAGGGTGAAGGAATGGATGGATAGCTAGATCCAGTTCAGACCCAGGGTTAGAATCCAAGGATTCCTTAGAAAAGACGTGAAGATGACAGAGCAGAAGACTTTGCCAAAAGGGTGAATCATGGATAGGAGAGAAAAAGGACTCAAGCCAAGGAGGTAGTTGAGTTATTGTGTCAAAGAGTCCAGGCATGTGGTCATGACCTACAGACTTGAGAGAGCTGTAGGCAGTAAAAGTAGAATTAACAGGATTTGGCATCTCATTGGATTGGGGGGTTAGAGATGAAATTCAGTGAAGAAATGATGATGCCAGGATCTTGAACCTAGGGCACAGAAAATGGCAGTTCCATCAACAGAAATTATTTCAGACACTTTGTAGTTGGGGATAAACACAAAATGTGAGAATGATCCCACTTCAGAAGTTTACATTTTACTGGAATTAAATATTAACAGCTGAAGAGAGTTCATGGAGAATGGCATCTGAGAAAAGTACTTGGATGTAGACATTAAGAGATCAATAGCTTCTAATCCAACCATGTGGATGCTGAGGAAACAGAGAAACTTTTCTGTATTTTGGTCCTGGAGTCAGGAGTACCTAAATTCAAATCCAGCCTCAGACACTTAATAATTACCTAGCTGTGTGGCCTTGGGCAAGCCACTTAACCCCGTTGCCTTGCAAAAGCCTAAGAAAAAAAACCCAAGCAAAAAAACATTCCACGAGACTGGACAAGTCATTTGATATCTGACTCAGTTTCCTGCACTGAAAAGTGAATTTTTTCTGCTCTGAAAAGGGACCTACCTTTCAGGGTTGATAGGAGAATTAAATGAGATGATTTTCATAAATTGTTTTTCCAATGTTAAAGGACTACATAATCCTAGATAATATTCTAAACCACTTACTTGTTTCAAAGATAAAGAAGAGGGGCAGCTAGGTGGCACAGTAGATAGAGTACCAGCCCTGGAGTTGGGAGGACCTCAGTTCAAATCCAGTATCAGACACATAATACTTACCTAAATGTGACCTTAGGCCATATTGCCTTATAAAAACCAAAACAAAGATAAAAAGAAGTTCCATTTCTTTCTTGTTCTTCTCTTTAGTCCAGCAAGTTTATCCCTGGATAAACTCTTCCCAGTAGAGGTGAGTCTATACCAGAACTCATTGATTAGATTTTTTTTTGTTGTTACTTATAGAAGATAGAATAAAGGGCAAGTAACAGAATCATATTCTTGTATATTGTAAGAATGATGTCAAAGGTGCTAAAGCTCAATTGATTAAGCAATCAATAAATATTTATTAATCACTATCTGCTTGACACTGTGCTGGGATTTGGGAATTCAAGGACAAAATAAAGCAATCCATGATATCAAAGAGCTTACATGTTCCTAATTAAGAAGATGCAAAGAATGAACACCAAATTAGCCTAAGATGCTTAAGAGAGAAAACCAGAGACTGGATAATCAGAAAAGGGTTCAAATAGAAATTAGTGTTTGAAGTGAGTCTTGAAGAGAGTAAAGGATTCTTTGAAAGGAAAGGGAAGAGCATCATACATGAGCAACAGCCAGTGGGAAGACATGGAAATGTTGACCAATGGAGCACAGTGGGGAAATAATTTATAACAAATTTGTAAAGAGAGGTTGGAGCCAAGTAGTGAATGGCTTTAAGAACTGGAAGATGTTGTTTTATTTTGGAGGACATTTGGAGTCTTTAAAGTTTATAGGGGAGTGTTATGATCAGATTCAGAGCAAAGGAAAAATCACAGCCATCTCTGTGAAGGATATACTGGATTGTGAAAGAGAAGGGAACCCAATAGCTCCTACATAGATTACTATAGTTTCTCCTCAAAAAACAGAAAGACTCTTCCTGATGTTTGATTGATTCACAGAAACAGGGCTTCCAATCCTAGGCTTTCAGGTCATCTGTCATAAAAAGGTCAGTCCATGAGATGCCAGGCCTCTTCTGATTCCATGGGAGTTCCTCTACCCATGTAAGACAATGGACCCTGCTGATCAGACTCATTTCAGTTAGAGGCAAGAAGCAGCTGCATCTACCTGAATCAGTGCTGCATCCTTGTGGAATAGCCTTTCCAGGCTCTTGTCCAGTTCTGTTTTCTTAAGTATTGGGTAGTTTACTAGTGTCCCATTTCATTTCAGTTCTGAACTTCAAAAAGTGCTTTTCCCCCCTTCAGAAACAGACTTTTACTCCAGACTCTTTAACACCTACATCTTATTTTCTTGATTGTAATTTTTTATGAGAATCATCTATCCACATAATAAGTACATAATCAGAATTTTAGTAGGGTGTAACTGGTAAGAGATATTACACAGAGTAGCAGACATTTGCCATTTATGTCTACATTTGCCAATTGCATAGTGACTAAAAGATAAATAGATCCCACTATGCTTATTTTTTTTAAGAGACTTGATGTTTTTATTTTTTTATTTTTTTGTTTAAGGCAATGGGGTTACTTGCCCAAAGTCACACAGCTAGGCAATTATTATTAAATGTCTGAGTCTGGATTTGAACTCAGATCCTCCTGACTCTAGGAATGGTGCACTATCCACTGTGCCACCTAGCTGCCACCCCCCCACTATGCTTATTGCATGTTAATTATGAAAAACATTTGATTGAATAGAGCATGTTCTAAGCTCTTCCTTAAAAAAGATAATTCTCATCAACATTTAGAAGTTATTCAGAATTCTTTGTTATAATAGAAAGAACCTTTTTCAATGATCTTCTGATCATAACATCAGGAGATGTATAAAACAACTGCCTAAAAGTATTTTGCTACTGTAATAAAGGAGATCCTCAGTAGAGACCAAATTGAAAAGTTATTGGTTGTGGATAGTGATTTCTACAGCTCATCCTGTTTGCAGATGATATTGTTCTGGGAACACTGAGCCCTGAAAGAGTTTGACTTGACCATCCACACAGTTCACATAAGTCAATGGCTTCATTCCAGAATTAAACAGGAGAAATTACTTTCAGGCAATTATAAGTTTCTTTACCAACCCCAGACTTCTCCTGGTAGCAAAGGCCCATGTTCTTAAAATACAGATTTAGTAGTTTATCTGGGATTTTTTTTTTAGTTATTTATACTTATTATACTTTATTCCTTATTTTATTATGAGCCTGACAAACATCAGCAAACATGAACATTTCTTTGTAGAAGATAAAAAAGAAATATGTGAACATGTCAAATTATGAATCTCTATTACTACTTTAATTTTTTTTAAATCATAGTCCTAATATTGCCTTGCTTGTCTGTGTCTCTGTGTATTTCATTGATATTCTTTTTCATACTTTAATTATTTTTTGTATTTCTACAAGTTCTGTCTTTCCCCAAAGACACTGAGATTTTGGAGTTCAGGAATCCAGGTTAGGTGTTTTCAGTAACCCAGCAATGATATGCTAAATAACAAGGGGCTTAGAACTACAGAACAGGAGCTGGCACTGATGCCAGCTTTGGACATGAACTTTGTGGGACTAATGCTATATAAGAACTGAGCTAAACTGAACCTTTTCACCCCACCTCCCAAGCTGAGACTGAAGTCATAAAAGGAAGATGATGCCCCTTGAAGTAGTGTCCCTTGTAAAAGCTCATCTAATGATGAATGATTAATCTGAAATGAGGTGCCAATCACCAGACCCCTAAAAATAGGGGAACACAGTTAAGGCTAGCTTAGGCCTATGGCAGAGAAGAGACAATCCCCAACTCCTTCAGAAAACTGTGATTGGTGCAAAAGGTAACAAAGCTGGCCCTCACAGAGTGAAGCCAAAGCAACCTTGTTCCATAAAATCAAAAAAAGAAGTTGGGTTTGCCAGTCATGTGGTGAAAGGTAAACAGCTTGAATATTCTACTGGTATCTTCAAGGCCTCAGGAGAAATTGAGAAAGTAACCCAGCATGTTGGGTGGACCCCTGTGGGGGGTTGTGAACAAAAGTGGTATAGACAGTCATAGATGGCTTGGAGAGAACTTCTGATATCAGTGAGATCTCTGACCCATCTGAGTTTTTGAATTTATATTAATTTTAACAAGTTTTATTTATACCCTTTGATTTTACATCACAGTAATTTCTAATTGACCCCTATCCCTTACCCCTACTTCTGTACTGAGAATTCCCCATAACAAAAAGAAAGAAAACCAATGGACATAGCTGGGGGGAGGGGTGGTCTGACTTCCACACTCCTCATTTCTCCAAAGAAAGGAAAGAAGTTTTTGTATTTCTTCAGTTTTTCTCTGGGAACAATAGCATTATGATTACATAATTATATAATTTCAAAACACTTAATCATATATCAGTTTTTATTACATATTATAGATCTGGAAGGAAACTTCAAAGCACCAGTTCAGCCTTCTCATTTTACTGTCAGGAAACAGACTTGACATTAGTTTGTTTACATTTCCTTGACTGCAGAGACTGTCTTTTACCTCTCTTTGTAATCCCAGCAGTTAGCAAAGTGTCTGCACTTAGCAGATAATTTATAAATGTTAATTGACAGACTCTCTTCAGGTCACTCATTTAGTAACTGAGGCAAGATTTGAAGCCAGTTCTTCTTGATTCCAAGGCCAGTGCCTCATCCATTATAACACACTTCCTTTAGTGTTTTCTTGGTTCTGTTTTCCTCTCTTTAAATAATTCCTACAAGTTACCTAGTCTTACCCTGAATTTCACATATTTATGCTCTCTTCCCATGTAATACATATTTCACTCCATCTGCTTAGCCATTCCCCAATAGATGGGCACCACCTTTGCTTCCAATTATTTGGAAAGCATACCCATGGATAGTTGGGTATATATGGAGCCCCTTTTTTAAATATCTTTGATCTTCTTGGGGCATATTCCCAGAGTAAGTTCTTTATATCAAAGAAGTAATTCAGGAAAATTGCCCTGATATTCTAAAAATAGAGGGTTAAAAAACAGAAATTGAGGGAATTCATTGATCACTTCCTGAAGAGATACCAAAATAAAAACTCCGAGGACTATTATATTCCAGAACTCCCAAGTCAAGAAAATTGTATAAGTATCCAGAAAGAAACAATTCAAATATCATGCAGCTACAATCAGGATAACACAAGAGTTATCAGCTTCTATATTAAGGGCTCATAAGGCCTGGAATATGATATTCCAGAAGACAAAAGAGCTTACACTACAACCAAAAATTAACTACCCAGTAAAACTGAATATCTTCTTTCAGGGGAAAAGATTCAATGAAATAGGGGACTTTCACATTTTCCTATTGAAATAACCAGAGCTGAGTAGAAAGTTTGATCTTCAAGTACAAGGACTCAGATGAAGTATAGAAAGGGTGAAGGGGAAGGACAAATCATGAGGGATTTAATGATGATGAACTGCTTGGATTCTGCATGGGAAGATAATACTGATAACTCATATGAACCTTCTCAGTGCAGTTAGAAGGATCATATAAAGACAAGGCACAGGAGAGAGCTGAATATAAAGGTATAAGATACTATAAAGATGGAATTAATGGGCATGAAAGGAATGTACTGGGAGAAAATCTTTTTGCAATGGAGTAGAAGAGGGAATGGTGGAAGGGAATGAGTGAGCCTTTACTTTCATCTGAAGTGGCTCCAAGAGGAAATAGCATACACACTCAGTTGGGTATAGAAATCTGTTACTCTAAAGGAAAAATAGGAGAGGAAAGGATGGGTTAAAGGGGATGGGGGAGGGAAGAGAGGGAAGATCATGGGAGAGGGTGGGCAGTTACCACATACTTTTTAGGAGGGACAGGGAGAAAGGAGAGAGAATAGGGGGTGGGTAGGAATAGGATAGCGGGAAATATAGCTAGCAATAGCAACTGTGGGGGAAAAAATATTGAAGCAATTTCTTTGATGGACTTATGATAGAAAATGTTATCTATCCCAAAAACAGAGCTGATGTTATCTGAATACAGACTGAAGCATACTTTTTTTCTCTCACTTTATTTTTCTTGAGGTTTGTCTTTGTGTGTGTGTGGGGGGGGGATTATGTTTACTTTTTATAACATGACTATTCCAGTGATGTGAAAATTAATAAAAGTAAAATACTTTACAAAAAAATTCAATATATATGTTTTTTAGTTGACCTGAGGCAGGTGAGGTAAAAAATATATACACACATACCCATCTTCAGCCCCCTTGCCCTTGGGCATCCAATCTGCTCTCTAATTGTCAGCTCTAGTCTCTGGAATGGTATGAGGCATGACACTACCTACCCTTTTGCCCTTACATCTTCCCTTGTTTAGGTAAGAGTGGTAGAAGGAATGGCACATCTAACCTCACCTTGTTAGTCTTAGTTGGACTAGAAGGAAAGTTGAAAACTAGAAAACTGATGCTTTCATATGTGGTGCTACAGTACTTTTCAGAGTTCCTTGGACAGCAAAAAGATCAAATCATTCAATACCTAAAGAAATTAATCCAGGGTATTCATTGAAAGAACAGATACTAAGGGGTGGCTAGGTGGGGCAGTGGAGTCAGGCCCTGGAGTCAGGAGTACCTGAGTTCAAATACTGCCTCAGATACTTGATAATTACCTAGCTGTGTGGCCTTGGGCAAGCCACAACCCCATTGCCTTGCAAAAAAACAAAACAAAACTAAAAAGAACAAATACTAAAGCTGAAGCTTAAACCACTTTGACCACATAGTGAGAAGACAGGACTCATTAGAAAATACACTGATGCAGGGAAAGATAGAAGGCAAAAGGAGGGGATGAGAGATATAGTGTCATGGAAGCAATAAACATGATCCTGGACAGACTTTGGAAGAGCAAAGGATTGGAGGAGCTGTCCTGGGGGTTGGGAAGAGTCAGACACTGCTGAACAACAACAAAATGATTGTCTTAATAGGTCTCAGAAATATTCCTAGGGAATGACAAGGAGTGAGACTTTACTTGTCAAATGGACAAAAAGCAAAGGTTTCTAGCCACACAGGTCCCTTCTTTGGTTTTATTCCCAAGGTGATGTGTACGGCAACCAGTAGTATTCTTTATGGGCAAAAAAATGAAGTGGATTCCCTATAGGAAGAGTTGATAGAGACCCAGGAATGTGATAGGACCATAACCAAGAGGAGGATTTAGGCCAAAGTTTAAGAAGTAATTGGGGGGGCAGAGCCAAGATGGCGACAAGAAAGGATCAAGTCTTAGGCGCTCTCTGACAAAACTTCTAAACTAAGGACTCTAAACTTTCGAGAGACAGAACCCACAAAGGGACCCAGTGAGGCAGTTCTCCTACTCAAGGTAACCTGGAAAAGAGCAGAAAGGCTCTGCTCCCCGGGGTTGGAGGGGTGGCCTGTCAGAGGGGTGGCCCCGCCAGAGAGAAAGAACTTCAGCCTCCCGGGGGCAGCCCCAGGGCACTGGGAGCCGTGGCTCACAGCAGCGGGGGAGTCTCCTGAGCTACACCCTGGGGAGCACTGGGCACAAAGTAGGGGAACAGCGGGGGACCTCTGCCAGAGTGAGCACGTGGAGCCCAGCCCTCAGGGCACACAGTGAGCAGCCCAGATCCAGGAACAGAAGCAGGTGGAGCCAGTAAGCAGGAGCCCCCAGGGCATGAGCCCATTGAGCTGAGGGAGGGGAGTGAAGAGAGACTGCAGAGCTCTGTCCTCTGACCCTGGAACAGGACTCTGGGGCTCTGACCACATTCAGATCCTGATCGCAGTCTAGGCCCCCCCATAGAACAGCAGGCCCCTCCATCTCAGCCCTGTGGCAGAGCAGGGCGCATATGGTCATTCACAGACCTGGAGGGAGGACAGAGCCTCACACACTGAGACCCTTGTGGGAGTGCCCCAACAGCTCAGGAAGCACCCCAAAATAAGGCTTAGGCTGGGAAAATGAGCAAGCAGAGAAAAAAGAGGAACACCATTGAGAAATACATTATCTATGATCCCAAGAAGGATCAATATACTCAGTCTGAAGATGAGGAAACACAAGCTCCTGCATCTAAAGACTCCAAGAAAAACAGAACCTGGGATCAGGCTATGACAGAGCTCAAAAAAGACTTTGAAAATCAAATGAGGGAGTTAGAAAAAAACTGGGAAAAGAAATGAGAGAGATGCAGGAAAAAAAAACATGAAAATGAAGTCAGCAGCTTAGTCAAGGAAATCCAAAAAAATGCTGAAGAAAATAGCATGCTAAAAACCAGCTTAGGTCAAATGGATAAAACAGTTCAAAAAGTTATTGAGAAGAATGCTTTAAAAAGCAAAATTGACCAGATGGAAAAAGAGATAAGAAAACTCTCTGAGGAGAATACATCCTTCAGACAAAGAATAGAATTCAGGGAGATTAATGAATTTACCAGAAATCAGGAATCAATACTTCAAAACCAAAAAAATGAAAAATTAGAAGAAAATGTGAAATATCTCATTGAAGAAACAACTGATATGGAAAACAAACTTAGGAAAGATAATTTAAAAATTATTGGGATACCTGAAAGTCATGATCAGGAAAAGAGCCTTGACATCACTTTCAAAAAATTACTACAGGAAAATTGCCCTGATATCCTAGAAGCAGAGGGCAAAATAGAAATGGAGAGAATCCACCGATTCCCCCGAGAAAGAGATCCCAAAAAACCAACCTCTAGGAATATCATAGCCAAGTTCCAGAACTCCCAAGTCAAAGAGAAAATATTACATGCAACCAGAAGGACACAATTCAAATATTGTGGAGCTGCAGTCAGCATCACACAGGACTTAGCAGCAACTACATTGGAAGCTCGTAGGGCTTGGAATACAATATACCGGAAGGCAAAAGAGCTTAGAATGCAGCCAAGAATGAACTACCCAGCAAGGCTGAATGTCCTCTTCCAGGGAAAAAGATGGACTTTCAATGAACCAGGGGAATTTCAAATGTTCCTGTTGGAATGGCCAGAGCTGAACAGAAGGTTTGATCTTCAGATACAGGACTCAGGTGAAGCATAGAGATTGGAGGAGAAGGGGAAAATACGAGGGACTTAATGATGATGAACTGCATGTATTCCTGCATAGAAAAAATGACACTGAGGGCAACAAAAATGTGCATACCCTTGACCCAGCAATACCACTACTGGGTCTATACCCTGAAGAGATGAGGAAAAAGGGTAAAAACATTACTTGTACAAAAATATTTATAGCAGCCCTGTTTGTGGTGGCAAAGAATTGGAAATCAAGTAAATGTCCTTCAATTGGGGAATGGCTTAGCAAACTGTGGTATATGTATGTCATGGAACACTATTGTTCTATTAGAAACCAGGAGGGACGGGATTTCAGGGAAACCTGGAGGGATTTGCATGAACTGATGCTGAGTGAGATGAGCAGAACCAGAAAAACACTGTACACCCTAACAGTAACATGGGAGTGATGTTCAACCTGGAAGGACTTGCTCATTCCATCAGTGCAACAATTGGGAACAATTTTGGGCTGTCTGCAAAGGAGAGTACCATCTGTATCCAGATAAGGAGCTGTGGAGTTTGAAGAAAGTACAAGGACTATTCCCTTTAATTTGGAAAAACAAAACAAACCAGATATCTTATTGTCTGATCTGGTTACTTCTGAGAATTCTGTTCTCTTTAAGGATATGATTTCTCTCTCATCATACCCAATTTGGATCAAGGTACAACATGAAAACAAAGTAAAGACTGACGGAGTGCTATCTGTGGGGTGGGGGTGGGGGGGAGGGAAGCAGGATTGGGAGAAAATTGTAAAACTCAAATAATATCTTTAATAAAAAAAAAAACCAAAAAAAAAAAGAAGAAAAATGACACTGATAATACTAATATGAACCTTCTCAGCTAATAGAACAGGTAGAGGGAGCTTTTATAGTTGAAGCACAGGAGAAAGCAGAATTCGAAGATAAAATATGGTGTAAAAATGGAGTCAATAGAAAAAAAGGGAAATGTAATAGGAGAAAGAAAAAGAAGAGGGGTAATAGGCCAAGATATTTCATATAATAAGATTTTTCTTTATTACAATGAACTATTGCAATGATATGGAAGGGGGGGAGGCAAGGGGGAATGAGGGAACCTTTGCTCTCATCAGAGGTGGTTAGGAGAGGAAACAGCATATATACTCAATGGGGTATAGGCATCTGGAGTAAGAAGGGGGGGACAGGGGGAAGGGGTGGGGATGTGAATAAAGGAGGAGAGGATGGACCATGGGGGGGAGAGTGGTCAGATATAACACATTTTCTTTTTTACTTCTTGCAAGGGGCTGGGATTGGAAGGCCTGTCCAGGACCATAGGGCCAGGTGGATGCTGGGCCTAAGGGGTGGTATGGGGGCTCAGGGCCTCTTGGCCCCAGGACCAGGGATCTGTCTGCTGCGCCACTCAGCTACCCTACAGAAGAGTCAGAGTGAAGGGAGAGAGAAAATATAGTGCATGGTAGTGGAGAAATAAGAAAGGAGGGAGTTATGATCAGCAATGGCAATGGTGGAAAAATATGGAAGTAACTTTTGTGATGGACTTATCATAAAGAATGTGATCCACCCGTGACAGAGTTGTTGGTGTTGGAACAAAGACTGAAGCACATTTTTTTATTATTATTATTTGGGGGAGGGTGCAGGGCAAATGGGGTTGGGTGGCCTGCCTGGGGCCACATAGCAGGGTGATCTTTGGGTATCTGAGGCTGGATTTGGACCAGAGTGCTCCTGGCTCAAGGGCCAATGCTCTGTCTGCCACCCAGCCACCCCTACTATTATTATTTTATTTGGGGTCTTTTTTTTCCCTTCTTTTAGTTTTTGCAGGGCAGTAGGGATCAGGTGGCTTGCATGTCATACGGCTGGGTGATTGTTGGGTCTACGGGGCTGGATGTGGGCTCGGGTGCTCATGGCTCCAGGGCTGGTGCTTTGTCCGTTGCACCACCTGGCCATACCTACAATTATTACTTTTTTTTATTTTAATTTTTTTTCTCTCCCCTTTATCACTCAAGCAAGTCTATATTCATGGGGGAAGGGGGTATTTCATTTACTCTTAAGAATATTTTATTAATGTAAAAAAACATTTGTACAAAATTAAGAAAAATAAAATAAAAAAATAAAATAAAATAAAGTAATTGGGAGGGGCAGCTAGGTGGCACAGTGGATAGAGCACCAGCCCTGGAGTCAGGAGTATCGAATTCAAATTTGACCTCAGACACTTAATAATTACCTAGCTGTGTGGCCTTGGGCAAGCCACTTAACCTTGCCTTGCCAAAACCTTAAAAAAAAAAGTAATGGGGGGGCGGGGGGGGGAATGTGTTGCTTCAAACTATCTTGAATTTATTCTGCATTTATTTGTGTCAGGTCTTTATTTTCCAGCAGTCTACAACATTTGTTGATGTTTAGTCACTTCAGTAATGTCCAATTCATTGTGACCCCACATTTGAGCATTCTTGGGCAAAGATACTGGACTATATTGCCATTTTCTTCTCTATCTCATTTTACTGGACATTGAGGAGTCACACAGTCAACAGGTATCTGTGACTGGATTGGAACTCACATATTTCTGACTTTAGGCCTGGAACTCTACACTGTACCACCTAGCCCATAACTTGGCAAATAGTATGTGCTTAATAATTGATTATTGATGATGGGAAGGTCTGGTGGTAAATTCAACTTTTGTGAACTTCCCACTATTAACCAAAATGTTAGAGAAAGATTTCCTGGGAAAGTCCTAGAGGAAAGAGATTGTTAGGTTTCAGGTTTGGGGATAGTGGGAATATTCCTAGTAAAGTCCTCTCAGGGTTAAAAACTGTTTATGTTAAGAAAACATAGCATTTCAAAGGAAACGCAGAGCTACCCGTTTTGCTATAAAAATGGTTTTTGCTAACTCGGAAGACATTCTGACCATACATGTTACTTCATTCTAATTAAGATCATTAAATGAAAGTCACTAAGCCTTTTAAGTTACCTTACCATCTGGTGGGGAAAATATTATGAAAATATTTTTCTTTTCTTTGTGTCTGTTGCTGGGGTAGATTTTCTTTGAATGGATTGTACCCCCTGAAACCCAGCCAGTGGGTTAAAAGGGAGGAGGGTTAAGGTGGGGGGGAACTTCCAATTAAGATCTATAAAAACTTGTTTTGCCATGCTTCAGGCAGCTCTCTGATTTGAGTAAATGAGAGAGAAAGAATGTAAATAAAGACTTTCTTTTGTTCAGACCCAGTCTCTGAAAATTTTCTTTAATGTGTTTTTATCACACAGGGAGAATGGACAGTCAGACTAGAAAAATAAAATTTGGAATTTTATTAAAATATACATTTGATATTCACATCATGGTTAAAAACAAGCTAAAACCCAGCCTTCACTAAGCAAGACTGAGACTTCATATACTGTAGGTCCTCTTTCCCCCTTTATTCAATAGAATAGCAACTGTGGAGTCATAACTGTTCTAGATGCTAAGGATTAGGCTCCATCTCCTTCAGTAGGTTCTGGAACCTGCCCACCTTCCTTAACTAAAACATCTTGGACTGGTAATGGCATTGGATCAGCAACAATGATGACCCCAGTAGCAGCTGGTGAGCCTTGCTTTCTACAGATAGCTTTGCGGGGATAGGACTGTTTCTAGGCTGCCAGGCCCTAAGTTAGCTCTAAAAGGTCTGCTGGTTTAGAACAAATGGATCATCTTCCAAGTACTCTGAAAAATTCAAGAATGTATCCTCAATTTGACTGTTGACATCTGGGCTATGGCCTCCCTCATTCTGGCTCTGGTCAAACTTGATCATCTGGTTGCTTAGGCTGGGGGGGCATCCCAGTCTCATCTCTTTTACCAGCCATTTGGATTCTGTAAACATGCTTTAAATAAACCCTCTCTTCTATGATAGATTTCACCAGTTTTTCAAATATTGCCAGAGTCTCTTCCATAGCGCTAGAATCATTTGGGTTGAATATTTCGCAAATTTGTAGTAATTGTTCCCTTGGGGAATCCTGGTTCATGTTCTCCATAGAAAGCCAAAAGATTCTCCTCCCTACTGAATTATAGTTAATGTTTGTCTCCTGGTTGCTTGTCTGTTGATCAAAAAGTATCTTAGCTGCTGCTGTTAGCTCTGCAGTTGCTGCCACTGCTGCTTCATCAACATCGGTTGTTGCTCCTGATGCTGATGCTACTACCATTTTTGTGGCAGCTGCTTTTGCTAATTCCAGTTTTGTTGCTACGCTTGTTAGAGCTGCCATTTTATCTGCTGCTACTTTTGCTAATTCCATACTTGTTCCTGCTGCTGCTTCTACTCCTGCTGCTACAGTTCCTCCAGGTTCTTTTTTATCAGGGTTAGGCCCAGGAGGGAGTCCTTCTCCTGGATCAGCCTGTATTGTCCTCTGTGTTTCTTTCCCATTGGCAGGAATGTCTTCTCTTACCTCCATGAGCATCAAGTCTGATTGAATTGCAGAAGTTTGCAGCTCTTCAAGGTCATCCAGATAGCTTTTACTGCTTTCTATGGCCTTTGTGATGGCTTTCATAGCCTCCTGTTTGTACTCCTGCTCAATTAACAGATCTTGCTTACTGCTTTCTTCCATCTTGGGAGTACTTTGTTCAGGGGGTCGGTGCATCTTCAAACAGAAACTGCACAAATGCCCTGGATCTACATGAAAGAAAGGAAAAAAAGACTCTTATGTACAAAAAATATTTATAGCAGTTTTTGTAGTAAAGAATTGGAAATCGAGGGAATGCCCATCATTTGGGGAATGGCTGAACAAATTGTGGTATACGAATGTGATGGAACACTATTGTTCTATAGGAAATCATGAACAGGTGGATTTCAGAAAAACCTGAGAAGACATATGCATTGATGCTGAGTTAAGTGAACAGAACCAGAAGAACATTATACATATTAACAGCACTATCATATGATGATCAATTATAATCTCAGCAGTAAAATGATCAATTCTAAGAACTTATGATGGAAAACACCATCCACATCTTAGAGAAAGAATTAGGGAGTCTGAATGCAGACCAAAACATACTATTTTCACTTTTTTAAATTGATTTTTTATATTTTTGTCTCATGGTTTTCCCCCTTTACTTCTGATTCTTATAGAAATGTGTTTAACATATTTATACACATATTTCAAATTGTTTGCTGTCAAGGAGAGGGGAGCAAGAGTAGGAAGGGAGGCAGGAAAAAAAAACTCAAAATCTTACAAAAAATGAATACTGAAAACTATCTGTACACCCTAACGGCTTATGGGACATTTTGAACATGGTGTCTTATAGGCATCTCAAACTCATTTCAAACAGAACTCAATATATTTCCCAAAAAACTTACCCTTCTGGGCATCCTTAATTCTGTCAAGGGTAACACTATCCTATGGTCTCAACTTCAATTAATTCTGTATTCTCTTCCACCCCACATCTAATGAGTTTAACAAATTTCTTTGTCAGAAAAAAAAATGTACTTTCAGAAATATTTTTTAAGTTTAATCTACTTTAAGATTTCCTCTATCACTTAAATCTTGTCAATCAAAACAATATACCTCCACTTCAACTTTTTTTGCTTGCAACACCTAGGGTGGGAGGGGCCACAAAGGGACACCTAGGCTGTAAAGGTCTCTCAGTCAATAAGCATTTGTTGAGCACCCACTATATACTGTCAATGTGCTAAGCACTGAGATACAGAGGAAAGAAGAAAATAGTCCTTGCCTTCAAGGGGCTCACAGTTTAAGGAGGGAGACAATATGCAAATAACTAAGGCTAAAGAACAAAGAACAGTTAAGAGGCCAGAGTCACCAGGTGAGAGAGTTTGTGGTGGGAAGGAAGATTTTAAAAGACTGGTAAGATGGAGGGAGGAAGAGGAAGAATGCCAGAGGGTTTGATATTTGATACTGGAACTGCTAAGAAGCCACTGGAGTTGATTGGTAGAAGTAAAGAGGAGGAAGGTGGACAGGTTCAGATCCATGCTTCAGGTAGTTAATTTTGACAGCTGAGTTGAGGATAAACTGGGATGGGAAGGGAATTGATGAAAACCCTTTTTCGAAAATCCACTATTTGAAGTCTACTCAAATCCTGTGCCCTCCACAAAGACCTACGCGATTCCATAACGGTTCCCCTTTCTATACTCCTCCAGCATCCAGCTCATACTTCTGTTAGGGGTGGTGTTAGAGTTCATAAATAATGCATGTGGTCCAAAACCTCAAAGATGGTCTTGATATAGACTGGCTTTGGTCTCAGGGAACTTCTCACAAGATCAAACTTTGATCCAAGTTCTTACAACAGGGCTTTGGAACATGTCTGGGTTGCCTAACATCCAGGCAGCTGCCTGGGAGGTGCCAGGATCCTGCTTCTGAGAGACAATTGTCTAGCACATGGACATACTGTCGCTTCCTTTCTCCCCTTCCCCTTCTAGTGTCCAGAAGCATGGGCATCAGAACCGAACTGAATGACCAGTCCCTCCCCACTTTTATATCTGGGCCTGCAATTTGGGATTGCAGGTTTGTTTTTGGCCATTTTCATTTGTCCTTTTCAGGCCTAGACTCAAGCAGTGGAAACTGATCCTGGTCCTGACCTTGGCCCGTCTGGAAGATATTCAGCCAGGTCAGCAGGAAACCCTGAGAGGTCAGGGTAGCTGGGAATTGAGCCCAAGAGGGGCTTTGGCCTTGGAACTTGGTGAGATTATTCCACATAGAAACTCTACATACTGTCTGAACTGGTGACTCTGACTTTTTTTTTTTAAGGTTTTTTCCAAGGCAAATGGGGTTAAGTGGCTTGCCCAAGGCCACACAACTAGGTAATTATTAAGTGTCTGAGACCGGATTTGAACCCAGGTACTCCTGACTCCAGGGCTGGTGCTCTTTCCACTGTACCACCTAGCCACCCCTGACTGACTTCTTTACTGTTCTTCCAACAGCAACCTCCCATCTCCCAACTCTGGATATTCTTCCATGTCTGGAATGTTCTTCCTCAGCTCTATTTTCTGGCTTTGCTAGGTACCTTCAAATTAAAAAATCCTACCTTTTCTAAAAGCCCTTTCCTGATCTTCCTTAAAGTTACTGCCCTTTCTTTGTTGATTAAATCCAATATATTCTGCCTATTTCTTGTTTAGTCCTTAGGTTTTTTTGCATATTTCTCTCTAGTAGACTATAAACACCTTAGTTAAACTGTGAAACTCATCCCCACTTCTTCCCAGGGACTAAGGGATAAGGGAAGGGGATTATGCACTCCTCTAATATCTGGACAAGGGGAAACGGATACATTATACCTCTAAAGTTAATATTCCTTTGTAAAAATTAAGTGATTAAATGGAACTGGGATTCAGAGCACCCCTAAACTTTGGGGAGACACCTTCACTGTGTGACTGAAGTGAATGGCAAGGACTAGATACCCCAAATTCCTTTAAAGGTACCAAAGAATCCTAGGGAGGGGTAAACATAAGTTCCCTGACTATCAGGTACTGGGGCGGGGTAGGGTAGTCAACTATGGTCTCTCCTAAAAAAAACAACAGAATTTAGTTCACATCTAAATCTTTAAGAAAAAAAAATTAAAAGGGGTCCCTCAACTCCAAAGCAAACTCATAATACATTATTGAATACAGCTTACCCAAACAAAGACCAAAAACTGTGGGGGAATTTTGACTGAAAAAAAAACTATAAAAGTCAAGATAACTCCCTAAATCTCCTTTCCCCTAAAAATAAAGCCCCCTCAAAGAGAAGAGAACATTTGATATCATCAGAAAATCAATCTATTACCTTCCATTAACTCTAGCCTCAACAACAGATCTATATAGTCCTTCAGACCAAAAGTGTCAAATTTGCTGCTGGGTGGCAGGGTATCCTCAAAACTCCAAGTACATGGGGAACCAGATTCAAATGTAGTTTGGAAATGTTTAACCAAAGAAATCAAAATCCAGTTTGACATAGAAAACATTAATTTTTCAGCAGAGGAGGGTTTAGAGGGAAGACCCATTTTCAAATACTAGTTACTGTTAAAGAGACAAAAGAACCAGCTATATGTCATATTTAGTTTATTAATTTAATAGCTAGAAACACAATGGAAAGAACCCTTCTTATGTTCTCCTAGAAACCACCTGTTGAGGGTGGCTAAGCGGGGCAGTGAATAGAGCATCAATCCTGGAGTCAGGAGAGCCCGAGTTCAAATCTAACTTCAGACATTTAATACTTACTTAGTGGTGTAACCTTAGGCAAGTCACCATTGCCTAGCAAAAAAACAGAAAAAGAAAGAAAGAAAGAGAAAAGAAACTACCTACTGTGTACCAGGCACCATGGACACCAAAAAAGGTAAATATATCTCTCAACTTATCCCTTCCCTCTGCCCCATTCACTGTTGTGATTTTTTTTTTGTTCATATTTATCTACTTTTACCCACATATAGTATTGGGAGATGTGAGGAACGAGACAAGAAGCTACCATTTGTGATTTACTTCCAGTCTGTCTCATTCAACTAAGGACAATTCTAGGCCTATCTGGACCCTACTCTACTTCTTATGCCTATTTCCCAATTATTCCTGCCCCTTAACACAGGTCTGAAAAAGGTTCAGGCTCACAAATCTCTAATCCCTAAAACAATTTATCAGGATTTGGAAATCACCTTATTACTGATTCCCTCCCCTCCCCTTCTTCCTCCTTACTTTGATTGTCTTCTTTCTTCGTTTCAAGTCCAGGTTTGGCTTCAGATTTAGGCACATATTGGGGTACAAGTCCAGGTTTGGGTGGAAGTTTATACCCATGTGCTGGTTTAGGTCTATGTTTGGGTGGAGGTTTAAACATATGTGCAAGATCAGGTCCAGGTTTAGCTTCAGATGTAGGCACATTTCTGGGTTCAAGTCCAGGTTCAGTTGTAGATGTAGGCACATTTCTGGGTTCAGGTCCAGGTTCAATTGTAGATGTAGGCACATTTCTGGGTTCAGGTCCAGGTTCAGATGTAGATATAGGTACATTTCTGGGTTCAGGTCCAGGGTCGAATGTAGGGTTAAGTTCAAGTCCAGGTTCAGATTCAGGTTGACTTTTTGGCTTGGGTTTGGTGTGGGGTTTAGTTTTGTTTTTTTTCTTCTTATCTTCAGACATGTCTTATTTATATCTGGGAGCTCAAAGCAAGAAGGTAGGTGGGGAAAAGAGAGAAGATGATAATAAAACCAGATAAAATTCTAATATCAAGAGACAAATGAGACCAGGCAAACTGTATTTTTTTTTCCACTCTGCTGATTTATAAGGTTTTGATCTCTCAACTCTACTTATACCAGACCATCTGGCAATTGATACTGTTAATTTGTAGTTAATTGATTTCATTCTTATTGGTTAATTCTTCTCACCCTTTTGCCTTTTCTGAACAGGTGAATACCCTTTCTTTCCTGACCTTCCCTCAGTCCAGTTGACTGTCTTTAGGAGGAGAGTAAGGAAAAGGGAATTGAGGGGATTAGCACATCAGAGATAGAGAGAAGGGATAAGATCTCAGTAATCACAATACAAATTGAGTTGATACTCTTGCCTCCCCTTGTTCCCTGGAATAGATTTTTTGGATTGGAAAATTTAAACAAGATTAATCAAGGTCCAAAGAGATGATTTTTAGCTTTTCCTCAGGATTCCTGTCTAATCCTTTGTCTGAAACTGTAATAAACTACTTCACATAGTTGTGAACTATTGAAATGTAAATTATTACTGACAATTGTGTGAGTGCCTTGTCTTCCCATCAGACTGTGAGTTGCCACTTTCAGGTTGTCCTACAACCTTCAACACTCAAGAGCCTCTTCTCCTTTGAAGTTCATGCAAATCAGATCTACCAATCAATCAATATCCAGGTAGATTTTTGACTTCAGACCCTACTCAAGACTAACTGTTCTTCCTTCTGGAACAAATTCAATTACCTAGATCAGAATTTTTCCCCCCAACTCCAGTGTTCCCACTAGAAGACTTCAAATATACATATTGATCCCTCTTCAGGCACCCTAATTATTCCTCAATCCACTCATACCTTATCCACAAGCAGAGATGGTCATAGCCATTATCCACAAAATACAGCATTCATATGAATAAGAATTCTAAAATGCTTTATTTGACCATAGTCTATCAGCTTTCTGCCTTTCTTTATCAAACCCAACTCTTTATCTAGTATACCTTGACCTAAAATAAAAATTCTGAGATCCTTTAGCTTTCTACATATGTCTCTGCTTTCCCTTGTCAAACCCTACTGTTAGTCCATCCCATGTCCTCCAGTCCCTTGTCATCCCAATTTTTTCTCCAGTCTATGCTAGTCACTGTCTTCTCTCTCCTCCAACTTAACCCTTTGGGAAACCAGTTCAACTCTACTGACTCTTACCATCTGCCAACTTTGTTCCTAAATATATGCTACTGAATGAAAGTGGATAAAATCACACAACTGTTCTGACTGAGTTCAGTATAGATTTTTGTTACACAAACCTTCACCATACCTCAACTATCTCACTCTTCACAATGGCTCTTCCAAATCTTTTCATTTCTCCTCAAACTCCCCACAGGTCCTTCTCTCCCCATCCTCTCAGTTGAGATCCTTGTTTCATATTTAACAAAAAAAAAAATTGAGACCATTCACCATGAGATCCCTCTCCTCTCTTCCTATCTCATATAACTCAGATACTTTCTGCCACACTTTCCTCCTTCACTCCTATCACCCATGAAGAGGTGATCTTACTCCTTACCAAAGCTTAGCCCCCCTCCCTACCCAAGTGGTCCCTTTCTATCCCATCTCCTCCCCCTCTGTCATTTCTACTCTGTTACTTTTCTTCAGCCTCTCCTTGTCTACTGACTCCTTCCCTATTGCCCATGTATATATCCATATTTCCTCCATCCTCAAAGAACTCTCTCTTGATCCTTACATCCTTGCTAATTACTGTATTATTTCTGCCCTTGGTATATAAACTCCTTGAAAAAGCCCTCCACAATGGGTGCCTTCACATTCTCTCCTCTCCTTCCTCAACCCCTTACAATCTCCAACCTCATCCACTAAATTCTGCTAAAACTGCTCTCTCCAAAGTTACCAGTGATCTCTTAATCACCAAATCAAAAGTCTTTTCTCAGGCTTCATTCTTCTTGGACTTCTCTGCAGTCTGACTCTGGATCATTCTCTCCTCCTGGATACTTTCTTCTCTCTAGGTTTTTGCAACACCAACCTCTACTAGTCTATCCACTCCATCTCAGTCTCCTTTGCTGGATCCCCACCCAGATCACACCCTGTAACTATAGGTGTCTCTCAGGGTTGTCATAAGCCCTATCCTCTATTATACTCCTTCATTTGTTAATCTCCTCATGGATTCCCATGGTTTTAATTAGCATCTCTATGCTAACTATTCTTATATCTATCTATCCTGCCCTCAGTTTGATGCTGACCTCCCATCTCCATCTTCCTTTCAGAAAGTTCAAATTGGATGTCCAGTAGATATATTAAACTTGTATCCACAACCAAGCTCATTATCTTTCACCATAAACCCTTCCCAACTTTCACCATCCCTAAATAGTTTAAAGGACAATTCCAACCTCCCAGTGTCTCAGGCTCACAACTTAGGTGTCATCTTCATCTCTTCACTGTCTCCAATTCCCATATCCAATCTGCTGTCAACATCTTTAGAATATGCCCCCTTCTCTCTGATACTGCCCCCACCCTGGTGCAAACCTTGAGCATTCACTCTAGGACTAGTGCTTTTTAATGAGTCTGCTTGGCAGCTGGTGGTTCTGCTTGCTTCAAGTCTCTCACTTCAATACATTCTCCAGTCAGCCTCTGAAATGATTTCTTTAATGCTCATCTCTGACCATGTCACTCACCTCCCTCTTCAATAAACCATAGTGGCTCCCTATTGTCTCCAGAATCAAATAAAAAATCCCTTGTCATTCAAGCCTTTCTTATTCAGTCCCAAAATCATCTCATCTTTCTAGTTTCCTATACCCTCCTTCCTACCACTGTTTCATGAACAAGACACTCTATCTCTTGACTCTGGCTGTCCCCCATAACTGGAATACTCTCTCCCTTCATCCATCCTTCAAGGCTCATCTAAAATCCTGTTTTGTACCAGAAACCTTTCTCAAAGCCTCTTCTATGCCTTCTCTCTCTTTTAATTATTGCTTGTCTATCATGTATGAGGGCAGTTAAGTGGTAAAATAAATAGAACACTGCGCTTAGAATCAGAAAGTCTTATTTTCCTAAATTCAAATCTGGCTTCAGATACTTATTAGCTGTGTGACCCTGCCTCAGTGTTTCCTCATCTGTAACTTGATCTGGAGAAAGACATGGCAAACCACTCCAAATATCTTTGCCAAGAAAACCCCAAATAGAATCACAAAGAGTTAGCCAGGGCTGGAAAGTGACTGATGACAATTATGTATAAAGTCAGTGTATATGTATGTATTTATTTACCTGTCTTCCCCATTAGACTGTGAGTTCCTTGAAGGCAAAGGATGTATTTTGCCTCTTTTTCTATCTTCAACCCCTAGCACAGAGCCTGGCATGTCATAGATCCTTAGTAAATGTTTGTAGATTGATCTTTGTAGCTCCTTTGGTACCTAATACTTGTTGAATAAAGGAATGAACAAAGGAATTAAAGGAATGAATTTGTCTGAGCAAAGATTCCTCTGAGAGCAGCTCACAAATTTCTTGTACCTGTGCTGCTGCTTCACTTAGTGGGAATAGTCATTGTAAGCAGAACTATAGCTATTTTAATTCTTCCATACATGTGTGAGCTTGTCAGTGCCAATATCCCCTCTACCCAGGTAGGTCATAACTCAGATACTTCTCTTCTCCCTCAAGTCCTCTCAAAAATATTTTTGAGAATGGAAAGGATCTACCTGATATGCTGAGGACCACTCCACAGATATCATGAGATTATGAATATGCTAGGTGGACTGTCTATCAGTCATCCTTCTACTTGACTGGCTGATTTTCTTTTCTGCTCTTATATTTCTAATGATAACCTTTACACCATTCTTCTGAAATTTTTTGTTACCAATATTTTAACCTATTCTTTTTTTCAGGTGTTCAATAGTTTTTCATCTGTGTATGACTCTTTGTGACTCTATTTGGGGTTTTTTTGGGCAGAGATGCTGGAGGGATTTGCCATTTTCCTTCTCCAGCTCATTATACAAATGAGAAAACTGAGGAAAGTGGGTTGACTTGCACAGGATCACACAGCTAGGTCAGATTTGCATATGAGTCTTCCTAACTCCAACCTTGCCATATATACATTGTACCCTTTTGTCTATTCATGCCTACCAGGCACTGCTCAATTGCCCTTTGCATGACCCACCATTTTAATTCTTTGAAGTCCATGGAACTCCATGATTTATAAAGCAGAAGCAGTAGGGTAACCTGAGGGAGGGACAGGAGGCAGCATGGGCTAAGTAGTCAAATCACACCACCACCATCTGGACCACCATCTCCCCTGAGACCCTGAGGGAGATAAAGCAGGACCCTGAGCCCAGGACTCCAACAGCCTTGGAAATAGCAGGACTTTCAACCCAGTATCCTCAATCACCACCCTGGGAAGGACCCTCATGGAGATGTAGCCTAGCCACAGCTCCTCCAGCTGCCTCAGCAAAAGATAGATCTTGGCATGTGATCAAAAGTTCAACATCAAAACTGATACTATTGTTATCAGTTGGAATAGCATTTAGGATGAGGTATTATCATCTTTAGCCTCAAGACCACAAGAACTTCCCATCCAACTTGCAGCTGAAACCTTCCAGGGGTGATCTTCCACATTAGAATGGGAGCTACAGAGATTTCTTCCTTTTCAATTGGAATCCCCAGGGTTTAGCAGAGAGCTTTGCACAGGAGATGAAGAGGGATCTTGAGTCTCTGGGAGATGATAACAAATTAACTTTGAAATCTACAGGAAAGATTGCCAAATGGCTAAAAAGAGTTATAGTGTAGGAATTTAATGGAATATTACTAGGTTATGCAGTAAGAAATAATGACTATTGAAGACAGAGAAACATGGGAAGGCATATGGTGCCCACAAGAGGCATAGCTTGGTGTCAGAGAGATCTAGAATCCTTCCTCAGTTAGTTACTAGAACTCAAAAAAAAATCAAAACTCTCAGCTTCAGTTTTCTCACCTTAATTCAGGGATATTAACAGTATCTATCTCAGAATTATGTTGAAAATCAAGCCAGAAAAATGGGGGGGGGGGGACAGAGCCAAGATGGCAGCAGAAGAACAGCTTCTCTTAGGTGCTCTCTCCAAAATATTTCAAAAACCTTAAAATTATGACTCTAACTAAATTATCAAGAGACAGAACCCTTGAAAGATCCACTGAGGCAATTCTCCAGACCAAAGTAACCTGGAAAATAGTGGGAAGACTCTATTCCACAGAGTTGGAGGGGAAGCACTTCCCCTCTGAAGTGAAGGAACTTTAGCCTCCCAGGAATAGCCCCAGGGTACCTGGGAGCTGGTTCCTAGCAGCAGAGGCAATTTCCTGACCTGCACCCCAGGGAACACCAAGGACAGCTTGGAAGATCAGCAGGGAGACCTCTGCCAGAGCGAGCACGAAGCCCAGACCAGGGTGTTCCTCCTCAGTGCAGCCATGGCCCTCAGTGTAGCCCAGATCCCAGGAAATAGAGGCAGTCCTGTGGAACAGCCCAGCAGGAGCTTCCAGGCAGCTGTGCCCTGAGTGCTCAGCCCACAGAAAGTAAGGGAGTGGAGGGAGACTGCCAAGGTCTGTCCTCTGTCCCTGGAACAAGACCCTGGGGCTTTGACCACATTCAGACCCTAGTCACAGTCTAGGCCCCCCATAGAGCAGGGACCCCCCCCCCTCAGAGGGGTATGCTTGTGGTCATTCACAGACCAGGAGAGCAGTCAGAGACTCACACACTGAGTTCCTTGTTGGGGGGGGGGGTGTCCCAAAAGCTCAGGAAGCACCGCAAAACCAGGCACAAGCTGGGGAAATAAGTAAACAGAAAAAAAAGGAACTTGAACATAAATTACTTTGGTTCCATGGAGGATCAAAATATTCAATCTAAAGCTAAGAAAATCCAAGCTTCTGCATCTAAGGACTCTAAGAAATATAGAAATTGGGCTCAGGCTATGACAGAGCTCAAAAAAAGATTTTGAAAATCAAGTAAAGGACATAGAAGAAAAATTGGGAAAAGAAATGAGAGAGATGTAATAAAAACATGAAAATGAAGTCAGCAGCTTAGTCAAGGAGATTCAAAAAACTGCTGAAGGAAATAACATGTTAAAAACCAGCATGGGTCAAATGGATAAAACCATTCAAAAAGTTATTGTGGAGAAGAATGCTTTAAAAAAGCAGAACTGACCAGATAGAAAAGGAGATAAGAAACTCTGTGGAAAATAAATCCTTTGGATGTAGAATGGAGCTAAAGGAAGCTGATGACTTTGTGAGAACACAAGATACAATAATTCAACATCAAGAGAATGAAAAATTAGAAGAAAATGTGAAATATCTCATTGAAAAACAAACAACTGATCTGGAAAACAGATTCAGGGAAGATAATTTAAAAATGATTGGGCTACCTGAAATGTATGATCAAGAAAAGAGCCTTAACCTCATTTTTAAAGAATTTCTAATCAGGAAAATTGCCCTTATATCCTAGAAGTAGGGGGCAAAATAGAAATTGAGAGAATCCACTGACCCCCCCTGGAAAAAGATTTAAAAAAAACCAACCCCCAGGAATATTATAGCCAAGTTCCAGAACTCCCAAGTCAGAAAGAAAATATTACAAGCAGCCACAATTTACAAGCAGGACACAATTCAAATATCATGGAGTTGCAGTCAGGATCACACAAGACTCAGCAGCAACTACATTAAGGGCTCATAGGGCTTGGAATATAATATTCCAGAAGGCAAAAGAGCTCGGAATGCAACTGAGAATCAACTACCCAGCAAACTGAACATCCTCTTCCAGGAGAAAAGATGAAATTTCAAATGTTCCTGCTGAAATGACCAGAGCTGAATAGAAAGTTTGAGCTTCAAGTACAGGACTCAGGTGAAGCATAGAGAGTAGATGAGAAGGGTAAGTTATGAGGGACTTGATGATGAACTGCATGTATTCCTGCATGGAAAGATGATACCAGTAAAACTCATATGAACCTCTCACTTAATAGCGCAGGTAGAAGGAGCTTTTATAGATGAGGCACAGGAGAGAGATGAATTTGAATATATAATATGTGGTAAAAATGGAGTTAATGGGTGAAAGGGAAATGTACTGGGAGTAAGAGAAAGGAGAGATAGAATAAGCTAAGATATTTCATGTACCTATCTGTGTGGCCTTTTGGGCAAGCCACTTAACCCCATTGCCTAGCAAAAACCTAAAAAAAAAAAGATATTTCATGTAGTTTTTGCAATGGTATGGAAAGGGGGAAGGTGAGGGGGGGATTGAGGGAGCCTTCATTCTCATAGGAAATGACTCAGAGAGGAAACAGCATACACACTCAATAGGGTATAGACATCTAGAGAAAATAGGAGAGAAGAAGGACAGGAGGAGGGGAGAGGGGGATGTGGGTGATAGAGGAGAGGGTAGATTATAGGAGAGGAGAGGATAGTCAAATATAACACATTTTCTCTTTTACTTTTTGCAAGGTGCTGGAATTGGGTGGTCTGTCTAGGACCAAAGGGCTGGGTGATTGCTGGGTCTCTGGGGTGGAATGTTGGCTTGGGGCCTCTTGGCCCCAAGGCGGATACTCTGTCTGCTGTGCTACTCAGGTGCCTACAGCACATTTTTGAAAAGGGACAGAGTGAAAGAAGAGAGAGAACATAATAAATGGTAGTGAGGAGGAATGGTTGGAGGGAATCACAATCAGCAACAGCAACTGTGGAAAAATATAGAAGTAACTTCTCTGATGGACTTATGATAAAGAATCCTATCCACCCCAGAGACAGAGCTAATGATATCTGAACACAGACTGAAACACATTTTTTTTTCTTCCTTTTACTTTATTCCTCATGAGGTTTTATATTTTTGTGGGGGAGGGGTATTATGTAAACTCTTAGACAAGAATATTTTAGTAATGTGTAAATAAAGAGAAAATTTAAAAAAGAAAAGAAAAAAAGAAAAAAGAAACTAAATTACCCAAGGGGTAAAAAAATCAAGCCAGATCTAGCACATGTAAAAAAATTATAATTGTTATATGAATTTCTGCAAAGTGAAGTATGCAGCATAACAATAGGTAGTAATGAAGCTATATTTCTTTTAAGGTTGTCAAGCACTGTATATATTTACTTGATCCTCACAACAACTGTTGGGAAGTATTATCATCCTTATTTTAAAGATGATGAAACTGAGTCTGACATAAGTTAAGGAATTTTCCCAAAATCCCATAGCTCCTAAAAATCTGAAGCTAGATTTGAACTCCAGACTTCCTACTCCAGATCCAGTGCTGCTGCCTCTTTTTGTAGCACATTGGCTGACACAGGAGTGGGTGCTTTAAAAATGTTTATTGATTGTTCTGCCACCTGGCTTCCTGAAAAGCAATAGACACACCGACCTATAACAGGGCTGTCCAACCTTAGGCTATCTTAGGGTGGCATTAAAATTATTATTCAAGGGTCACACCCAGAATAAAAAAAATACAGTCCATGTTCAACAGAAATTAGTGCTACATGAGGACTCCAGGTTCAAGGTTCTTAGATATAAAAGATTGCCTCATAACTTCTTAGAAAGTGGGGGAGCCAGTCAACAATATGACAGTCAAAGGTCCAAAGTGGGAAAACAAACACAAAACAATAAAGTGACAACACAACAGTATAACGTAGGTGCATATTGACTAGTCTACATCATATAGACTGAATACATCCCATAGGTCAATTGAAAACACCAAAGAAAACTGACATCAACTAGATTATTTATTAGTGCTGGAATTCAAAAATCTAATACACATTCCATGTAAATTATTATTTTATTTTTTTGACTCATGAAAATTAAAACCCATGGGCAGACCACATAAAATCTCACTGTGGATCCTATGCAAGCAAGCTGTAATTTAGACAGCTCTAACATGCAAGAAGATAAAAGAAAGATCAAATAATCAAATAAAACTGCTGCAAATTTTTATAATGACTATGCTGGACAGCAAAGAATAAAAAGAAGGAAGGGGCAGCTAGGTGGCATAGTGGATAAAGCACTGGCCCTGGAGTCAGGAGTACCTGGGTTCAAATCTGATCTCAGACACTCAGATATTAGCTGTGTGGCCTTGGGCAAGCCACTTAACCCCGTTTGCCTTAAAAAAAGAAAAAGAAAAATAAGGAGGGGCCTCCCACCCCCATTCTTAGAGTCAGAATTGTTGGTCAGTTTTGCTCAGTGGTTCCTCCCTTCTCCTTTTTTGTTCAGATAAAAAGAAGTGTTTAGGGGAGATACAATGCGAAGTGTAGGTTATGCTGATGATGATGATGTTCATACTTCTTTCTCAAAGACTAGGACATCAGGTAGGGGATAACATGCCAAGCACAAGAGCTGGATTTGAGTGAGGCGATGCTGCGCAATGTCACCAGCCCCACTTTCTCCTCCAGACTCCATCTGGGTCCAGCAGCAAGTATGACTCTGGAGGACTGGAGATGACCCTGGATGTGAGGCAATCAGGGTTAAGTGACTTGCCCAGGGTCCCACAGCTAGTGAGTGACATGTGTCTGAGGCTGGATTCCAACTCTCATCCTCCTGACTTCCAAGGTCAGTGCTTTTATCCACTGCACCACCTAGCTGTCCTTGTAGGTTATATAAAAACAAGAAAGCAGTAATTTTTTTTTCAAAAGAGAGATGGTGGAACCCCCAGCTCCCATTGGTGGTTTCCTTGACAGAGATACTGGAGGGATTTGCCTTTCCCTTCTCCAGCACTTTACAGATGAGGAAAGTGACCCTGCCCAGGGCCACACGGCTGGGGTCAGCTCTGAGCTCAGGGCACGAGGCCTCCTGGCTCCAGGAGCTCCCCGAGCTGCTGCCCGTCCCCAGTCACCAGGCTCCAGCCCCGCGCAGCCCCGGGGCAAGGGGATACAAAGGGGCACGAGGCAGTGGCTGCCCCGGGGCCCTGGGTCTGACAGGGCAGGAAGCACCCAGGAGGGAGAGGGGCCTTCCATCAGCCTCCATCTCCACTCCCTCCTAACACTTCATCTCCCCTCTGTGCAGAGAGGGGCAGCCCGGGCCCTGGAGGCGCTAAGGCGCCCCGGAAGTGCTAAGGTCTGGGGTCAAACCCCGCTCAGGCGCCGGCCACGTGGGGGCCTCGGGAGAGCCGGGGCTGGGCCTGAGCCTCCAAGCTCCCCGTGGCTCTATTTGCGGGACCCGCCGCCGAGCCGCTCCTCCGCGGCCTCGGGCCAAGCACACGCCCGTTCCCGGCGCGCAACACGGGGCCACGGCCCGGCCCCGCCACCCGGGGACGCGGCTTCGAACCCCGGCTTTGCCTCGTGCGAGGCTCCGCGCGCGTCCGGGATCAGCTTCCGCTTCCGCTTCCGCCACGGGGGCGGGGCCAGACGCCGCCGCCGGAGCCGGCGGGAGATCCGGGCCTCGGCCGTCCGGGGCAGAGGGCGTGTCCGCGCAGCCGCAGGAGGAGGCGCCCGAAGCCTCCCCGCTGTCCGGGCGGAAGGGGCGGGTCCCGGGCGGGTCGGAGGTCAGGAGCGGCGCCTCGGAGGCGGCCTGGGCCGGAGCGGAGCGTCATGGCGCCGGCGCTGCGCTGCCCCCTGTGCCGCCAGAGCTTCTTCTCGGGCCGCGGGCACGTCTACAGCCGCAAACACCAGCGAGAGCTGAGGGCGGCCCTGGAGCGGCTGCTGCCTCAGGTCGGGCCTCGGCCGGGAGGGGGGTCTTTGCACAAGTGGACGTTTGGGGGCAAAGAAAGATGAGGAGCCTGGGGGCCGGGGGGCCCGTTGGGAGGGTCCCGGGGAGGAGGAGTTGGTGAAGCCCGGGAAGGTCAGGCTCCATCAGGGTTCCGGGGGGCCGGGATAGTAGCGGCCTCGGGCCGAGGAGGTAGACCCCGACCCGGCAAGGCCCCATCTCCCTCCCTCCCTCTGCAGTTCAGAAATGCTTCAGAGGAGCCCGAGAGCAAACGCCTGAAGCGCAGATGCGCAGAGCATCCTCGGGTCCTGCGGCTGCGGCCGCTGGCAGGGACGGGACCGGCCACTTGTGTGTCCCGAGCCGGAGGGGAACTTCCGGACGGGACCACAGGGTCGTCTTTTTCCTCTGAAGGAAGTGAACAGTCCGCAAATAAATGCTAGAATGAAAAGATACGATAAGCAAACTATGAATGAAAATAAATGCTTGTTGACTTAATGAAAGGGATCATTAGTGAATATCTAGACTGGAAGTGATGATCCCAAAGCATGAGCCAGTTAAGACTTCTTCAAGAATAATTATATTTAAATTTGTAAATTAAAAAATTTAAATTACAGCAGTAAAAATCAGGACATTAGGGCAGCTAGGTGGCGCAGTGGATAGAGCACCGGCCCTGGAGTCAGGAGGACCTGAGTTCAAATGTGGTCTCAGACACTTAATAATTACCTGGCTGTATGGCCTTATTTGCCTTTCAGAAACCTAAAAAAAGAAAAAATCAGGACATCACACATACTAGTCATTTTATACATGATTTAAAGTGGTCATCTATGGCAGATGATAGAAAACAGAAAATAAGGGGTCCAAAAGAGATCAACAGTATTTCTTCAAAATATTAATAAAAAAAATTCCCTGGCATAAGAGATCATGCCAAAATAATCCAATTTGCATTTTTGGCAGGGCAGGGTGTGTTAACCTGGTATATCAGGAAGAAAATGTAACAAAAGTTTCATTCTATTCTTGTGGACAGGGAAAAATGGTTACTGTGACAGTGTAGGTAAATGACAGTATGGGGCATTCAAAGCTAGCTAACTGATAAGACTGAAGCAATAGTTATCTATTTTAATGTGTTTCTCAGTGACTATATTTAGGCAGTATGCTTACCAAATTTGCAAGTATCCTTAATCTGAGGGAAGGCTCTCTTATTGAATGACAGGGTAAGGATCCAAAAATATTTGAATAGATTAGAACATTGGGCTTAATCTTAAGATGAAATTTAAAGGGAACAAAGTTAATGAAATACATTTTTTGCACTTGTGTCCAAGAAAGCAATTTCCAAAATAGAAGATGAGGAGGCGTGGTTAGATAACAGTTCATCTGAATGTGAATTATACAGCAGTCAAAAGTGTTATTTTATTTAGCCTTACAATGAAATGAGAGAACTGGAGTATGCAGATCTAAGGATATAGGTACCATAATATTGTACCATTTCCCATTCAGATGACATTTGGACTACTTTCCCTGGTTCTGGGCAGCAGATTTTAGGAGGAATAATGATAATTAGAGAATATCCAGAGGAGGGCAGATAGGATAACTGAAAGGCTTCAGGGATTATTTGAATAAACTAGTCATTTTTACCTTAGAAAAACAAATAGAAGAGAACTGTACTTCAAGCATTTAAAAGAATGTCATTTAGAAGAGGGATTATAATGATTTATACCAAGTTGAAGAGGACAGAACCAGGAAATGAGTGACTGTTGATATAAAAAAAAACTACTGTTGGAGCTGTTCAAAAACTTGAAGAATTTTGTCTTGAGATATAGCAAGTTGTCCTTCAATGGAACTTGTCAGACTCTTGATAGCTACTTTTTAGGGACTCAGAATAAATTCATAGACTGTTACAGATTGAACTATGTTACAGGTTGAAGTGCATATCATTCTGCAAAGGCTTGGGGCTGGTGAAGTGGTCACTGAATTAAAGGATGAATGGATTAACTTTGAACTCCTTCTGTCTCCTTTTCTTTTACCAGGTGGAGGCTGCCCGAAAAGCAATCCGGACTACCCAGGTGGAACGCTATTCTCCTGAGCATGAGCAGTGCTGCTGGTGTTTGTGCTGTGGCTGTAAAGTTCAGAAACACCTGAGCCATGGAAACATGACTGTGCTACATGGAGGTCTGCTGGAACATCTGGCTTGGTATGGAGAGGGAGCTGGTGCAGGGAGGGCGGGGCTTTGTGTGGGTACACATCCCTATATACATATACACACACACACACACACACACAATATACAAGAGAAATACAAAGTAACTTTGGTCAGTAGATACTACCAAAGGTCTCATGAAGAAGGTAATGATGGAACTGATTCTTGAAGGGGAAACCAAAGAAGAAGAGGAAATACCTTCCAGGGTTTGGATATAGCCATTGCAGAAGCACATGGAGGAAAGATAAGAGTATTAGGTTGAGGACATTCCATGTCTTTGAGCTTTGCTCTTCCTGTACCAGAGAAGGGAAAATAGCCCAAGGTTCCTATACCTATAATCTTTAATCATACAGTGAAACCCATAGGAGTGATTTACTATGGAATGACTATTGCAGGGACTTCTCCATCCTTTCCTTTAGAAAGAAAAGCTTAGCAATAGAACTCAGATCCCATGCAAAGGGCTATATTAATACCTTATCAAAGCACACATTTTTCTTTTTTTTGTTGTTGTTAATAATCAATAAAGTTGGGGCAACTAGGTAGTGCAGTTGATAGAGCACTGGCCCTAAAGTCAGGAAGACCTGAGTTCAAATCCAGCTTGACACTTGATACTTAGTATCTGTATGACCTTGGGCAAGTCATCTATCCCCATTACCTTGGAAAAAAGCATAAAAGTTTAAAATGACATATATGTTGTTGATTGTGATCTATTGATTAGGCAGCTTCGCTCAGCTGATTTCTGGAAATTTAATTTGGAAAGTGTTGATTGGAAGAAACTGTCTTGAAAATTATATCCAAAAAAAGGGGGGAAATTCTCAACTATTGTATCCCATTCTCTTCATCTACAGTCCAGACCATAGGAAAGCAACTAGGAAATTTTGGTGGGAGAATAAGGCAGATGCCCTACTAAAAGAAAAGTTCTTGGTCTCCCAGGAAGAATACACCCGGTAAGTTATTGGTTATGAGGATCAATAAGTGGGGAGGAAAAAGGTGAAATCTTGGTATTGTAGAAATAACAGTGGCCCCAATAGTAGAGTCAAAACAGTTTTCAAAAGAAAAAATTGTAAACATCATCAACCATATGAAAGGTTGCTCTGAGTCACTGGCTAGAGCACCAGCCCTGGAGTCAAGTGTACTTGAGTTCAAATCCAGCCTCAGAACCTTGGTAATTACCTTGCCTTGGGCAGGCCACTTAACACTATTGCCTTGGAAAAACCTTTTTAAAAAAATGTATTTAGATTGTTCAAGCTTTTTGAATAAAAGATACCACTGCTGGGCATTTATCAGTATGCTTGGGGGGGGGCAGTAGGCAATGACTTACCCAGGGTCACACAGTCAAGTGACTGATGTCACATTTGAACTCGGGTCCTACTGATTCCAGGGCCTGGCTGCCTCACTGCTGGGCATTTATCACAAGGATGCCCCAAAATGGCATCAAGTATACCAAAACATTTGTAGCAGAACATTTTGTGGTAGCAAAAATTGGGAACAAAGTAATCACCTATTGATTCAGGAATGGCTGAACAAATTGTGGTATTTCATTATGTCATGAAATATTTCTGTACTGGAAGAATTGAAGAAGGTAAGACATTCAGAGAAATCAAATGTAAAATGAAGTAAGCAAATATTCAAAATGACTATAATGAAAATAACCTGGGATCTCAAGTCTATGTAGGCCAAGGAAGGGAAACGAATGGGTCTTATGAAGATGCAAAGTCTGAGCCTTTTAATTTGGATTTCATCTTTTCTGACATTCAAGGACAAACTTGCTAAGTTCAGAGATTCATTACTAGGGTTGATCAGCATTTTTTTGGCTACAATACATACCTTGTAAAGACTGTCAACTTAGTCATTGAAGGGTACTTACTAGCATCATAGGATGATTTTTACAGAGTTCACCTGAGTAATGAGGTTACTTGTGTAATTCAAGTCAGATGTTTACCAATCTACTAATATGCATAGCACTGTTATTTTTTAACTAGCTTTTTGCTCTAGTGAAGAGGATACAAAGGAAATGTAAGATACAATATTTTATTTTCACAAAGATCTGCCTTCCTTCTCTCCTGTACCTCAATGAAAGTTAAATTCAAAATTTAAACACGAAACATCGAACAAAACTTATTCCTGCATTGGCCAAGTCCAAAAAAAAAAAGTGTGCCCCCCTGGGGCCTCCTTTTCAGTGCTAAAATGCATGATCATAATTTTGCAACTGTGATCTAGCCTTCAGAAGTAGGAGAGGCTGTTCACATAGGGAGGGAGCAGATAGATGTATTACCAGAGTCTAGTAAATGGATTTGGGAGCTTTGAGGGCTTCTCAGCTAATGCAAACCTAGGACAGTAAAGCTAAAGCAGGCTGGGATAAGGTTGGCTGTCTCAGGGACTGAAGTGAAAAACAATCTTTAGCAACACCACTTTTAAAATGAATCACCTACTGTAGTTAGTAGCCATGGATATGGTAAAAGAGAAGGTAACCAAGGTCTTGTTTCAGACTTAGAACCATGAAACTACAGGAAAACCAGTTTTTAGTCAGTCTGGCTAATTGCAGAGTACTAATACTATTAGCTAGGTCTGGGTTTTTTGCCTTCCACAATGAGGTGAAAGGAAATGCTAGATTACCTTGCTTCAAATTATTTCATTCCCAGTTGACTAAGCATCACCCAAACTGAAATAAAAAACGTAAGAACCAAATGATCTTTCCCTAACACCCCCCCCCTCAACATTTCCATGAATTATCCTACGTTTGGGTCTTTTGGAGGGAGGCAGGTATGACTAATCAAGGATGCCAAGGTGGTGTATGCGATCAAAACTCTAGATTTGGTTTGGGAAAGTGCAGTTGCATAAGAGATTAAACAAGGGGGTGGGGAAGTAACTGGGGAAAGCACAAGTTTGGGAATGGGGCCAAAGTAGAGTTTCAGGTTGTATAGATTGGTTAAGGAAAGAGGAGTTCCTTTACTTCTTCCTGAGCAATCTCAATGGCCATTTCACTTGGCTATGTCTCCCAGATCAGGATGTCTGCTTTCCCCCATCCCTCTAATCTGTCTTTGCAGATTCAAGAAATCCATGGTAAAGGCTCTGGACTCCTATGAGGAAAAAGAGGATGAAATGATTAAAAAGGTATGTTAGGGTGAGATTATAGGAATTTGTACTCCCTATGCTTTGGATGGCATCTTAATCTACTCTGCCCCCCCACAGATGGCAGCCCAGATTCGAGAGGTGGAACGCAGCCGGCTGGAGGTGGTGCAGTCTGTCTTAGAGGTTGGTTTCCAGCGGAGGCTCCAGAGCAGTATCCACCCTGGCTGGTCTCTGAGTGGCTTTCAGCTCCCCGACAGCTCACCTACGGGGCACTCCTTGAGAACACATGTTCTGCTTGGAACCCTACAACTGAAGGCATCTTGACTTCCTAGGGCATCAGACTGGCCTGAGTAGGGGTGATTGGAAAGGGGCTCAACCTAGATCCTATGGATCCCAGAGAAGGGAGGGAGGGGCATCACCCTTGCCAAGCTTCCTGAGACTGCTTGGAGGTTATTGGTACAGGGAGGGGTTTCTGCACATTGGGCAGCACAGTTCAGCTGTCAATCTGTCCTTTGGGCACTGGGATCTGAAGGGTGGGGAGGACATCACAGGCAGGTATAGAATTCTAGACACATTTATTTTTCCTGAATCAAACTCAGCCTCAGGCAGCACCTGACCCAGAAGAGGGCTGTTCAACATCTTGTATCTGGAAAGGAACAAACAGGTAAGAGTACCAAAAAGAGGACCCTTTTAATTCAGATTTTATCAACAGGAGATGCTTAGGCTAGGAATGGAATAGAATAGTGGTGGCATTCCTGTGAACATGTAGCAGATATCTGGGCATTTGAGTTTGTAAGTTCTATGGCTGGCATGTATCAGTCTGCTTGCTGCTAAGGACCTCAACCTCCAGGCTCTCTCCGGCTTTCTTTTGCAGGATAGCCTCCAGCTCACAACAGCTCACCATGGATCCACTTGGAGCCCCAGAATTGAATTGGATGGAAGCCACACAATCCCTGACTTTCATTGGACATCAGGTAATGTGCCTTACTAACTCCTAAGTTTATAAATATAAAGTCGAGCATTGTCTTTAATGGGCCTTTTTTTCCTCCCTAACATAGGATACCCCTGGAGTTGGCAATGTTCATTCAGGTAAGATACAAGAGTTAATCCTGATCTCTTCCTGACATGCAACTTTCACTTGGGCCTCCCAACTGTGTGAGGACTCAAGACATTCACCACTCTATATCCACCATGCTGCCAGTCAACTTTATTAGAGTTAAGATCTTAAGAATTTTCAAATAACCTTAATATTCTGGTCCCTGTCACAGAACTTCATTTGTAAGAAGGGGATACCCTCACATACTGTTTGCAACTCGTTCTCATTCTTTTAGGGGCTACCCCTCCCTGGCTGTTGCAGGATGATGAAGACTGCAACAGTTCAACATTCCAGATTGGACCTTCTTATGAAGAATTCCTCAAAGAAAGTGAGTGAGTTATTAAGATGGGATTGACTTTTCTCTTGACACTTAAATGTTCCAAACCTTCCCCATTCCCTTGCAGAAGAGAAGCAGAAATTGAGAAAGCTACCCCCAGACCGAGTAGGGGCCAATTTTGACCACTGCTCCAGTACAGGTGCAGGCTGGCTGCCTTCCTTTGGCAGGGTGTGGAATAATGGGCGTCGCTGGCAATCTAGGTAAATAGGCTCAGCCTATGCTAGTTTTTTTTTTTTAAACTTAATCTCAACAACCTTATCTTTGAATTTCTTTCTTTACAGGCATCAATTTAAAGCGGAAACAAAGCAGTAGATGGGCCTGTCATCAAGTACATGACTTTCCTTACAACCTATGTTAATATGGTATGGATATTGTAAATAACCCCCCCCCAACTTTCAGTTAATTATAGCTCCAGGAAAAAACATGGCAGGTTTAGTCCAATAAGTTTATTTTTGAAAATGTACACAAAAATGTTGAACCTGCCAAGAAAAAAAAATCATAATTAGAAGCAGCCACATTCACATTGGTCCTACCCAATTTTCCTTCAATAAATGTTATCAATGAAGTTTTCCTCTTACCATTTCATGCATCCTCAGCAGCTGGAGCATCTCCACCCTTGGTGTTTCTAGTATATAACACTTGAGCTCTGTGCTTGGAAACCAGCTTGATCAGACCTGGGGGGAGGGGGGGGTCATGCATAAAATGTTAAAAGGCAAAAGTCAAAAATTTTAGGCTCTGAAAGAAGCATGTTGACATTCAAAAATAGATATTTTGGTAACTCCTTTCCTCTACCCATAATTTTTGAAATGTCAAAAGCTGGACCAAGAGGGCCTTTTTAGAGCCATAAACTCAAGTTTCATGCTGGGAACCATTTCCTTTTGTGTAACTTCTGCCTTCCTCTCTGAATTATATCACTTTAAATTTTTGTTATTTGATCAGAGCCTTCATTTGGTCTAAACAGTTCCCCATCCTTGATGTGGAGGAACAGAAGGTCTGGTCTACTAGATCAGACTGCAGTCCTAGGTTGGGGCTAGCTCCTCATGTAGGTTCTGAAAATCTAGGAAAAGATGGTGGCTTTAAAAAAGGGGGGAGGGGATTTGGAAGAGAATTTACAGGAAAAAAGTGATTTCAGTTTTGTCCTAAGTTTAAAACATCTTCTGATTTTTCCATCTGAAATGTCCCAATTTGTTCCCATTTCCTCATTTTATCTGTGGATGGGGAAGCAGAGGCTTGGAGAATTAGAGATTTGCCTGAGGTCACAAGTAGAAAATATAGATTTTAATAAAAGCCCCTAACTTTTTTTTAAAAAGCCATGTTCTTTCCACTGTAAAAATTTCATGTTTGCAAACGTGTCATCCTAAGCACATCAAAATGTACAAAAATAAACACCATCTGGCTAATAGAATCACTCTTCATTTCTTCCCCATCTATGCTAAATATTACTCTACAACCAATCTCCCAACCTACCTCTTTTCTTTTACTCTCAGTACAACTCTTCTATTTCTAACTCCTGCAGAAGTCTATCCTTCCTGCCTCTACTCTATTCTCTCTTCAACCATCCTTCAAGTAAATTTCCTACCAAGATCATTATTTCCCTAATAGAAAGTCTCCAATAACTCTGAATTGGCATTCAAAGCCTTCACATGCTTCACCCCAACCTTATTTTATTCCAAGTTCCTTCAAATTTAGATCCCATCTTATGTGAAACCTTGCCTGAATTTCACCCTAAAATTATCTACCACACCTCAAATTTCTTAAAGCATTTTGCCTCTTACTCTGCCCTGTATCCTAGCTGTATATCTAGATTTCTCCCCTTTAAAAAAAGCCCTCTGATCCTTCAATCTAGTCCTATTTGCCAAGGTCTATTGATTTCACCTTGCACTATCTCTGAAACATTTTTTTTCCTGACAATTTCACCACCTCAGTGCAGGTCCTCATCACCGCAAGTTTTGATTTAAAAACAAAATAAAAAAACCTACTGGCAGGTCTATCTGCCTCACATCTTGCCCCACTCCAATCCAATCGGGTATAAAAATGAAGTTCCCAAACTGCTAGTCTGACCATAGATCATCAGTGTCAGTGATTCCTTATTGCACCCAGGATCAAATAGAAAATATTACTTGGCATTCAAAGTCTTTCATAATCTCACCACCTCTCCACACCATCCTGCCTTACAGTCCTTTTACTCCTTTCACATGCATTCTTTCACCCAGAAACACTGAGCTCCTTTGGCTGTTCCATGAAAAAAATACTCTGTTTAGGCCACTTTCTCTTATGTATGGAATGTTCTCTCTACTCTGCTCCAACTACTGACCTCCCTTACATTTTAATTAAAATCCCACCTTATTCAGGTTTTGTCAAACCTTTGGACTATAAGACATATATATAGTGGCCTTTGTTGTAGGGTAGAAATTCTGTATTCAGTCCTTAATGAGTTTTTTTTGGGCAATGTGACCCAGGAAGATTCAAAAGGTTGGATACCCCAGCTCCACAGGAAACTTTTCCTCAATAGGCTTGTATTCTATTTATCGTGTATAAAGCTTGCTCTATATACATTTGTTTGAATGTTATGTCTCTTGATGATAGGGTTGTCTTTTGTCTCTGTATTTCCAATACTGAGTATGGTGCCCACCCCCCCAGCATGTACTCACTATTGACTGACTGAATATCCTGTATATCAAACTTCTCAGGAGACAGGAGATGAAGCAGGTTGAACAGGGCTTCAAAATATAGTCAAAATAAATCAGAATGGCTAGTGAAAAAAAAATCTATGAGCTCTCTCGTCCAAGCTTTACCTTTACTAAGCAGTTCCTGGAGGGCTGCTCGGGCCAAAGAACCCCGAATCTTCAGTCTCTCTGAGACTACTGCAGGGGTGATAAGTTTATAATTGGGGACCTCCTTGCAGAGTTTGTCATACGTTGCTTTGTCAAACAGAACCAAATTGTTGAGCTTGTCTCGGACTTTTCCCTTGGACCACTTCTGCTCGAGAAAGAGAAACAGAAAAATATGCTGTTAGGATGCTCTCATTTAATAACCTGAAGTTTACAATTACTTAAATTCAGACAATTTCTCAGAAAAAAATTATTTTCTATAGACAAATTTTTTTAAGACTCAAATTTAAGTTAAGTGACTTTCCTAAAATCAAAGCAGTCAAAACTAAGACTTGAGAGATCCTGGAGTCAGGAGTTACTTCTGATAGATGCTGGGTCCCTGCACTGAGGATTAAGAGACTTACCAGAGGATCACACAAACAGGATTAGAACTCAGGTCTCCCTGACTACTGGGTTCCTGCTCTATGCACAGCAAACCCTCATTTCAAATCCAATTTCTGAGCAAGTCATGGTAACCCCCACCTTTAGATCATGGTCTTCTCTAAGAATTAAGAACAGGAGCAACTAGGTGGTACAGTGGAAAGAGGACTAGCCCTGGAATCAGAAGGACCTGAGTTCAAATGTGACCTCAGACACTTAATGATTACCTAGCTGTGTGGCCTTGGGCAAGTCACAACCCCATTGCCTTACAAAAAAATAAAAGAAATAAGAAAGGACAGAGTTGCACAAGAAAAAAAAATTCTGTAGGGTTGGTACTTTGAATTCTTGCCGCCTCAACAAAAATATTTACAAATTTTATTTAACAGCCCCTACCTAGCTACAAATTTCTCAAACACGAAATCTCATCCAAACTTTCCAGAAATAATCCTATTCATCTTAATTCAGTCTAAGCCAGACATACAATAAGTGTTAAATTAGGTTGCTACGTTTCAGGCAGGTTGAAACAGGTTTAACACCGTTGAGCACCGGAGAGATGCGAAGAGGGCAAAGACCATCTACCTCGGTGCTCGGGGAGTTTACAATCAAAGGGAACGAGTAAAGCAGCCCAACCTCATGTTTAGGCAGCTCTGGTAATCCAGGCGAGTTTTTCCTGAGTGACTAGAAATCGCCTTCAAACTGTCCATCTCAGCTAACCTGAGGCCAGAGATCAATTTTAATCCCTTTTCTATGCGACTAGGCTCGAGCCCACCCGTTAAAGGCTGTTCCTTCAAAGCAGCGCCGTGGAGGGAGCAGCCCGCCCGCCTTTACCTTCTTCTTGGCTTTGCCCCCAGACTTGTTCACGGGATCTTTGTCCTTCTTGGCCGACTTGCCGGCATCTTTCTTCTTCTTGTCGTCCTTGGGCGGCTATAGGGAGGCAACGGAGACGGGAGCTGAGTGAGGCCGGGCAGCGGCGGCCCGCCCCGGGACCCCTTCCCCCCAGCACGTGGGCCTAGGGAGAGCGCGCCCGGCCCGGGCCCCCACCACGCCGCGGCCTCTAGGCCGCAAAGCCGCCCTCCTCTTCCCTTCTCCTCTCCGTCGTGCTCACTTTCTGGACCCCAGCCCCAAGCCCCTGGTCCTCACCATGGCGAAGCTTCAGGAACTCTTACTGCAACCGCCTCCGAGCTAAGATGTCCGACAGAAAGGAAGTGGGTAGTCCGGGGGGCCGCAGAAACGCCGTCTGTCTCGTAAGTGCTTCCGGGGTTACGCCGAAGGAACTAAACGGGGCGAACTACAATTCCCAGCAGACATCTCGTAACTCACCCAGTCTCAGACCCTTCAGATTCAAGAGGCGTGGACACAATTCCCAAGATGCATCACACCACGGAACACTGCGTAGGCGGCTACTATAGTAACACGGGGGGAATCTGGTGCGCCGCGCTTATGTCGCAACAATGCGTTCTAGCTGCTAGAAGGAAAAGAAAAGATACGAAACTACCCTTGAACTCAATAATTACTCTTTACAGAAATGATGAACTAGAAATGCGAGTAGAACCAACAAACATGCATTGCAATTTTTCCTCTCCCCCCTCAACCTCCACGAAGCAGGTTGGGCCGGTCGAGGATCACGTGGAACAACCAGGGAGGGGAAGCTAGCTTTTAGGACGGGAAAGCGGAAGCAGCCGCAAATGGAGCCATGGCGATCTTCAGCGTTTATGTGGTGAACAAGGCCGGCGGCCTCATCTACCAGCTGGACAACTACGCGCCCCGTGCGGAAGCTGAGAAAACCTTCAGCTACCCCCTGGACCTGCTGCTCAAGCTACACGACGAACGCGTTCTCGTAGCTTTTGGCCAGCGGGACGGCATCCGGGGTGGGCGGGGTCTTGGGCGCGTGGGGGCGGGGCCGAGGAGCGGCCGCTCGGGAGGGGGCGGGACTAGAACCCGACTCGTCCGGGGGCGGGGCGGGCCCCGGGGAGCCCGATGCGGATTGGCCGGGGACGGAGGGGCGGGCCCGGGGCGGCTGGGCGCGTCCGGAGCTGATCGGCCCCGCCCCCGCAGTGGGCCACGCGGTTCTGTCCATCAATGGCGCGGACGTGAACGGCAAGTACACGGCGGACGGCAAGGAGGTGCTGGAGTACCTGGGCAACGCCGCCAACTACCCCGTGTCCATCCGCTTCGGCCGGCCCCGCCTCACCTCCAACGAGAAGCTGATGCTGGCCTCCATGTTCCACTCGTGAGTTGCGCCCGGCGTGGGGGAGGCGGGGCCGGCGGGCGGGGAGCCTGGGGCCGGGGGCCGCCCGCAGCTCGCCTCCTCTGCCCCCAGGCTGTTTGCCATCGGCTCCCAGCTGTCCCCCGAGCTGGGCAGTTCCGGCATCGAGATGCTCGAGACCGACACCTTCAAGCTGCACTGCTTCCAGACGCTGACAGGTGCGCGCCCGGGGCCGGGGCGGGGGGCGAGGGGCCCGGGGCCCCGGGAGTCAGCCTGCCTGTGGCCCAGCTGCCCTCCCACCCCTGAGCCACAGCCGCGATGCCCCCGCGGAGAGCATCGCCTGTGCGGAGTTGGTGCTTTGGGCTTTTCCCTCATCTAGCAATGTGTCATGAGAAGATTCAGAAGTGACTTGCAGGGGCGGCTGGGTGGCGTAGTGGATGGAGCACCGGCCCCGGAGTCAGGAGGACCTGAGTTCAAATTCGGCCTCAGACACTTAATCATTACCCAGCAGCGTGGTCTTGGGCAAGCCGCTTAAGCCCAAACCAAAACAAAAAAGATTATTGGAGCTGAAAAAAAACCTTAGAGGTCTTCTAATCCAGCAACTTCATTTTACAGATGAGAAAACTGGAACCCAAGGAGCCTAAGCGAATTGCTCAAGGTCCTATAGCTAGTTTGTGGGAAGCTAAAATAAAAAATAGGATTTATTCTTTAAGGGTTCTTTCCTCCTATACCACACACACACCCACTTCCTTACAATCCACAGGTATCAAGTTTGTAGTACTGGCAGATCCTCGACAAGGTGGAATTGATTCTCTCTTGCGAAAGATCTATGAGATTTACTCAGACTTCGCCCTCAAGAATCCATTCTACTCCTTGGAGATGCCCATCAGGTAAGTTGTGTCTTCTAATTTTTATCAGCTGTGTTGAAAGGATATCTTTCCTTTTTGGTTTTTTTAGTTTTTTTGTAAGGCAAATGGGGTTAAGCGGCTTGCGCAAGGCCACACAGCTAAGTAGTTGTTACTAAGTGTCTGAGACCGAATTTGAACCCAGGTCCTCCTGACTCCGGGCCAGTGCTTTATCCACTACACCACCTAGCCACCCTGCTATCATTACCTTTTAAAGTAGACAGGGACTAACATCCTGTGTTCCACAATTAAGTGTCACTTTGTCACCATTGTCCTTCACCTCTTACTTGTGGCTTCTGGTCTCAACCCAGGTGTGAGCTGTTTGACCAGAATTTGAAGCTAGCCCTGGAAGTAGCCGAGAAGGCTGGGACTTTTGGGCCAGGATCATAGGCCCTCCAGCAAAGAACCAATCTTGAGACAGACTCAGCCATTTTACTGGGATGGAGATCCAAATACCAATGTTAGAGCACATCAAGAAAGCATGAACTCTGAGCAAGAGAGTAGTGTAGTCCTTTTTTAAGAACCAATTCTTCCCTGTATATAATGGGTTGTACAGATCTATTTATGGAAAGAGTGAGACCTGATTGAAGAAGCTGTAGTAATAAACAATCCTATGAACCCTGAGGTAACCTGGTTTCCTACTTTGGGGATGCTGAAAAGCATTAGAAGACAGCAAGACAGTTGAGAAGAGAATAATGGGAGCAGGGAAAATGACTAGAGAAGCAGATAAGGGATTATAGCATGATTCAGTAGAAAGAGCATAAACTGAATAATCCAAGACCCAAATTCTAATTCTGACTGCTTCTGAGTGTAACTTTGAGACTTAACTCAATTGCTTGATAGCTCTTATAGAAATGGAAGGGAGCTAAGAAATCCACATCATGAAGGCAAAGGCCAGGTAACAACTATTTATTAGGTATAGGTGAATCAAAGGACCAAGGAAGTCCCCTTCCAACATTTCTGATATACCTGGCCTTTTCTGCCAATAGGAACTTCCTCCATTTCACACGAATAGCTCATGAAACACCCTTCTTGTGCAGCACTGAATTCTGGACTTTAGGGCCACGTGAAACATGTCAAATGTTTACTATATGGAGACTATGCTCCATGTAAACTGACACCTAGAATTTTCTTTCACCCACCAAAACCCTAAGATTTCAGGTGATTCTCAAGTGATAAGACTCAAAACTGTTCTCTCTTGTCCATGTCCTTCCCAGAAAGGTGACACACCAAATTAGGCAATCTTAATTACAGATGTGACCTGTACAGTGGCACCATTGCCTTCATTCTGGACACTATAAATCATTAAGGGCAAACAGAGGGAGGAGATAATTTGTTTTAAAAAATAACAGTGAAACAAGTTTCTGAACAAAGCTGCCTTACCTACAGAAGTTAGGGTGCTGTTTGTCAGAGATAACAAACAGTAAGGTATTTGAATTAGAAATGCTGTAGCATATCTTACATGTAGGAGGACTAACCAAGATATGGAGCTGTTGGGAACCAGCTTCCTTTGTCTGGTGGTACCCCCCCCCCAGTTTTGGCAAGGGGAGAAAACCCAAAAACTGAGTCAAGATTCTTCTATAGCTCTATAGAAATAAATTACTGATAACACTTAGTATCAAATCTAGTTTTTTCTTTTTTTGTTACAATGCTTGAGTTCACTTCCTACTCCAGTCTCAGAGAGTATAAAAGGTAAAAGCGCCGCCACCACTACCCTGCCCCCAGGTTTTAATCAGAAAGTCCTTGATATGGTGTCTCTGGGTATCATCTGAAGGGGGGAGGTCAGGTCAGTAGACCAGCTGTTCTACCTTCTGCCTAGGACCCTGCCTCGATACTGAAGGGAGAGGGGCAGAAGTGGGAGGTGATGGGGTACAGGGAACCTAACCCTGACGCAGGCTCAGTTGTGTAACTGTTTGTTTTGGGCATAGGATGGAAAGCTGCCGTACTCTGGGGACAAAGGTTATAATTTAAATAAATTGACAGGCAGAGGGTGTTGGGAACTGGAGCCCTGTTCTATTATGATGATCCCAATGCCTGCATGGGGCAAAGAGGCAAAAAGGGAAGCCGGAGGCTCACTGCCAGATGAAGACTGGGAAGCACACACAGGCACCAAAGGAAGACCTGTGTCTGCCTTCAGTCGGCTTTCTTGGGCAGCCGACCCATCTTGGTTCGGATATTTCGGAGGAGGAAGAAGGCCACAGTACTGATGGCACAGATCACCTCTGCCACCCAGAAGGCAGTGCTCCAGCTGTAGTGCTTAGCGATGGTGCTGAAAGGTAGCCCAGCCAGGAATCCACCCACTGTGAGAAGAGATGGAAAAGACCATACTGAATATAGGCTACCAAGAGGATTTTACCAAAGATGCTACCAGAGCAGAACAGGACAGGGCAGAATAGGAGTTGGTGGGGGGTGGGGAAGGACTCACCATTGGCCATTAACCCTACGATGGCATGGGAAGTACCACACAAATTGGGAGGGGCACTCTCATTGGCAATGACCCCAAACAGGGCGATGGGACCGTAGGAGGAGAAACCAAAAATGGCACCCAGGACCAGGATCCAGAGCTGCAAGAAGGGTGACATTTAGGACCAAAGAGACTTGACACCATCATTAGAAGGGAGAGGATGGAAAGGATGCAGGAATGAGTGAGGTCAAGAAGATATCCCAAGGACACTAGGACAGGATGAACAGTGAAACCAACCCAGATGTTAAGAGAGAAGGTGCATGGTTCCATGAAATGAATCATAGCAGTGTTTGCATTAACCAGGGGCAAGGGGGGGGGGGGGCCAGGAAGGCAGAAAAGAGACAGATAAGACACCTCATGCTCTGTGAAGCCTGTGAGCTCAGCCAGAGGGTGTAGAGCTGGTGTCCAGAAGGCAGTATCCTAGAGGTATTAAAGAAAAGCAGAGAAACCCAAAAGAACCAAGATAACTCAAGAGATCCAGAAGAATAGGGGAAATGAGGTCTTGATAAAATATATGTTGGAGAAAACTAAGAGACAGAAATGGAGGGAAGGAAGGCTAGAGTCCAGGAGATCAGATGTATCCAGACACCTCCCCCACTCTTCTCCTATCCTAGAACCATCCCTCTCACCTTGGGGGAGCCACTAGTGACTGTGACACGAAAAAGGTACATGGACCCAGCCATCCCAGCCATCATGAAGAGCAACAGCCCATGGCGTGGGTTCCCGTATACAGACAGCCCCACCTGCACAATATCAAGAATGGTGTTACACCCCTAGAGAAAGGCAGAGCACCTCCCCCATGGACTCTGACACAGCAGGGCTTTGGCAATCCCACCCCAGTGCTAAGTAGTGGCCTCGTACCTCCTGGGGGCCCTGGGGCTGGTCACTGTCTTGGGGCCAAACTCCACCCTTCCCTCCCTTTCCTTCATGGAGCACGTGCTTGGCAGCTGCTACAGCTCAGGGCCCGCCCCCCCTCCAGTGGGCAATGCCCACAGCCAAGGAGAAGGAATATTCAGGCTTCTCCACAGCACTATAGTGCCTGGTATCTGTGGCTTCCTGTGCTTATTCCATCATTGGGAATAAGAATTTTGACTCTCCCTACCCACCTGTTGGCCTACATCTGCTGTCCTGGAGATGGTCAGATCAAAACTGCCACCAGTGCCTTTCTCTCTCTCTTTCTCTCTGTTCACTTACCTTTGCCATGGATCGATCTGAGAGATAGCCAGCTGCAATGCTACCCACAAGGCCCCCAATCTCCAGGGCACTCATATAGGAGCTGCCTGTAATGGAAAGAAAGGTGCTGAGAAAGAAAGGCAAGAGCCTAGAGGTTACCTACCTTAAAACTCAGAGGCAGAACTGGTGTTCTGACATCTCTTGCCATTCCAATCCAGAAGCAAGGCCAAACTTCAAGGTAGAGGCTATGACTATACAGGGAAGCTGTGCCCCCCAATCTACAATGCTGTCTGTGCATCTTGAGCCTATCCTTGTGTCCACCGCTTCTAGAAACCCACTATCTCTGGGGATTGACTTAATTGACTTACCCACAAGGGCTGACTGTCCTTTCTCCTGGATAAGGAAGAACTGGCCCCAGTCAGTACAGCAAGTTTTTACCCCAAATACCACCAGGTAACCAGTAGAGAGAACCCACAGGTATGGGGATAGCAACAGTTCCTGAAGAGTGCTCTCCTCATTCTGGGACCCTAAAGGCAGAAGTAGAGAAGGGGATTAAGGGAGACCAAGACTCAGCCTTGTCTCCCTTCCCTGCCTCCTCCCAAGCCCCCAACACTCATTAACCAGCTGCTAGAGCAAAGTCCAGCCTCAGAGCACAGGGGTCAGCCTAAAGGACATCCCCCCCTTCCACTGCCCCATATATAACCTTCTAGACATCATGTCCAGAGGAAACTGAGGCCCAGGAGAAGGGATGAAGGGTGGGGTAAAGAGGGAAGCTAAGCAGCAAGAGACTTTCTAGGAAATTGTACTGGGCCCTGGGAAATGTCCATATTCCTGTAATGCAGCTGGGAATGAAAATCCAGTGCAGCTAAGGGACAGAGAAGGAGAGGGACCAGCCAAGCCTGGACCAGCAGTCTCCTGATCAGAGACTGAGGAATGAGGAGGAATACAGAGGATTCACAGCATCCACTGTCTTCACCATTCCTCTGGCACTCAACTGAAACACTGATTTCATTGGGAGAACTGTACTCTAAATGTTACTTCCCCTGCCCTGGTACTCATCTCCCACATTGAGATTCTAAATTCCTAGAGGGCTAAGACCCTAGCCTGGGGCTGGACATTTAATAGGCCCTCAACATGCATTTGAGTGAAGTAATGAGTTGAGCAAGTGAGTTAATGAAGGGCAAGAATGACTGTGGAGGGGTGGGGGAGGCTCACCCTTCTTGCCCTTTTTGGGGGTAGTGTCAAGGTTTTGTAGCCCAACATCTGCTGGCTCGTTTTGGATGAAGAGGAGGCAGAGGAAGGAGACGACCACACACAGTGCCCCTGAGAGTCCCAGAGTACTACGCCAACTGTAGTTCTGTGCCAGGATAGTCACCAGGATGGGACCCAACCCTCCAGCCAGGTTCATGCTGGTTGACAGGATGGCCCACCAGGTGCCAAACTGGGATGGTTCGAACCACTGAGGGATAGAATATAGCAAGGTGGGTGCCTGCCCCATCCCCCAAGGAGGGGTTTCACACCCGTGCCCCCTACCACCACCTAGTCAAGAAGAATCTGTCAGTTTGGGGGGCATGGGGAAGGACTGGGGAGATTGAGTAACAGGCTAGAGTCAAGGAAAGCCAAGATTAAGGCTTCTTCCAGGCTGTCACCTGATCCCTGCTACCACCCGAGTGCCCAAAATATCTTGACAGGCAATCTGAGCTGAGTTGAGTTCCTGAGGAATTGGCCCCGGAGGCAAGAAGATGTATTCTCCTGACATCCTATGAGCATCTCTTGGGCCAGCCTAAGCATGGGGGCTGGTGCCTACCTTTCGTAGCACCTTTCCACAGGGAGGCCAGCCCAGCCCTTGGGCCAGCCCATTAAGGAACCACAGGGCAGCAAAGACAGACACTGTAGAGCTCCAGGAGAAGGCCACATTGACCAGTCCAACCAGCAGCAGTCCAGATGAGAAGAGCCAACGGGCACTCATCTGGTCAGATAGCACCCCACTTACAAACTTGCTGATGGCGTATGCTGCTGACTGGCTGCTGGTGATGAGTCCTACAAGAAGGGTATGGGGAACAGTCAGGGAGTGAGAGATTAGGGAACAGGGAAGGGTAGAGTATACAGTGACTGGAACGATGTCAACAAAAAGAACACTAAAATGAGCCCAACTGTGAATAAGAGAAAAATTATTAATGGTCTCAGAAAACAAGGAAACATCCCTCCCTCCTTTCTCTAGGCTTGGGAAAAGGGAGTCTGGTCTATTAGAGAAGAATGTTGTCCACACTTATCAGGCGTGGTCCGGTATTTTGGCTTAAACTTTATTGCAAGGGGCAACGAGGTGGCACAGTGGATAGAGCACCGGCCCTGGAGTCAGGAGGATCTGAGTTCAAATCAAGTCTCGGACACTTAATAATTAACGAGCTGTGGGACCTTGGGCAATGGGGCACTTAACCCCATTGCCTTGCAAAAACCAAAAATAATCAAAATAAAAATAAACTTTGTTGCGAGAGGAGAGTTCTAAAAAAGAGGAAAGGAGGGAGTTATTCCCAGAAATGACTAAAAACAAAAAAAATCAGTAAAACTTATTTTTAAAAATAAAAGAGGGAAGGGCAGTTAGAATGGAAAGTCAAAGGGCACTAGGTCAGAAACCATGGGATAGGTAAAAAAGCAGGTGAGATATGGGGCTGTGGACCAAAGGTGAGGTGAGGGTGCTCATTCTCACTCCTCTTCCACAACACTCACTCCCCTCCCCCTCCCCAGCCCTCCCCCTCAGCACCAGCCCCAGGATGAACCTTGACCTTTTCAGTCTCTGGGAATGTTCCAGCCCAGCTGTCTGGGAGAAGAAAGAAGGCCTGGGGAGCGGAATAGCTCCCTTTTCCTCATCTACCAGCCCCAACGTTATTTCCAAGCCCAGGCCTAAGGGCCTGAGATCTGAGCCGGGGGCTTTGCCCCTATCCCCGAGATCAGCCAGGCTGAGGCCTCCGGCGGCTCCCGGGACGAGACCCCGCATTCAGCACTCCAAGCTCACTTGCAGGTGCCCTGCACAGCGCTCTCACCTGCCTGGGCCGGCAGCAGAGCGCTGACACTTAACAATATGGCCTTGGGGAGTAGCTTCCATGCCCCAGTCTAAGTCTCCTCATCTGCGGGAGGGAAGGTTTACACTTCAGTGAGGGGCTTTGCATCCGGCCTTCATTTCAGAGCCAAACGGATCCGCTCCTGTCTCACCCACTCTCCTTCCTTAGGTAGCAGGGACCCTCTCAACCTCTGTTGAGACCCCGCACACTGGGCACCACCCGCCGGTCCTCACCCAAGTCATCCTTGTCTAGCGAGATCTCCTCCACCAGCGACGGCATGACAAAGGAGAAGGTCTTCCGGTTGAAGTAGTACAGGCTGTAGCCCCCAAACATGGCAGAAAATATCACGGCCCGGTAATACCTGTAGCTGCGGGCCACCATGATGCGGGCTGGGAGGGCGCCCCGGCCCGGCCCGGCGCGGCCCCGGCCCGGCCCCGGCTGGCTCGGCCCCGGCTGGCTCGGCCCCGGCTGGCTCGGCCCCGGCCCCGGCCCGGCCCCGGCTGGCTCGGCCCCGGCTCCCGGCCCCGGCCCCGGCCCGGCCCCGGCTGGCTCGGCCCCGGCTCCCGGCCCGGCCCCGGCTGGCTCGGCTCGCTCACGCACACACAAACTGCTGAGCCGGGGCTTTCCGCGCTCCCCGCGCCGCGCTCCCGGCGCCCTTTATAGCCGCCGTCTGGGCAATCATTAAGCGCGGGGCGGCTCCCTGGGAGCCAGTGTCCTGGAAGGAGAGGGCAAGCGAGGAGCGCGCTCGGCGGGGGCCGGGCCGGGGCCGGGGCCAGCGGGGGAAGCCGCCCCCCGCCCGGGCCCCGCCGCCGCCCGCGGTGATTAACGGCGCAGCCGACCTGCCGGGGCCCGCCGGAGTCCCGAGGGGGCCGGGGCCGCGCTCCTCCCTCGCTGCCTCGGCTCCCTCACCCCGCCCCGGGGCCCCCACGGGCCCGGCCCGGCCCCCGGCTAGTTCTCCTTTCCCTCCTTCCTCCCGAGGGCCTACGTGGGGGGCGTGTCCGCTCTTAAGCACGAATAGGTCGGTAAGGAGCCAAGCGCGCCCCCACTCGTGTCCCCCGCCGGGCCGCCTCGCAGCCGCGGGGTCACAGAGGGTGACTGGGCAGCCTCAATGGGATCACCGGGCCGTGCGCACCAGGGACAGTGGCGCCTTGTGCTCCGGGCGGCCGGGGGCCGCCGCCCGAGGCTGCCCTCCCCCTCCTGCCCCGCACCGCCCTGCAGGAGGGCCTGCGGCGGCGGGAGGCGCGAGGGGCACAGCCCGGCCCCGGGCTTCCCTCCCGGCCCGGCCCCCGGGCCGCCTCCTACCTGCTCGCGGCCGCTGGAAAAGGCCGGGAAGCGCGCGGCGGCCAAGCCCCGGCGGGGCCGCAGCGCGCAGGCCGGGGCGGGGCCGGGCGGCCGCCCCCGAAGGGAGAGGGAGGCCCTCCAGTCCGGGGGCGGCGAAGCCTCGGCCGCCTTCCCTCGCCGCCGAGGCTCACATTAAGACCTCGAAAAGCTGACGAGGAGTGCACGGAGTCATCCTGGGGACGTGGGCCGGCCCTGCAGCCGGGAACACTAGGGTCGAAGACCCAGAAGGTGGGCGGCCCAGCTCGGCCGCCTCAGCCGCTGCGCTCCCCGGCCCTTGAGCGAGGCGCCATGCTGTGGCTCTTGGGCAACTCCAGAATTTAGCTGCCAGAGCCTAAAAGGGTTTCAGCCTGGATAAGGGGAGACACACCGGGAGACCCCTGGAGTCACAAATATTCTCTAGCATTCCTGTTTTCAAGTAAGGGAAAACAAGCCATATAGATCCAAGTCTTCAGTTTAGTAAATTAGAATTAAATGAATTAATAGTCAAATCACACACACAAAAAGATACATGTGCTATCTCCCTTTTCAACTTTGAAGGTCCCCTACTTTGGCTTGGTTTTCATTTTTTTTTTTAAATCATTGTTGTCAGAGGGCGGCTAGGTGGCACAGTGGATAGAGCACCGGCCCTGGAGTCAGGAGCACCTGCGCTCAAATCGGACCTCAGACACAAGAATTACCTAGCTGTGTGGCCTGGGGCAAATCACTTAACCCCATTGCCTTAAAAAATCTAAAAAAAAAATCATTGTCAGAACTAGACAGTTCAGATTTGACTGATCACTTCATTTGGATCTTTTCCAGATTTTCTTCATTTACATTTCGACAGTCCTATAACATTCCATTCCATAACTATTCCATAATTAATTCAACCATTTTGCCTATCATTGAAAAATAGATTACTTCCAGACTTTGTGATTATAAAGTATAAATATTTTTATTCAGAGAAGTCCTTTTTTCCTCTTTGATTTTTTTTAAGAATGAAGTTACAATGAGATTGCTAAGTCAAAATAGACCATTTTTAATTGTTTTGAAGCTTCATAGTTTGAAAAGAGGCAAAAAGTTTGGGCCTGGATCACTTGGATTCAAATTTAGACACTGACTAGATATTTGTCTTAAAACAAGTCTCTTAACTTTCAGGACTTCAGGCAACTAATTAGGATTTATTAACTAAGTACATATGCTAAAAAAGATCACAGATTCTACTATTTTTTACTGGTATTTTCAGTCCAATTATTCTATTCATTTCTGTCATTTCTTATGTATCTTGGTTTTAGGTTATCATATTCTGTTAAAATTTTCTATTAGTGATTTTTAGCTTTCATTTTGCAAGATTGTGAGATTTTCCTATACAAATTTTACTACAGTTATAAAATGCATATATATTTCACCTTGAGTATATAAAGTTATACCTATCTAGATATATATTATTAAGTTGTTGTATAGCAGGTAGGGGCAACTAAGTAGCATACAGGTCTGGGATCAGGGAGACATCTTCCTTAGTTCAACATAAAGCTGTATGATCCTGGGTAAGTCACTTAACCCTGTTTGCCTCCATTTCCTCATCTGTAAAATAAACTGGAGAATGAAATGGTAAACCACTCCATCATTTTTTCAAGAAAATCCCAAAAGGGGTCCCCATGAATTGACAAGTACTGAACAACATAGCACAAAATTCTTTTAATATGTACTTTCTAATATGACAACAAAATAAAAGGTTTGATCTGTAAATGCCTTGCAAGTAGGAATTATTTTTATTTCTTACATTTCTATCTCCAATGCCTTAGCAGTATTTCAACTATAGTAGGTGTTTAATACTTCTTGATTGATCAATTAATTCTTTGTAGAGATGAGGGACAATGAGTGAAGAATGTATGAACTTTCAGATCTTTAGTACATTTGAATTGCTTCATTTGCTTTCTTTTTTACTCTCTGTTACAAAGGAATGAGGGTGGGAAGGAAAATGAAGAAGGACATTTGGAAATGATGATGGTGATGTAAAAAAATCAATAAAAAATTAAAGAGAAAAATAAATAGAATAATATAGTTTCTGGGTTGATGTCAGTTTTATCTAATGTCACTAAGACTTCTCAGGCCTTTTTGAAATTGGGGCACTGGGGTGGCTAGGTGGCCGTAGTGGATAAAGCACCGGCCTTGGAATCAGGAGTAGCTGGGTTCAAATCTGGTCTCAGACACTTAATAATTACGTAGCTATGTGGCCTTGGGCAAGCCACTTAACCCCATTACCTTGCAAAAACTAAAAAAAATAAAAAAATTGGGGCACCATGGTAAATTTTATATTACCCTTTCATTGTTTTTATCTAATTCTATTTGATCTTAGAAGATAGAGAGTAAAGGATAGAACTTGGATTCCATTGGAGTGCTACGAGTAACTTCCACCAATACATATCAGCCTTAGCAGTGGCTAGATGGCATAATGGATAGAGTGTTGAACCAGAAGTTAAAAAGAACTAAATTCAAATTCAACCTCAAATACTGAAAGGCTGTGTGATTCTATTTCTTGCTTCAGTTTCATCATCTTTAAAATGGGATATTGAGCACCCACCTCTCCCAAGGTTATTCTAACAATCAAAAGAAATAATAAGTGTAGCTCTCCTAGCACATTTTTGTTATGGAAAAACAAACATAGAAATGTTAACTATTTTTCTTAAGTTACCTGGAACATAAAGAAATTGTAATTTGCCTAGCATGACACAACCAGTATAAGCTAGAGAACCATTCTTCCTTTTGCTGAGAACTTTTTACTGTTGTTCAGTCCTATCCAAATCTCCTTAACCCCATTTAGGTTTTGGTTTTTTTTTTTTGGGCAAAGATTCTGGAGTGCTTTTCCATTTCTTCTCCAGCTCATTTTACACATGAGAAAACAGAAAAATAGGATGAAATGGCTTGCCCAGCATCACACTGCTAGCAAGTGTCTGATGGTAGATCTGATTCTGCACCTGGTACTCTATCTACTCGGCCACCCAGTTGCCCTCATTGATGAGAACTGTTCTATCCATTTATAACCCCTTGACTCTCATTTAAATTTTATTGAATTAAATTTGTTTTCTGGGAACAATCTATTATTGGAGATCAGTTTTGAATCAATTTGTGAGTCATTTTATTAAAGCAGGTTACTGTTAGGTTATTGTATGCATATTTGGTACAAGTTTGATTTTTGATTTGTTTTATTTTTTCTTTCAAGGGAATGGGTTGGAAAGAGAAAAATAAATGCTTGTTTATTTAACAAAAAGATAAAATTTTTAAAAAACTAGCTTAAAAAGCTAACGTAAAAAAATAGCATGGTGTAGTGAAAAGAATTACAAGATCTTTAAGTGCCAGTTCCCATCTTTACTGCCTGTGTAACATTGGACAAGTTACTTAATGCCCTTGACTTCAGTTTCCTCATCTGTAAAATAAGGTGGTCTTTGACATCCCTTCCACTTCTAAATCTGTGATCTTTTTCTTATTTTATTATTAATTTCAACTTAATAATAATCTAAGAAAATGTCATAATAAAAACTATGACTTAAATGAATCGATGAAAAGTGAAGCAGAACCAGAACATGTATACAGTATCAACAATACTGCATGATGATCAATTGTGAATGACTTAGCAATTTCTCAGCAATACAATGATCAAATCCAAAGTACTCATGATGAAAAATGCTATGTGCATTCCTAGAAAGAGTCTCAACACAGAAACATACTGGTTTTTATTTTTTTGGGGGGGGGGTTTATTCTGTTTTCTTTTACAATATGACCAATAAGGAAATCTGCTTTGCATGATTGCACATGTATAATCTATATCAAATTATTTATTGTCTCAAGGATGGAGGGAGAGAGAAAGGAAAGAAGGGAGGAAGAGAATTTGGAAATCAAAATTTAAAAGAGAATGTTTAAAATCATTTTTACATGTAATTGTAAAAAATGAAATATGAAAATTTACTTAAACTTTAACTGAAAAACTTTAACTAACAGTGATAGGACCCTCTTTTGAGAATTACTTTAACCCTTCTTGTTACTTTTAATATCCTCCATCCTTTATCTTACCTCTCCATACCTTTAATAATTTAGCCAAATTATTCTAAGGGTTCTCATTCTGTGAGAAATTAGCTTATCTTTTTAAAAATTATTACAAATTTTACCACCAACAAAAACAAAGAATCAAGTCACCATACAAAACATGATCTATAATGACAACAAAAAATCCTGAGCTTTAAATAGGATGGATTGATAAAATGAATTGACAAAAATGAATTGACAAAAAAAAGGCAAGGAAAAGGGTTTTAGACTGCCCTTCCATCAGAAGTTTACTTCATGTGATCTCCCTTGCTATTTCATACAATGGTAGTAAATGCATTTACAATTCTGGCTTTGTCAACTTCATTTTGTTTGCCTCTTTTCATACTTTCTTTTCTTTCTTTCTTTCTTTTTTTTTTGTTTTTTGCAAGGTAAATGGGGTAAAGTGACTTGCCCAAGATCACACTGTTAGGTAATTATCAAGTGTCTGAGGTCAAATTTGAACTCAAGTCCTTCTGACTTCATGGTCAGTGCTCTATCCACTGCACCACCCAGTTGCCCCCTCTTTTCATATTTTCTTGTGCTTTTCATATTTATAGCACTATTATATTCTATTATATTATTATGTCATAATTGATTAAACCATTCTTCAGTTGCAACGGGTTTATTTTGATTTGGGAATTGTTGATAAATATATTAAATAGACTGAAATGAATTAATGTCACTCAGGTATTAGCCAGCACTTATAATAATAACATTAATAATTAACACTTATAGAGCACTTTAAAATTATTTCCATGAGTTCATTTTAATCAACACAGGAAAGTATTATTGATATTATCATCATATTATACATGAGATACCTAAGGTAAAAATATCCCTGATCTCACAACTAGAAATTGGATTTGGACCCAAAATGGAAACATTAAATAATAAAAACACTATTGCTCAAATGAGTACCCTCCCATCTCCATTTTCCTAAGCAGAGTCCTGAAAGGATGTCCCTCTTTCCAGGTTCCCCCAGACAAAGAAAGTGTGGACAGTCTTGAGTATACAATGCTCACCACTCTTAGTGGTTACTCTGCCCCCTTGTGGTATTTCTCTACACCCCCTTATATAGTATTGGCCAATTTTGGCGATTTCCCTAACTTGACTAGTTCTCCTCCTTAGAAAAACCAGCTATATAAACAATTCACATTTATTACAAATTATATTCCCTGCAATCACCTATGAAGTAGGTATCATCACTATTTTACAGATAAGAAAACTGACAATCAGAAATTAAGTGTGGGGCGTCTAGGTGGGGCAGTGGATAGAGCACTGACCCTGGAGTCAGGAGGACCTAGGTTCAAATCCAGCCTCAGACACTTAATAATTACCTAGCTGTGTGGCCTTGAGCAAGCCACTTAACCCCATATGCCTTGCAAAAACCTAAAAAAAAAAGAAATTAAGTGACTTTGCTATGGTTGTACAACTGATAACTTACAGAATTGTGATTCAGATTTAGGTCTTGACTCCAAGTCTACTCTTTCTACATTATCCTTTTTCTTTTTTTGGTTTTTGCAAGGCAAACGGGGTTAAGTGATTTACTGAAGGTCACACAGCTAGATAATTATTAAAGGTCTGAATCTGGATTTGAACTCAGGTCCTCCTGACTCCAGGGCTGGTGCTCTCTCTACACACCTAGCTGCCCCTCTACATTATTCTTTAAAAGGAGAGGATAAGTAAGTGCTAGAAGACAATAGGACTTGCAGCTAAAAGAGATAGGCATTCAGAAAAGCAAGATTTTTGTGGGTTAGTCATCAGAGAAGGTTGTTACCAGGAGTATATGGGATGTTGACTGAGTCTTGAAGGATGGGTTGGATTTGACAGTAGAGGAATAATTGGAAGACTTTTCAGGCAAGCTAGAGCTTGGAGGAGAGGTAGTAATGAGTAAAAGTAGTAAAATAGGAAATAACATTTATCAGAAAGAGGACATCTGTTTGGCAAGATAATGTTCAGGAACTCAGCCAAGACTAGGAGAAGACAAGGTAGATAGAAACCTAGGGTAGACTATGAAGTAGAATAGGAAGAGAGTGAAAGAAAGACAGATACTTTTTAATATACTTTAGAGAATTTCTGATCTTATCATTGTATTTACTTCATCTACTACAAACCCATACATTTTCTTCCTACATGATTCTGTTCTTTGCCATTTCAGAAATCTTCCTCACATGAGCCATCTCTTTTAGGTAGTTTGAGAGTTCACAGATATGAATCCAGCATCTTAATTTTTCATTTGTTTTCTGTGTTTCTTGTTAAATGATATGACTACCCCACTTTTTTTATTTAGCATTTTATTTTCCCAGTTACTTACAAAAGCAAGTTTTAATATGTTTTTAAACTTTTGAGTTCCAAATTCTTTCCCCTCCTCCTTTCCTATATCCCTTAATAAGAAAGCAAATAATTTAAAAAAGTTTATACATGTGAAGTTTTGGAAAACATTTCTATAATAGTCATATTGCGAAAGAAATCATAAACCTCCCAAAAGTAAAAAAACCTCCAGAAAAATAAAGCTTCAATCTATATTCAGACATCACCAGTTCTTTCTCTGGGAATAGATATCATTTTTTCATCATAAAGCCTAAATTGACTTGTGTCATTGTATTGCTGAGAATAGCTAAGTCCTTCACAGCTGATCATTTACATGCATTTTACTTTGCATCAGATCATTTAAGTTTTTCCAAGTTTTTCTTTTTTCTTTTTTTCTTTCTTTATTTTATATTATTACAATAAGTTGTAGTGAGAGTAATCATAAATCCCCCTCCTCCAAAAAAGATGAGAAACCTCAAGAATAGTGAGAGAGAAAAAAAAAGTGTACTTCAGTCTGTGTTCAGATTCCAATGACTCTGTCTCTGGGACAAGTTGCCTTCCCCATCATAACCACCAGAGAAGTTGCTTCAATATTTTTCCCACAGTTGCTATAACTAGCTGTATTTCTCTCCACTCTATTCCTTTCCACTCTCATCTATTCCATTTTCTCTCTCCTTTCATCCTGTCCCTGTTCATAAGTGTGTTGTATCTGAGTACCCTCTCCCAAGATCTTCACTCTCTTCTATCACCTACTCCCCCCTTCCCTCCCCCATTACCCCTTATTCCATCCCTTTCCTCTCTTTTCTCTAGAGTAAGATAGATTTCTAACCCTATTAAGTGTATATGTTATTTTCTCTCTGAGCCATTTCTGATGAGAATGAAGGCTCACCCATTCCCCCTCACCTTCCCCCCACTCCACTCCATTGAAAAAGCTTTTTCTTGTTTGTGGTGGCAAAGCATTGGGTTTGTGGTGGCAAAGAATTGGAAATCAAGTAAATGTCCTTCAATTGGGGAATGGCTTAGCAAACTGTGGTATATGTATGTCATGGAAAACTATTATTCTATTAGAAACCGGGAGGGATGGGAATTCAGGGAAGCCTGGAAGGATTTTCATGAACTGATGCTGAGTGAGATGAGCAGAACCACAAAAACACTGTACACCCTAACAGCAACATGTTCAACCTTGAAGGAGTTGCTTATTCCATCAGTGCAACAATCTGGAACAATTTCGGGCTGTCTGCAAAGGAGAGTACCATCTGTATCCAGATAAGGAGCTCTGGAGTTTGAACAAAGTGCAAGGACTATTCCCTTTAATTTAGGAAAAAACAGATATCTTATTGTCTGATCTTATTACCTCTTAGACTTCTCTTCTCTTCTTTAAGGATATGATTTCTCTCTCATCACACTCAATTTGGATCAAGGTACAACATGGAAACAAAGTAAAGACTGACAGAGTGCTTTCCGTGGGGGGGAGGGGGAAGGAAAGCAAGATTGAGGGGAAAATTGTAAAACTCAAATAGTATCTTTAATAAAAATAAATTTAAAAAAAAAAAAACCAGGAGGGATGGGAATTCAGGGAAGCCTGGAAGGATTTTCATGAACTGATGCTGAGTAAGATGAGCAGAACCAGAAAAACACTGTACACCCTAACAGCAACATGGGGGTGATGATCAACCTTGATGGACTTGCTCATTCCATCAGTGCAACAGTCAGGGCTATCTGTAATGGAAAATACCATCTGTATCCAGAGAAAGAACTGTGGAGTTTGAACAAAGACCAAGGACTATTAACTTTAATTTAGAAAATAAAACTGATATCTTATTATCTGAGCTTGCTATCTTTTATACTTTATGTTTCTTTCTTAAGGATATGATTTTTCTCTATCATCACATTCAATTTGGATCAATGCATACCATGGAAACAATGTAAAGACTGGAAAATTGCCTTCTGTGGGGGTAGGGGGAGGGAAATAAGATTAGGTGAAAAACTGTAAAACTCAAAATAAATAAAATCTTTTAAAATTAAAAAAAAGGGATGGCTAGGTGGCACAGTGGATAGAGCACTGGCCCTGGAGTCAGGAGTACCTGAGTTCAAATTCAACTTCAGACACTTAACCACATTTGCCTTGCAAAAAAAAAAACCTAAAAAATTAAAAAAATAAAAATTAAATTAAATTTTTAAAAAGTAAAAGCTTTTTCTTGACTCTTAGCCCTTTCTTCCTCTCCTTTCTCTTCCTCCCAGTACTTTCCTTTATCTCCCATTGACTCCATCTTTTTACCATTATATTCAGCTCCTTCCTGTGCCTTGTCTATATATGCTTCTTTTAACTGTTCTTATAAATGAGAAAGTTCAGATGAGTTATCAGTTATCTTCTTACCATGCAAGAATAGAAACAGTTCAACATCATTTAAGTTCCTCATAATTAGTCCTTCTCTTCCACCCCCTCTATGGTTCACCAGAGTCCTGTATTTGGAGATCAAACTTTCTGTTCAGCTCTGGTTGTTTCAGTAGAAAAGTTTGAAGGTCCCCTGTTTCATTGAAAGTCCATCTTTTCCCCAGAAAGAAGATGTTCAGTTTTGCTGGGTAGTTGATTCTCCATTGTAAACCAAGCTCTTTTACCTTCTGGAATATGATCTTCCAATCCCTATGAGCCCTTAATGTAGATGCTGTCAGATTCTGTGTAATCCTGACTTGTTTTTGTTTTGTTTGTTTGTTTGTTCTAGGTTTTTGCAAGGCAAATGGGGTTAAGTGGCTTGCCCAAGGCCACACAGCTAGGTAATTATTAAGTGTCTGAGTGATAATATGTCTGAGACCAGATTTGAACCCAGGTACTCCTGACTCCAGGGCCAGTGCTCTATCCACTGCGCCACCTAGCCATCTAAGGCTAGGCTCTTTTCCTGGGAATGACTTTCAGGTAAACAATAATTTTTAAATTATCTTTTCTGGATCTGTTTTTCAAGGTCAGTTGTTTTTCCAATGAGATATTTCACATTTTCTTCTTATTTTTGTGGGGTTTTTTGCTATACTTTTATTTCTTCCTGAGTTTTTGCAAAGTCATCAGCTTCCTTTAGTTTCAGTCTGCATTTAAAGGAGTTATTTTCTTCAGAGACCTTTTTTTTATCTCCTTTTCCAGTTGGCCAATTATGCTTTTTAAGTCATTCTTCTCCTCATTTGCCTTTTGTTTTGCTTTTTCCATTTGACATAAACTGGTTTTAAATATGTTATTTTCTTCAGTATTTTTTTTATTTCTTTCACCAAGTTGCTGACTTGGCTCATTTCTCCTCCCAGTTTATCCTCTACTTCCTTTAATTGCTTTTCAGAGTCTTTTTTGAGCTCATCCATAGCCTGAGTTCATTTTCTATTTCTCTTGGAGGTTTTAGATCAGAAGCTTTGATTTAATCATCATCTGACTATGTATTTTGATCCTCCATGGAACAAAAGTAATTTTCTATGGTCAGATTCTTCTTTTTCTGTTGTTTGCTCATTTCTTCAGCCTATGACTGATTTACCAAATTTCCAAGGCTTTGGGGGGGGGGGGTTGGGGACAACCTTCAGGGACCTTAATTCCTCCAAGGTCTTATGAGAGGCTCTGACTGCTCTCTTGACTGTGTTCAGGCCCTCCCCTCTGCCCTGGAGCTGCCAGGAAAGCCCCTGCTAGACTGTGGTGGTGTCGTAGGGGCCCAGACTGCAACTTGGATCTGAGTGTGGGCAAACAGCTGCAATCTCCCCTGACCCCCTTACTGTCTATGGGCTGAAAGCTCTGGACATGTTGGGTGGCTCTGCCGACTCCCACTGCAGGTTCTCACCACAGGGCTGCTCTGAGGCTGGAACTTGGCTCCACACTCACTCTGGTGAGGCAGAGTTCTCTCAGGCTATCCCTGATGAGCCCTGGGCCAAGAGGTCTGGAAGCCAGCCTTCTGTGCTACGCTGTGGCTTTTTCTAACCCCAGTCCCAGTGGAATAGACTTTTCTTGCAGACCTTCTAAGTTGTCTTGGACTGGGAAATTGTATCACTCAGTTTTTCTGTGGATTCTGCCTCTCTAAATTTTGACTAGAGTCATAATTTGACAGGTTTTGGAGTTTTTTGGGGAATGCGTTTCTGGAAATTCCTGCTTTAATGTGACCATCTTGGATCTTCCCCATTTCTTTTGTAAGATTAAATTTTCCTTGAATCATATTCCTTTCATAACTTCTTATGCATTAGGCAATAGACAAATGGATGAATCAACTAACAAACAATTTTTTATGTGAGAGACAAAAAATGAAATTCTTGGAGATCAAGTAAATGTCCTTCAATTGGAGAATGGCTTAGCAAACTGTGGTATATGTATATCATGGAACACTATTATTCTATTAGAAACCAGGAGGGACAGGATTTCAGGGAAGCCTGGAGGGATTTGCATGAACTGATGCTGAGTGAGATAAGCAGAACCAGAAACACACTGTACACCCTAACAGCAACATGGGAGTGATGATCAAACTTGAAGGACTTGCTCATTCCATCAGTGCAACAATCAGGGACAATTTGGGGCTGTCTGAGATGGAGAATACCATCTGTATCCAGAGAAAGAACTGTGGAGTTTGAACAGAGACCAAGGACTATTACCTTTAATTTAGAAAAAAAACTGATATCTCATTGTCTGATCTTGCTATCTCTTATACTTTATGTTTCTTCCTTAAGGATATGATTTCTCTTTCATCACATTCAATTTGGATCAATGTATACCCTGGAAACAATGTAAAGACTGGCAAATTGCCTTCTGTGGGAGGTGGGGGTGGAGGGAAGTAAGATAAGGGGATAAATTGTAAAACTCAAAATAAATAAAATCTTTAAGGAAAAAAATGAAATTCTATGAACTTGAGCTTATATTGTACTGGGGAGATATATGTTTATAGACAAGTAAATACAGTTATAGTCTTATCTCCAGCTGAGCTAGGTAGTACCTGAAAGACAACCCTATATATTGTGTATGTATAGAAAGATAAGACTCCTAGTTGACTGACAGAATTTTGGAAGAGAAAAGGAGAGAGGGGAGAGCAGGGCAAAGAGAATGAGATGAGCACTTTGAATAGTGAAAGGAAGTCTCCCAAAACCATAGAGGCATGCTGGCAAAATTCAATACTCCAATATGTCCTTTGATTTCTAGTATTTGTACCTTCCAGAGACATATTGGGGATGATAATTCTTTTACCAGTTGAGTTGAGATTTGCAAGATATTTGAAGACATCCTGTTTTCCAGATCTAAGGTCCAGCAAAGAGACTGTGCCCTGAATTTAGCATAACAACAATCCTTTGCACTTACCCTCTGGATTATCTCATCCTCTGGCAAAATGTACTGCTTTGACCAGCACCAGATGTTCTCTCCATACTTTCATATTGGTTGATAACCATTTGGATTTGTTGGAACTTCCTCTTTCCCAGAGACCTGGGAACCAGAAGCAGCCAATATGCAAATTGATCAAAATCTTCTGACATACTAACAGTTTCTGAATTCCCATGCCCATAACTCCTAAGTGAACTGAATCAGGAGCTTTACTCCTGTTCTTAAACCACTAACTCTGGTTCAGTTACCACTGAAGAATCACAAGGCTCAAAACCCAAACAACTTAAGGCTCAATGGTTATAATAACTTAGAGACTGCTCCCACAGGACCCAGTTACACCAACATTGTCCCAAGAAATGCCAATCATGGGAACTGTTTATTCACAACTGTACTGGACCCCATTCTTGTGGCTTTCATGTATAAAAATTTTACCCTGCCATATGCCATAATACATGAGCTCTTCTCAGGAAGGTGGGCTTCTGCTTGCAAGTATTTTGCTCACTTTGAAATTAAACTTCTTTTTGATTCCTGACTTTCCTGTATCTAACCTTTGTTAGAGCTCTGGCTACTCACATGTTAGAGGCCAGTTTTGGTTCAGTTAAGAAGATTTATCTCATTCTTGGATTTTAGAGTCCTCTAACTCTTGGGTATTTATTGCCTAAATTAGTCTGTAGGACTTCCCCAATTATTGTCTTACTTTGATAAACTAACTGTGTTTAGTCTAATCACAGAGGGAGGGAAAAAACAAAGGAGATTAAACTGCTACCTTCCAAATCTGGGACCCACCATACCCGCCCCCAGCAATATGGGTAAAATACTTCCTCCCCCAACCTTGTAAGGAACCCTACCCCAGACTTCAAATATCTAATGTGTGGTAGAAATGTGAGCAAAAGATGTCTGATTAGACGTTTTTTCCAATCCCCTTAACCTCTCAAACTTTTCCAAAATACAAAAGGTTAAAAAAAACAAACCCAAACCCTAAAAAATTCTCAGTGACTCTGAGCTTACTCAGCATTCTTTCTCCTATCTCTACACTATGCCCCCCCCTTTCCAATGCCATAGAGACCCCCAAGTCCAGATTTCTTGGGCATCTATAACTAGCTTGGCTATAGCCCTTTAGCAGCAAAAAGCCTGCCAGAGGTGCAACCCAAAGTACTAATGCTGCAAAGCTCTGAACTGCCATGGTGAGGAAACTGCTCTAACCTGCTGGTGCTGAGTCAAAGAATTAAGGAACAGAGGGAGGGGGACAAATCACTAGGACAAGACATTGGCATGTGCGGAGTTATGCAGAACTCCACCAAGCTGGAGAAAAAGAGCATTGAATTCAGCTGGAGCCAGTTCTAATCATCCTAAAGTCAACAGGGACAGAGATCTAGGCTGGTGAATGAGGCTTGTCAGTATGGGAGGAGACAGAGCCACCCACAGAAACCACAGTCAGAGGGAAGTCAGGAAGTGAGTGATAAAGAAAATAAGGGGTGGAGGTGTGAAGATCAAAAGTACCTAAGGTTATAGAAGGAAGAAATATTAAAGACCTTGAATATAAACAGATAAACCAAAAGAAAAATCAGTAATCATAGAAGGAAATATGACATCCAGATTGAGTAAATGAGTTCAGACATCTGTGAATAAATACTGCACACAGGAAAATTATTTAACTGGGACACTGAGGAGAATGTAGAGCCACAACATGTTGTTTCTGAGTGGTTTAAAGAAGAAATGAAAATTGATGAAAGCAGAATTTATGTTCTGCACCAAAACAATAAAGAGAATAGAAAAACTTGAATCTGCAATGGCATATGTCATCAAAGAAACCAAAGAGAGAAAATAATAAATTGGGAATGCAAAAACAGAGATGTAAAAGACAATTTAAAAGAAAAGAAGCAAAAAACAAGAAGTTAAAAGAAAATATGCTCATTATACAAAGAAAATATATGAACCTTGGAGACAAAATGTATAGAGAAAAGTTGAGGATTATAGTTTCCCAGAAGAACATGACAAATTAAAAAACCCTAAAATCATAATTAGGGAAATAATAGGAGATAATTGCTCAGAAATTTTGAACCTAGAAAATGAAATCCCAATTGAAAGAACTCACAGATTGCTTGCTTTCAAGGCTACAACCTCTAAGACATATAGTAGTTAAATTTACAATTCAATTCAAAAACAAGTTCTACAAATCCTCAGGAGAAAGATTTTCAAATACAAAGGCAAAATTATTTAAATAATGCAAGACTATTCTACACTCACTAGAAAAAGAAGAGAGAATGAAATTGTGTTCTGAAGGGTTAGGGAGGTCGGGATTACTTACATTGTAAATCTGAGTTTACTGGGAGAAAAATAGACATTCGGTAATAAGGAAGAGATTGAAACTTTTTTTTACAATAAAGAACGAAAAGACTATTTGTACCTTAAACACCCCACACAACAGAAATGCAAGAGTGAAAAATACAGAAAGCAACTAAGAGACTAAATGTACACAAGGAGATAGGATTGAAGATGGAAATCTGGAAGAGGCAAAAGTGAAGAAGTGTACAGGGGGCATAATGGACAAAACCTGGAAACACTCAGCATACAGGCGAATAGTTCTTTTGTGGGACTACATTAAAAATGATGAGGACAAGAAAGGAAGGGGGAAAAAAAGGAGTGTGATCTGCCAGGCTCAAATCAATGGATAGCAATGGGGGGGGTGGCAATCACTGTGGTCTCAGGAAGAGCTTACAGGGGGAATGGGTGAGAAGGAGGAGGAAAATACTGAAAAAGGAGGAAATAAAGGAGACCTTACTTTGAAGTGGGAGGGAGTTCTACTAATGAATGATTTCATGGTTGAAGGATGATTCAATGGATGAAGCCTGAGGGATCTGGGACCTGAAAAATCTACTTGTCTGGGGAGGGGGGGAGCTGAAAGCCCTGGAAACTACTGGTACCCAAAGGAGGAGAGCATGAACCCAAAGGGGAGATTTTTCAGGCAAAATATAGCAGAGAAAGGGTCTACAAGAGAGGGCATAAATCAAGAGGGAAGGAGGTGCCTTATCATGGCTTTCCTGACACCTACAATAATTGGCATTACTCCGAGAGTGAGGCACAATGGAAAAGGGGACTACAGGGAGTAAATCTACAAGACAATGGAGGAAAGCATGTAAGGAAACTTTAATTGTATTAAGAATACTGAGGAAAAGTGAGAGATCAGATGATTATAAGAATCAGAAACCAAAGAAAGAAGGTCTAATATAAATAGAAAATGGATAATGAAGAGAGTGAAAGAAATCCTTTTTTTCAAAAAGGGCATAAAAAATGAAATTTTAAAAAGTTGTATACTGGACTAGGGGGAACTTACATGCTGAAAGGAAAAAAGAAGGGATAGAAATATATAACCAGGGGCAGCTAGGTGGCGCAGTGGATAGAGCACTGGCCTTGGAGTCAGGAGTACCTGGGTTCAAATCTGACCTCAGACACTTAATAATTACCTAGCTGTGTGGCCTTGGGCAAGCCACTTAACCCCATTGCCTTGAAAAAAAGACCCCTAAAAAACAAATATATAACCAGATAAAAACAAGAGAGGGTAATTAATAAAACTCTAAAGGAAGAGGGGTAACATGAAAAGCAATAAAATATAAACCTGACTCTTACAATTTTCAATGTTAATGGATTAAATAAAGCAACAAAATGAAAATGAATGACAGACTGGATAAGAAAACAAAACCCTATAATCTGTTGCTTACAAGAAATAAATTTTTAAAAATAAAGACATAAAAGAAAATTGAGGGAATGAAAAAATTTTATTGTATATCAAGTATATCCAAAAAAAAAGTAGTTGCCATCATGCTATCAGATGAAACAAAAATAAACATTCAAAAAATAAAAAAGGAAAAACAAAGAAACTGTATTATTATGAAAGGAAATATCGAAAACAAACCAATTATCAATAATAAATGTATATGCTACAAATGCCTAAATATTCAACTTTATGAAAGAAACATCTAAGCTTCAAGAAGACACAGACAGCAACACAACAGCAACTGGAGACTTCAATATCCTTCTATCAGTTTTGAACAGGTCCAGAGAAAAATAAAAGAGAAAAATGGAACTGAAAAAGTTTCCAAAAAAGCTATAAAGTTAAAAGACTTATAGTATGTCTTCTAAATGGGAAAGTAAATGAGTATACATATTTCTCTGCACCACATGCAACTTTTACAAAATTTGATCATGTACTAGGGCATAGTGATATTGCAAAGCAGAAATATTCAATATATCCTTTAAAGACCATAATGCAATACAGTTTATTTAGGGACCACAAACAAAAGAAATGGACCCAAATGGAAATTTAACAATCAAATCTTTTTTTTTTTTTTTTTTTTTTTTAGCTTTTGCAAGGCAGTGGGGGTTAAGTGGCTTGCCCAAGGCCACACAGCTAGGTAATTATTATGTGTCTGAGCCCGGATTTGAACTCAGGTAGTCCTGACTCCAGGGCCGGTGCTCTATCCACTGCGCCACCTAGCCGCCCCCAAATCAAATATTAAATAATGTGTGACTAAAGAACATTTAAACAACTATGTAAAAGAAAATGATGAAAATGATGAACAACATAACAAAATTTTTGGGATGAAGTTAAATCTGTCCTTAGAAGAAATCATATCCTTACAAAATAGAAAAAGAGGTTAATAAGCTGAATATGCATTCTAAAAAAATTGGAGAATTAACAAATAAACAAACCAAAACTAAGTACAAAAGAGAAGATAGCAAAAATTAGAGGAGAAATAATTTGGAAAAAATAGAAATGATAAATAAAACTAAAAACATTGAAAAGACTAATAAAATTTATGAACCCTTAGATAATCTTATTAAAAAGAGGAGAGAAGAAAATGAAATCAATAAAATAGAAAATGAGCAAGATGAAATCATTTGTTGATCCTTTGTTCTTGAAGATAAATGTCATGACATCATGAGGATAATGTCTTGACAATGAATTGGATTTAAGTGAGGCAGAGCTGTGAAAATTCATCAGCATCACTCTTCATCATCTGAGTCTAGAACCAAGAAAAAAAATCAAGACAACTGAAGATGGCCCAGGATACAGTGGGTGACCTTGGTCTTTTTAAATTGAGATCTTTGTCAGCTTTCAGTTAGTCTGAGCCAATGCCTATTCAATAACTAATGGCTAGTTAAGAATTGAAACAAAAGATGACCTGGCTTGCAATCACACAAGGATCAATCTGGGAAGAGAAAAAGAAGAGGAAGAAGAAGGAAGTAGAAGATATGTAGGGGAGAAAATAATGAAGAAAAGTAAAGAAGAAATAGCAGCATTCCCCATCTTGAAATTGCAGGTTGGGGATAGTGTTAGTGAATTGGATTTATATGAAGTTCTGCAAAGTCATCTGCCTTATCCTCCCCTCCAGAGACATTGGAGTCCAGTAGTAAGACAAAACTCAAGAGTGAGGCACAATGTTGATGTCCCAGAAGGTGAAATCACAGCAAAAGCAGAAGAAATAAAATGAACAAAGCAGAATATTATGTGCAGTTATATATATAGGTACTCTCTCTTAAAATATAAGCTAAGGACTCTAAATTTTCAAGACACAGAATCTACAGAGGGATGCAGTGAGGCAGTTCTCCAACCCAAGGTAACCTGGAAAAGAGAGGAAAGGCTCTGCTCTCCCCGGGGCTAGAAGGGTGTCTGCCAGAGGGGTGGCCCACCAGAGCGAAGGAACTTCAGCTTCCTGGAGGCAGCACCAGGGTGCTGGGAGACTTGGCTCACAGCAGAGGGGGGGGTTTCCTGACCTATGCCCTGTGGAACACCAGGCAAAAGTTGGCCAATCAGCGGGGGACCTCTGCCAGAGCGAGCACGTGAAGCCCAGTCCTCAGAGCACACAGCGAGCAACATGGCCAGTGCAGCCCAGATCCAGGAACCAGAAGCAGAAACACATAAGCAGGAGCCCCCAGGGCATGAGTGCTGAGTCTAGGGAGGGGAGTGGAGAGAGATTGCCAAGCTCTGTCCTCTCCCTGGAACAGGACTCTGGGGTTCTGACCACATTCAGATCCTGATCGCAGTCTAGGCCCCCCTATAGAACAGCAGGGCCTCCCCCACCTCAGCCCCGTGGCAGAGGGGTGCGCTTATGGTCATTCAGAGACCAGGAGGGAGGACAGAGCCTTACACATGGAGATCCTTATGGGGAGGTGTCCCAATAATACTCAAAAGCTCAGGAAGCACCCCAAAACCAGGCACAGGCTTGGGAGATGAGTAAGCAGAGAAAATCAGGAGCACCATTGAGAAATACTTTGCCTGTGATCCCAAGAAGGATCAAAACACTTAATCTGAAGGTGAGGAAGTACAAGCTCCTACATCTAAAGACTCCAAGAAAACCAGAAATTGGGCTCAGGCTATGATAGAGCTCAAAAATACTTTGAAAATTAAGTGAGGGAGATAGAAGAAAAATTGGGAAAACAAATGAGGGAGATGCAGGAAAAACATGAAAATGAAGTCAGCAGCTTAGTCAAGGAGATCCAAAAAAAAAATGCTGAAGAAAATAGCATGTTAAAAACCAGCATAGGCGGCGGCTAGGTGGTGCAGTGGATAGAGTACTGGCCCTGGAGTCAGGAGTACCTGGGTTCAAATCCGGCCTCAGACACTTAATAATTACCTAGCTGTGTGGCCTTTGGCAAGCCCCTTAACTCCATTGCCTTGCAAAAAAAAAAAAAAACCTAAAAAACTAAGAAAAAAAAACAGTATAGGTCAAATGGATAAAACAGTTCAAAAAGTTATTGAGGAAAAGAATGCTTTAAAAAGCAAAATTGGCCAGATGGAAAAAGAGATAAGAAAGCTCTCTGAGGAAAACAAATCCTTTAGATGTAGAATGGAACTGAGGGAGGTTGCTGATTTTATGAGAAATCAGGACACAATACTTCAAAACCAAAAGAATGAAAAATTAGAAGAAAATGTGAAACATCTCATTGAAAAAACAACTGATATGGAAAACAGATTTAGGAAAGATAATTTAAAAGTTATTGGAATACCTGAAAGACATGATCAGGAAAAGAGCCTTGACATCATTTTCAAAGAATTACTACAGGAAAATTGCCCTGATATCCTAGAAGCAGAGGGCAAAATAGAAATGGAGAGAATCCACTGATCTCCCCAAGAAAGAGATCCAAAAAAAACAAGCCCCAGGAATATTATATCCAAGTTCCAGAACTCCCAAGTCAAAGAGAAAATATTACAAGCAGCCAGAAGGACACAATTCAAATACCGTAGAGCTGCAATCAGGATCTCACAGGACTTAGCAGTAACTACATTAAAAGCTTGGAATATAATATACTGGAAGGCAAAAGAGCTTAGAATGCAACTGAGAATCAACTACCCAGCCAAACTGAATGTCCTCTTCCAGGGACAATGAACCAGGGGAATTTCAAATGTTCCTGCTAGAATGGCCAGAGCTGAACAGAAGGTTTGATCTTCGAATACAGGACTCAGGTGAAGCATAGAGAGTGGAGGAGAAGGGGAAAATATGAGAGACTTAATCATGATGAACTACATGTATTCCTGTATAGAAAAATGATACTGATAATACTCATATGAACCTTCTCATTTAATAGAGCAGGTAGAAGGAGCTTTTATAGATGAAGCACAGAAGAAAGCTGAATTTGAAGATATAATGTGGTGCAAAAATGGAGTCAATAGATAAAAGAAAAATGTAATGGGAGAAAGAAAAGGAGAGGAGGAATAGACTAGGATATTTCATCTAATAAGATTTTTCTTTATTACAATGAGCTATTGCAATGATATGGAAGGGGGAAGGGGAGGGGGAATGAGGGAATCTTCACTCTCATCAGAGGTGGCTAGGAAAGGAAACAGCATATATATACTCAATGGGGTATAGACATGTGGAGTGTGAAGGAGAGAAGGGGGACAGGGGGAAGGGGTGGGGATGTGAATGATGGAAGAGAGGAGGGACCATGGGGGGAGAGTGGTCAGATATAATACATTTTCTTTTTTACTTCTTGCCAAGGGCTGGGATTGGATGGCCTGTCTGGGACCATAGGGCCAGGTGGATGCTGGGCCTGAGGGGTGGTAGGGGGGCTCAGGGCCTCTTGGCCCCAGGGCCAGGGATCTGTCTGCTACACCACTCAGCTACCCTACAGCAAAGACGGAGTGATAGGAGAGAGAAAATATAGTACATGGTAGTGGAGAAATAGGAAAGGAGAGAGCTCCGATCAGCAATGGCAATAGTGGAAAAATATGGAAGTAACTTTTGTGATGGATTTATCATAAAGAATGTGATCCACCCACAACAGAGCTGGTGGTGTTGGAACACAGACTGAAGCACATTTATTATTATTTGGGGGGGTTGCAGGGCAAATAGGGTTGGGTGGACTGCCTGGGGCCACATAGCTGGGTGATTGTTGGGTGTCTGAGGCCAGATTTGGACCCAGGTGCTCCTGGCTTAAGGGCCAGTACTCTGTCTGCCACCTGGCCACCCCTACTATTATTATTACTAATTTATTTTATTTTGGGGTTTTTTGGGGGGGTTTGCAGGGCAGTGGGGTTGGGGTGGCTTGCATGGGGTCACACAGCTGGATGATTGTTGGGTGTATGGGGCTGGATTTGGGCTTGGGTGCTCCTGGCTCCAGGGATGGCACTCTGTCCACTGTGCCACATGGCCATACCTACAATTATTATTATTATTTTTTTTTAATTTTAATTTTTTTCTCTCCCCTTTATTTTATCACTCATGTGGGTCTATATTTTTTGGGGGAGGGGTATTATGTTTACTCTTAAACAAGAATATTTTATTAAAGTATAAAAAACATTATTTGTACAAAATAAGAATAAATTAATTAATTCAAAATAAAAAAATATGAAGTAGTCAATCTATCAATGACAGAGGATGTAAATAATCCAATCTCAGAAAAAGAAACAGATCTGGCTATAAAGGAACTACCAAAAATTAAAAAACAAAACACTGGACCTGGTAAAGAATTCTATCAAAATTTTATTTTATTTTCCAATTAAATGCAAAGGTGGTTTTCAACATTTGCAAGTTTATGAGTTTTATATTTTTCTTCCACCCTCCTCCCCCATGCTAGCAAACAATCTGGTAAAAGTTGTACATGTACAACTATATTTAACATATTTCCGTAGTAATTATATTGTGAAAGAGAAATTAGAATTAAAGAGAAAAAACTGGGTATGAAAGAAAAAACATTAAAGAAGTTTCAAAAATTGAATATAGTCTGCTTTGTCTGCATTCTTACTCCAAAGTTTTTCCTCTGGATTTGAATGGCATTTTCTATAACAGGTCTCTCAGGTCTGTCAAACTTTTAAACAATAATTGGTACCCATACTATACAAATTATTCTCAAAAACTGAGAAAGAACTCTAGCAGAATCCTCTTATGAGACAAATATAGTCTTAATGCCTAAACCAAGGAAATATAAAATATGGAAAGAAAAATATGATCCAATATCAATCATACTTTCTTGAAAATTTTAAACAAAATCCTATCAGATTATAACATTAGAAAAACAACCAACATAATTGTATTGAAAACTAAAATATCCAAAATTGTATTATTTCAATAGATGCAGAAAAATCTTTAACCAGGTACAATTTTCTTTATACCAAAAATTCTACAAAATACTGGAAAAGAGGGACTTTTTTTTTGTTTGTTTTTGCAAGGCAATAGGGTTAGATAATTTGCCCAAGGTCACATAGCTAAAGTATTAAATGTCTGAAGCCTGATTTAAATGCAGGTGCTCCTGACTACACAGCTGGTGCTCTCCACTGAACCACCTAGCTGCCCCCTTGAGGGACCTTTTTATTTTTTTTAGGGTTTTTTTTTTGCAAGGCAAATAGGGTTAAGTGGCTTGCCCAAGGCCACACAGCTAGGTAATTATTAAGTGTCTGAGGCCGGATTTGAACCCAAGTACTCCTGACTCCAGGGCCAGTGATTTATTCACTATGCCACCTAGCCGCCCCTTGAGAGACCTTTTTACACTAGCAATTTAAAACCAAAAGCAAATATCATATGGAATAGAACCTTTCCAATAAATACAGGAGTGAAAAAAGAATGCTCATTCTCCCCACTACTTTTAAAAATAGTTTTCCCCCACTATTGTTAAACATAGTTCTGGAAACGCTGACATTAACAAAAAGACAAAAGAAATAATTAAAGGAATAAGTTTAGTAATAGAGGAAATAAAACTATCATTGTTTGCTGATGATATAGTGGTTTATGTGGAAAATCTCAGGGAATCAGAAAAGGTACTAACTGAAACAATAGCAAAGTTGTCTGCTACAAAATAAATTCTTGAAAATCAAAAGCATTTCTGTGTAATAAGAAATCACAAGAAGCAATAATAAAAAAAAAGAAATCCCATTCCAAATAACTACAAGATGCATAAAATATCTGGGGATCAACTTCCCAAAATACACAGAAGACTTGTATAGATTCAATTACAAACTACTCTTTAAAGAATTAAGAGAACAACCTAAGCGGCTGAAGAAATATTCAGTGCTCAGGGCCAGGCTGTGGGAAAATAATAAAAATAATAATAGTACAAAAATTAATTTACACTTTTAATACCAGGACATGTTGTAACATAAGGTCTGGTGGTCTTGAGACCACCATGACAGTCTCTCCTTAAGGGAAGCAATAGTTCATAGAATCTCTGCATGTAAACCATTGCTATAGAGTATTAGGTCACAGAAAAATACTAATGTTTTTAAGGTTAGTACATCTGTGATTCCAAAAATAATATTGTACAACTACCAGTTTTTCTTTCCTCTCTGCACCTGTGACCCTGAATCTTGGCATGCAAATTGAAGCATTCCATTCTCAGAGGATACTTTGGAGTACCCCCTCCTCGTCCAAGGAGCTTGCTGCTTTTATGAAACTAAGCCCTCCCTCTCTAAATGGATATGTGACCTTAACAGTAAAGATCACACTATAAATAAATTAGAAGAAAAACTGATTATGTATCTGAGTAAGCTATAGGTAAAAAGCGTATTCTTAACAAACAAGATAGAAGCAATTACAAAAGACAAAACAGATAACTGATTACTTGAAACTGAAAATGCTCTTGCAAAAGACAACCTTAAGGCATGTAAGATAAGAAGGGAAGTGGTCAAAAGGGAGAAAATCTTTGTATCTACAATATATTAACAATTCATCAATAAGTATAATAATACAGGTCCATTCCCCATTAGATAGTGCACTTATTTCCCTCAACTGTAAAATGAAAATAATAACAGCAACTGCTTCACAGGGTTACTGTAAAGACCAGATGAGGTAATACTTGTAAGAACACTTAGCATGATGACTGGTAGGTGCTTAATAAATGCTCCTTCCCCTTCCTTTGTCCTTTTGGATATATTCTGTGTAATAGTGGCCCATATAACACAACAGGATCTTGCATTCCCTATATCTCTTAGTTAATTGTGCAACTATGAATGTGTGATGTTGCAGAAAATCAAGCATTTCTTTTTCAGAATTTCATCCAGGTCTGCATATACATATAGATTATTATAGATAGATGAAAAAGTTGTAGTTTGATGTCCATTATCATATTTTTGGTAATAATATTGACCATCAATCAATCAACAATTATTTATTAATTGCCTAATAATAATAGCTAGCATTTACATATAGGTTTAAGGTTTGCAAAGTGCTTTACTTAATGTTATATCTCATTTGATCTTCATAAAAACCTTGAGAGGTAGATTATCTTTTGTCCCCATTTTACAGATAAGGAAACTGAGGCATTCCTGGGTTAAGTGACTTGGAGTTAAGCATCTGAGGTCAAATTGAAGTAAGGTCTTTCTGATTACAGGTCCAGCATTCTATCTACTGTGCCACCTTGCTGTCAGGGACTATACTGGAAATAAAGACAAAAATGAAATAGTCCCTACCCTCTAAGAGCTTATGTTTTACTCGGAGAGCCAAAATGAACACAAACTTATACGTGATATGTATAAAATGAGTACAAGGTAGTCTGAGGAGGTGGGGCACTCGCTCCTGGAGGAATCAAGGAGGGCTTTGTTTCAAAGAAGATGGTGCTTGAGATGATTTTGAAGGAAATCAGGGATTCCAGGAGACAGAAGTGAGAAAGAAAGGAGAATGCTCCATACATGAGGGATAGCCCTTGCAAAGACAGAGACTGAAAATGGAGCATCTCGAGGGTGAAATGGGAAACAAGACCCCTTCAGAAAGAAAGAAAGTATGAGAAGACAAACCAGTAAGAAGGGGTCAGGACATGAAAATAAATCCCAGAGTTCTATTTGATTAAAGAATAATAGGTCAGACCCATTTGCCAAAATTACTTTAGGCAAATGTGGAGAGAATGGATTGGAGTCCAAAGAGGCTAGGAGTAAGGGGTTATCGTAATGTTTGGGCCAGAGTTAACTCCAGTCTACACTAGGGTGATGGAGGTTGTTGTTGGTCCTTCATTCTTGAAAAGAGCCATGACATTGGGAATGTGATGGCATGCCTTGCAAGTGAATTGAATTTAAGTGAAAAGGGACTGTGCAAAGTCACCAGCCTCACCTTCTCCTTTGGAGTCATCTGAGTACAATGGTAAAACACAGATCAATCTGATCAGAGATGGCTCCCAGGATGCTGGTTATGAGGTTAGAGAAGAGAGATGCAAGGGATATAGAGAAAGAACCTGAGTGATTGGAGGGGTAGTCATGCTCTTCACAGTAATTGGGAAGCTCAGAGAAGTGGGTTTGAGTTTTTTTTCCCCCCTTGTTATTTTTTCCCAAAATATCTTGAAAATGGATATTTCATTGCTTCTGGCTCCAACATGGGTATCTTTCATGTGCATATGGCCTGGTCCTGTTGCTGACAATAATTTCATCTTCTTAAAAATCATATCAGTTTGCAGTCCTAAATGGTGGCTCCTCTATCACAGCTAAGGTCAGAATGATGCAGAAATGTTGGCAAATCTCACTTCCTTTTTGTTTTACTCTTAGTTTTATCTATACATGCTCTTGGAATGATCTTAGTCGAAGGTTATTTTCATGTCAAACTTTCTATGATTTTTTTTTCTTTCATCATTTTTGTTTTATTAAAAAAAACCACCTGGCACATTGACTGACAATCTTCTGCCATATTCTTCCACAGTTTTATAAATGAGTTCATGTTTAAACCAGGGATACACTTAACCTGAACCTACTGTCTGTTAGGATAATTCAAATGCAACATGTCCAAGACAGAACTCTCCTCAAATTCTTAAAAATTGTCCAGGATACCACCATCATCCCCGCAGTCACCTGGGTGCAAGACTTCTGTGCCATCCCTGATGTCTCCTTCTGCCTCCCTGTGATGTCCAATCTGTTGCCACATCCCATCCTTTTAGATCTCATCCATGCGCACCCACACATCCCCCGGGTTGCTTCTTTGGCACCTCTTGCCTCTGCAGGGCCTGGAGGTCTCTCCCAGTCCCAATCCGGACCATTCTCTTCTCAACTCTCAAAGGGATTTTCCTGGGCGCGCCCCCCAGCCCAGCCACTTGCTTCCAGCCGGCGCGGGTCCAGTCTCCTGCAGCTCACTTTGGGTCCTGGCCCAGCGCCCTCCGAGTCCCTGGGTGGGCGCCGTGGAAACCTAACTGTCCACGTGTGGCCCACATGGCGCTCTTGCCATTTCTCTCCCTCAAACTTTGTCTATTTTGGCTTCTGTTTCACGGCAACAAATAAAACCAGGCTTAGGCACGGCGCTCAGGGCGGCCTGGGCTTGGCGCCTGGCCTGGCCGGAGGGGCCTGCTCGCCGGCTGCCCCCAGGTGGGCTCGGTCCTTTCCCTCACCTGGTTTTCAGGGCCAGAGTGAAACTTAATAAAAGAAAACTGACACACAGAGGCAGGTTGTAGAAAAGCGAATATTTTATTGAAACCATTTCTCAATTAACAATGTCTCAAAGTACTTTTTGACTCAAAACTGTCCAACCGGCCCCAACTCCTAGTCAAAGAACCCAAATACTCAGGAAAGGGGTGGGGAGACCACTAGAGGGCCCTGTTTCTGCCAATGTGGCAAAAAAGAAAAAAGGAAAATGGAGACCCAGACAGGAGGCAGGGGGGGTCCCACTCCTGACCTACACCCCGGGAACTGACAACACCCCCCTTCTGACGCCTGGCCCCCAAAGGCATCTGGCCCCGGCCAGGGAGGCCCCCACCCGGGCCGGGGCTCACAGTAGAAAGCACATTTTGGTCTGCCCAGGGGAAGGGTGGCGGCCCCAGGGGCCAGTCCCAAGGTGAGATTGGCAGCACCTCCTGGGGGCCGTCACCCCAGTCCTGCCCCCTCACCAGCCCCATCTACCACCCTCGACCCAAGCTCGGCTTTCCTCTCTCCTCCCACCTCAGCTCCCCAAAAAAGGCCTTCTGGATTTCTACCTCCACCATCCCTACCTAAGCTACAGGGGCAACCCCAGGTGTGCATGGGTCACCATGCCCCCTCACCTCCGGACCCTGCTCTGACTGGAAGAGGCCACAGACAAGAGCAGAACCTCAATCTAGTGATGCCCCGAGACAAAGGCAACAGGGTTGCCTCTTTGGGGGGAAAATCATGAGTGGTGGGTGGGAGAGGAAAGAGAAGCCAGGAGACAGGTGGGGAGCCAGGCACCCAACTTAGTGACCAAGAGGGGACACCGACTGGCTCCTTTAGTCCTCCCTCCCCTCCCCCCAAATAAGTGCACATGGGACAGTATTTGTTTAGTGGCCATGGAGATTTGGAGAGAAAGGGGGGAGATCCAGAAAGGAAGGTCAGACCCCCCCAGGCCAGCAGTCCCCCCTCTCTCCTGGAGCCCCCCCCCACTCTTCCACACCTCTCTCACAGGCAGACCTTTATTTCCAAGTGTACCAACAGGAATCCCTCCCTTTCCTGATGTACCCTCATACCCAGCCCATCTCAGCTGCCTGTTCTCATGCTAGTCCCTGTCCACTTCCAGGCATAGCAAAAGAACTTGGGGTGATCTAGAAACATTCAAGATGTGCTGCCAGGGCCTGGGAAAGAGGTTGCAGCTCCAATTAAGCCCCTAATATCCCCACCAGAAGAAAAAGGGAGCTGGGGGCTGCTTCTTCATTCTCCCTCCTCAGGGAAGATCCATCCCCTTCCCCCCAATGGACAATAAATAGAGATGGTTGGGAGGAAGGGGATTGTCAGGGGAGGGGACGGCTATAGCTCGTCATTTGACCGGGTCTCTTGTGGCCTTGGTGGTGGAGGCTGCTCCTTTTGCTCTGAATCTATGGAGGGAAGGAAAGAGCGATGAGGCAGGGGCACAAAGACATTGTCGCTTCTTGGCAGAGATCACCAATGTTTCCCTAGGGACACCCATCCCTCCACCCACTTGAGACATGTTCTCAGTTCAAGCCTCACCTGCCCCTGGTCCACTCAATTCCAAAGGCTCAGCCTCTCCTAGATCAAGCCCTAAAGTGGGAAGAGAAAAGATCAGACACCAGCATGGTGGGGAAGGGCAGAGCAAGCTTTAGGCCAAGTTTCCCTGCATGATCCCACTCACCTAAATCAGGAATCTTTGCCTTCTCCCCTGCAACAGGCGGCTCTAGAATGGGCTCTGCATCTTCATCTGAGGATCACAGGGAAGAACAAGAAATGAGTGGGAAGGTGGCTCTGGAAGAGGTCACATACCTTCCTCTCACCCACCCAAAGAAAGACCAAAGGGCATGACTGGGAATCTCTTACCCAGCGGTGGAATGACCTCCTCCTGGGCAGTGGTACTTTGATTTTGTGAAGGGTCAGTCTGGGTCTTGTTCTGGTCCCGGGGCCGAGGCCGGGGTTTGGTGAATTTGGCTTTATTCAGCAGGTACTGAACCTCCCGATCCAAAGCCAACATCTTTGCCTCAATATCCTTTGAAAGTAGAACTGGCTTCTCAGTGGTGGAGAGTTTGGCTTGTTCTGCCAGGGTGGCATTCTTCCAGGCCTAGGGATTGGGCACAAGACTCCATCAGCTTGAAGTAGAGGGGGAAGCCTAGCTGGGTACTGATCTCCTACTGACTCTTTAAATCTGGACACACACTTTTCATTTCACTGTTACAAACATTGAGAGGTGAAAGGACTTCATCCAGGGTCACAGAATCTTACATGTCAGAGAAAAATCTTGAACCAAGGTCTTCTGGATTCTGAGAGCAGCCTTCAGCTAAACCAAACTACCTCTCAGCATTGGCTAGTTTAATTTTTTAAATATTTTTTCCATCCTGAAGAATACAAATTCTTGGGGCGGCTAGGTGGCACAGTAGATAGAGCACCGGTCCTGGAGTCAGAGTACCCGAGTTCAAATCTGGCCTCAGACCCTTAATAATTACCTAGCTGTGTGGCCTTGGGGCAAGCCACTTAACCCCACTGCCTTGAAAAATCTAAAAACAAAACAAAAAATAAAGAATACAAATTCTTACTGATTTTTTTTAAAACAAAATTAACTGGCACAAAGAAGACTCTTAAATGCTTGTTGGAATAAAGTGAACTTTTCATCACATCATATCTCTGCACAAATCTTTAATAGGTGGCCCACTGACTGACTGGCTCTTTTCCACCTGCTATTCTCTCCAGCTCCAATAAAAAAGGGGAAGGAAAAAACCCACCTTCCAAAATAACCTCCCTTTCCTTAATCCTTCCTTTTTCCCCTACAAGTTTCTAATTGTTAAGTCTACACTCATTGCCTCTACTTTTTTCCTATCCCCCTCACTTCTCATCACCCCTGATTCTCAAACCCATCCCTATCCTGAGACCTCTCACATGTAGCTGCCTCTTTGTCCATGCTCACCCTGCCCAACTTTCTGGTGGTTTATGATGTCCATTTAACCACTCTTCTAAATGGGAATAAATATTCACACAAAACTGCATAATGCTAATGTTTAAACATCTGAATCTGCACAACATGAGGTGGGGAAGGTGTGATTAAAGTAACTGGTATGAAAAAAGACTCCGACGCACCAGTGCACAAACACCCTTTGTGTTGAGTGACTACAAATCACTTGAGAGGCCAAAAAAAACCTAAGGCAATCTTAAAACCACACCAAGAGAGATAATGTCTTAAGAGAAAGAATAGTTTCACTTTGTGTACACTGTCCTTGTCAGACCATGGCTCAAGTGAGGTGGTCAGCTCTATGCAGGTCAGCTCTATGCAAAATTTAGGTGAGACACTGACAAACTAAGAGATTGAGGAGATCTGAAACCACATCACTCAAGAACCAGCTGAAGGAAATGGGTGGGACCCTGACCCAGAAACCTAGAGTCAGAGACAGATCCAGTCCAACTTACTCATTTTACAAGTGAGAAAACAAAAGCTGAGTGAAGGTTGGGTTTGGAGAAGCTGAGCTGACTTAGGGAGGGAACAACCGATGACAGATCTCTGGGAGTATCTGAATGGATTTCAGATGGAAGAGGGATCAGATGAGATCTGTTTGGCTTAAGAACCAGGGAGAGGGGTCACAGAGAGGTAGATTTTGGCTTAAATTAAAACCAAAAACCCTGAATCTCCATCAGTGAAAGACTTCAAGGGAAAGCTGGATGATCTCTGAAGTCCCTTCTAGTCTTGAGATTTTGTGATCCAACCTCTCTAAACGAGTCACTGAAATCTAGTGTTTATTCTGTCATAGTTTAAGCATTTACTAAATGGTTCTCTAGTTCACATCTTGGGAAAAGATTGCTCTTTGCCAAAACAAGCTAGTCTCCTTTCCCTCTCTAGACACAAAATTCCCTGAGGACAAGGGGAACGTCTTGTATTTCTGTTAAATGTCCCCCAGCCATAGCAGCAGGCAGAGCACAAAGCCCTGGGATTGCTTCACTTGGGAACTTTCTCCCAAGATTCAGCCTTCTACTCTCCTGAATCTCTTGCTCCACTCTCTGGCAGGTTTCAACAGTCACTAACCTTTGCTCCAGCCCTGCATCCTAACTGACTCCCCACAACCCTCACCTTGCATAGCCAGTCTGTTGACAGCTCCTTCCAGCTCTACTTGCAGTATTTCATTTATACTTTCCTTTTCTTCTTATGTTCATGAACTCAGTAGAACAGACAACATTAGACCTTCCCTGAGCTGCTGTGGCAGCCTGCTATTCTGCTGCTGCCTTCACTCTCTCACCTCCAATCCATCCCTCACAGGAATGCCAAATTAAATTTTCTTATGCAAAGGAATTAATCAAGTCACTTCTCTGCTCAAAGTCTTTTACTAGTTCTCTGTTGTTTATCAAATATACTTAAGGTTTTATTTCCTTGTTTGTGTGGGCTCTAAGTTTCCCACCAAACTGAACTCTTTGCCACGCCTTGGGTTTTCTTTTCTTTTCTTTTTTTTTACAAGGCAATGGGGTTAAATGACTTGACAAGATCACATAGCTAGGTAATTATTAAGTGTCTGAGGCCGGATTTGATTCCAGGGCCAGTGCTCTATCCACTGCACCACCTAACTGTATACCCCCCCCCCCCCGCCACAGGTTTTCCTCATATGACCTCCTAGCTCTGGGATACCCTCCTTGAGATCTCACATTTCTGTCAAAATCCCATCTCCTACATAAAGCATCCCTTCATCCTCTCAGTTTGGAAAAAATTTCTTCCCACAACCTCCAACAGCCTTATGGTGAGCTCCTCTCCTAGAATACCAACTGGTAAGGGCAGGGATCTGGTCTTACTTGTCTATGCATAAATAAAAGGCTCTCAACACCTTTCACACAATGGTTTCAATGCAAGAGGGTCGGCCAAATCAGGACATAACATATGGCTGTGTGAACCTCTCAGAGCCCCAGGCAGCCAAAGATCTAAAACAAGGAAGTCAAGAGATCTGATTGGGAGAAGAAATCCCTCCATGGATGAAATCATACACCCTGACCAACAAAAAGATGTTTTAAGCACAGGAGGGACAAAGCAAACACTTTTCCCACTGAACCCATTCTCCTTGGCTAGAATGTCTTCTCAGACATTCTGCAGATATGAATAAATTCTCCCCCTTCCCTTAAAGCTCCATTTTGAAATGCTCTGGACAGCATTCACTCTTGCCTCTTGTGCAGACTGATACAACTGACCTCTGAAGATCTAATGTCCTAGTCTCTGGAACCATTCCTTAAGAGTAGTTTCTCCTGTCTCTAAATAGTGTCTAATGACCATACCATTCAACTAGGACTGAGCATGCAGTTCCTATATTCTAGAAAAAGTTGGGGACTTGAGGAGTCTTGAACCTTAGGATTGAGTAGGCTCAGCTCCTAACCATCTGGGTGTGTTGGGACAAAGCATTCTTGGGACCTTAATTTCTTCATCTGGAAAACAAAGGGGTGCAACTGCCCTTTTTTAAAATTTCTTTTTTAAGTTTTTGCAAGGCAATGGGGTTAAAGGCTTGCCCAAGGCCACACGGCTAGGTAATTATTAAGTGTCTGAGATCGGATTTGAACCCAGGTACTCCTGACTCCAGGGCCGGTGCTTTATCCACTGTGCCACCTAGCCACCCCTTTGCCCTTCTTTCTAAAAGCACAGGATGGGAAGTCAGCAGGACAGACCTTAGAGCCCTGCCCATTGGCTCCCTAGTCTTTGACTAAGACAAATCATACAACTTTATCTGTAAAACAGAAGAAAATGACTCTTATCAACTAGTACTAAGGGCCAAGCCTCATAAAAAAAAAAAGCACTTTGTAAACTGTACAGCACTATAATTAAATGGGCTGTTATTTTCTTTTTTCTATTTTTATCTCTTATAGGAGACTATGCATATACCTTACAAGCCCTAATCACAATATTACCAACATTAATATGGCACTTGAATGTTCACAAAATGCCTTACACACAAGATTTCATTTGCTCCTTCCCTGTGAGGTAGGTCTCCACATTGTACAAATTGAAGGAACTGAGAGAGAAGTGGTTAAATGGCTTGGCCAGGGTCACACAGCCACTCAATACTGAGATAAGATCTGACCTAAAGTCTCTGACTCCATCTCCAGCCGTGTCTCTTTACTAAACCAGGCTGTCATTGTCCAGATCTCTCCTGAAGTGACCAGTCTAGAGCCCTTGCTCAGTGGGCAGGACACTTGGGATTAATTACCCCTGTCTCATTGATGACTTTCTCCAGTGTGCTCAGTTCCACCTCTGTGAAAATCTGGTCCATCTCTGGGATCAGCCGGGCACCCCTATAAATCAAACAAAAGCTCATCAGCTTGAAAGAAAGAGGACCAGGAAGAGAGAGGAGGAAGAAAAGCAGATTTGAGAGGATACACTACAATCAGGAGAGCTGCTCAAACCCTAACTATGGGTCAATAGCCTCTTCTCTCTAGTCCTTTCTTCTGTAAGAAGGGATGATCTCCAATGCTTTAGAAATGCTGGGAATCAAGGAGGTCAGGTGGGACCTTCAGCTACCTACCTGAGGAAGATGGTGGAATGATTGAGGAGGTTGTCCAGGGCAGCCAGACGCTCAGGCCACTTCTTTCGCTCTTCTACACGGAAAAAAAGTCCCCGACATAGCTTTTTCAGTTCAGTCAGCTTTTCTTTCAGTTCCTATTGGATGTTGACAAGGAAAAACAATAGCCCTGGAGGTCCTGGCCACCATATTTCTGAACATTTCCCTCAACATTCCTGGGAATCATGGCCCTTGCCCCACTCCTACCAACTTTATTATTTTATGAGGTAGAATAGTGGGGTGGAGGGATGGAGACAAGTTTTTCGATTCCAAACCAGTGACTCCTGACCTCACCTTGGTGCTGGCACCAAAACCCTCATCTTCCAGCCAGGTGGAAGCTGAACTAAGCTTCCCAGAGATCTCCTCTCTTTCTTCCTCAGTGGATACCTCCTGGTATTCTGTCTGGTAAAGCTTATCCTGGGGACACAAAAGATATCTTTGTTGAAGACAGAGCTGAGATGACCTCCCATCTTAGTCCCTTGGCAAGCAAATAAAGGGCAGCTTGCAGGCTGTCATCTTCCATGCAACTGACCTGGGTTTCAAAGATGAAGGCCTCCAGACTGTTGGCTGACTTCTCCCTTTCCTGTTTTTCCAAGTCTCGAAGGGTCAGCTCCTGAAGCCTGGGGTGGAGATAAGGGTCAAAAAGGCAAGTGTCATTAAAGGAAAATAGGGTTGGGAAAACTGGCACTGTTAGTGGAGTTGTGAACTGATTCAATTATTCAGGAGGGCAATCTGGAACTATGCCCAAAGGGCAATAAAACTGTGATGCCCTTTGGTCCAGCAATATGATCACTAGGTTGGTATCCAAAAGAGATCATAAAAAAGAGAAAAGGACACGGACACACACACACACACGGACACACATAAACATTTATAGCATCTCTTTCTGTACAAAGAACTAGAAATTGAAAGGATGCCCATCAATTAGATAATGGTTGAACAAGCTTGGTTTACAAATGTATTGGAATACTATTGTGCTGTAAGAAATGGTGAACGAGTAGATTGCTGAAAAACCTGCAAAGATTTACATGAACTGATGCTGAGTGAAATGAGCAGAATCAGAACACTGTATTCTGTTAATGGCAACATTGTATGATGATCACTATGATAGATTTGGCTCTTCTGAGTAATAGAATAATCAAAGATCTATAAAACTAGAACTGAAAAATGCCATGAACAGAAAGAAGGATGGAGTCTGAATGCAAATCAGAGCATAGTATTTTTACTTTTCAAAATCTGTTTTTTCTTTTCCCTTTCTCACAAGTTTTTTTTCCCCCTTTTGTCTGGATTCTTTCACATGACTAATTTGGAAATATGATCAACATGATTATGCATGTATAATCTAGATCAGATTTACTTCTTATGCTAGGGAGAGAGGAGGGAAGAGAGAAATATTTGAAAGTCAAAATTTTATAAAAATGGATGCTGAAAACTATCTTTACATGTAACTGGAAAAAAATTAAGATAAAAAAAAGGCATGTGTCAGTTCTAGGGAGATAGTCAGATGGTCCTCCTCCTCCTCCTCCAACCACTCCCTGCTACAACTCACTTTTGCACAGAACGGGCCAGCTCATCCTCTGGGAGGTCAGGAAGGTCTAGCACAGAAAGTTCAACCCCAATTTCTTCGACCATCTTCTGCTTCCGGGCTACCTTTGGCTTCTTTTCCTCCTCGGGGGTCTGAGCTTTGCTCTCTGGTCCTGGCTCTCCTGGCTCACTTGGTTCCTGGGAATTGGAAAGTTAACACGAAAAGCTCTAGCACATAATCAAGTAGTCAGGATTGATCCTTCTCTCCAGACCTCTTGGTGATCTTAATTCTCCCCTTAAAGCTCACCTGAGCCTCAGCTTTTTCTGCATCACCCTTTTCTGGTGCAGCCTCTCCCTCAGGAGCTGTACCATCTACTGGCTCAGGGGTTGGAGGTTCAGTGTCCCCTTCACCTGGGACCTTGGGTTCCTCTTTGGGTTCTGCCTGCTCCCCAGGCTCTTCCTTGTTCCCTCCCTCGACTGGAGTCTCTTCTTCTTCCTAAAAGGGGGTGGGAAGAGAAATCAGACTAACCCAGAGAGTATTTGCTGGGCCTAGCCATTAGCCACAACCATGGACCCTGCACGTAAAGCCCAGGTCACCAGATGGCAGAGATGCAGAAAACATAAAAGAAATCAACAAGACCCCAAATATGACTTGGGTTATTACTGATGTTGCTATAAAGGAGAAGCAAGCCATTGTTGATTGATAAAGATAGTCCTCTTTATCTATACTACACAAACATGCATGCGCGCACGCACGCACACCTCAGTTGTGTCAGACCATCACCTCCAAAATCCTGAAATGAGAAATCCCCCACTTAAATCTATCCTATCAGAACTTCCCATTCCCTCACCCTCTCTAAATCTGTACTTTACTCTCATATGAATCCTTCAAGAATACTTCGAATTAAATAACAAAGATAGAATAAAATAAAAACATAAGAGAAGAAGATGGGTTAAAAATATCAAAATGGGGGCAGCTGGGTGGCACAGTGAACAGAGCACCCGCCCTGAAGTCAGGAGGACCCGAGTTCAAATCTGGTCTTACACACTTAATTTCTTAGCTGTGTAACCTTGATCAAGTCACTTAATATCACTGCCTTAAATAAAAAAAAAAATAGAAATGACAGGTTATAGGTCAGGTATGAAATATACTTAAGAAGGGCTCATAATTGGGGCAGCTAGGTGGCGCAGTGGATACAGCAATGGCCTTGGTCTCAGGAGTACCTGGGTTCAAATCTGACCTCAGACACTTAATAATTACCTAGCCATGTGGCCATGGGCAAGTCCCTTAACCCCACTGCCCTGCAAAATCTAAAAAAAAAAGGGGGGGCTCATAAGAATCTATTATCATAACTATGCCCAAAGAGCAATAAAACTGATCATTCCCTTTGACCCAGCAATATCAATACTAGGCCTAAAATGGGAAAAATTCCACATGTTCCAAAAATATTCATAACAGTTTTTGTAGTGGCAAAGAACTGGAAATTGAGGGGATGCCCATCAGTTGGGGAATGGCTGAACAAGTTATGGTCAATGAATATTATGGCTATGTTTTGTTCTAAAAGAAACCATGAATGGTTTCAGACTCTAAAGGAGTATGGAAAGAATTACAAAAACTGATGCTGAGCAAAGAGAGCAGAACCAAGAAAACATTGTATACATTAATAACAACAGTGTGAGTTGATCAACTTTGATGGATGCAACTCATCTCAACAGTTCAGAGTTAGCACAACTCAGGTACACCTGTTATGGACAATGCCATCCACACATCCAGACAAAGAAAATAAAGTGAAACAAACCAAAAACCCCCACAGAATTGGAGTGAACAGTGTTCACTTTTTAAAATTTCTCTTATTTTTTCTTTCCTATCCCATGGTTTTCTTTCTTTTCCCTTAGTCCTAATTCCTCATACAGAAAATGACTAATATATATAAACAAGCTAAATAACATGTACAAAACATATACAATGTTTGCCACTGAGAGAAGGGGAAGTGGGAAGGGAGGGTGGAAGAAAATTGTTTAACTTATACATGTGGATGTATCTTGAAAAATTTTCTTAACATGTAATTAGAAAAATATCAATAGAAAGTTTAAAAAAAACCAATCTATTATCATAGTCTTTGCAAAACAAAACCCAAAACTCCCAAACACATCTTAACAGCAATTATCTTCTGTTGATGTTACCCAGCAGTGAATCATGGAAAACCACTCTATGAAGAATAAAAACTGTTCACCATCCAACAGACAATGGAATGGCAGAGAGCCTAAAAGAGGTTTCTGCATGTTAGGAACATGTTGGAAAAAGAAGTATAAAAAATATCTAAGAGATAGACAGAAAAATATGACTATAAAAGTGAGTGCTGCAGAGCAAAATGGATAGGTAACAGATGGATAACATAAGTGCTGTCCTGATCCCACATTATGTCCAAAATTAGAGGAATGTCTCCAACATGCTTGATGGACTCCACTGTGTAAGGAGGATGTAAACAAGAGTCAAAAGGGGGGGTGGGTATGTATGGACTGTGATCTGCACTGCTGATGAAATCGTAGATCCCCTAAAGTATTTCTCTATCAAGAGCAACACTTCCTTGAAAAGAACGACAACAAAAATGACTACTAATAAAGATTTGAATTGCGTGGAGAGAATAAAAATACTCTGCTGCCCTAGACAGGTTCAAGTCAACAGCCTCATACATACCTCATACATACTTATCTCAAGACACTGAGAAAACTCAATGATGTGACTGCTGAGTTACAGACAGTTGTTATTGAAAGAACTAGGGGCTGGAGTCTTATAGCAGGAAAAGTTACTCCATTTTCAAAAAAGGAAAGAGTTGAGTCTCAAACAATAAGCCAGTGAATATACCAGGGATTCTGGTAAATCAAAGAACACCTTTTTCAAAGATAAGAGTGACTGCAATCTAGAAATGGAGCAACCCAGAAAGCCAGTGAGGCTTCATCAAGAAGAGGGGACAGCAGGGAATTCAAAGTCTTGACAACCCACCCAGATCCAAAGAAGAATAAAGGCAGAAAGGTAGGATGTTTTCTTCAAGCTATTCAGCATGAGCATAATGATCTACTATCTGTCATCTATATTTTCCTATGGATCATACTGTCTTGTGAAAATGCTGTTCTAGATAGAAAAAGAGATACTATGATAGAAGATAACTAGACAACATGCCCCTTTGTAGAGATAGAGGAGGCCCCATTGGTGTCCCACATTGCACATTTTTGGACTTTCCCCCAATGTATTCATCTTTTTTCCTCCCCCCACCCCTTTTTTTGGTCTTAAAAAATATTTTTTATATAGGATGACTATTTGGGAGGAGATGGGATATTGGGAGAAATTATAGTGACACACACACAAAAAAAGACTTCGATAAACCTTATTTCAGAAAAGTATAGGTGAGGCCAGAACTAACCTTACTTCCCTTTTATAAGTACAGATATTAGACAGGCAGATCAGAGAATACTATGTCATTGACCCAGATTTCAGCAAAGCAGAAGAGCACAGACTCTAAAAGGGTTGATTAACTGGGTAGTCATTACTAGGCATATGCTTCCTCCACTTGGGGAATGCCTCAGATTCTGTTTATTGCAAACTGGACACAGACAAATGCTAGGGATGTAAAAGTGAAATGCTCCTGCCCTTAGGGATCCTACATTCTATTGGGAAAGATAACATGTACATATAAAAATATATAAATAATACAACTCAAAAAAGATAATCTGTGAGACTAGCAGCAAGGGAATTAGTAAAGGTTTAGCATGGGCATAACTTGAGATAAATCTCAAAGGAAGTCAAGGGTTCCAAGCAGTTGAATGAGAAATCAAAACAACAGATTCCATGACACTGATCATTTTTATTCATGATCTAAAGCCACATATGGCATGCTAGTCAAAGCAGCATCAGGATCCAAAATGATCTGAACAAGGTACAATGTTGGACAGAATCTAAAAACATTCCATTTTAACAGCAGTCAATATATCCAGAAAGTTGGCTTTAGGAGTATAAGATGAAGGGACATAGCTGGGAAGCTACTTACTGGGAAAGGAGCTGGGGACTTTGGTGGTATGCAAACTCAATTCAAGCCAACTGGCAACTAAAAATGAGAATATAAGCTTGGGATGTATCAGGGAGCATGATCTTCTCCAGGCAACATTTGGAGTATGAATTTAGTTCTGAGCTCCAGAATGATCATGATGAGAACGTTCTAAAGATAGCCACAGTACAGAAGAACCTTCTGAAGACAGGACATATTAAGGATGGGTTAAAGAAACTAGAAATGTTAGGCTAGAGATAAGATGACCTGGGCAGGGCAGAAGACATCACAGCTGTTTCCAAGTACTGGGGAGAATTAGGAGCAAAGAGTAAGAAGTGTCAAGAAGCAGGTCTGAAGTTAAGGATTCCCCCAAAGGACACTGGAGAGCTGCAAACATGGTGGCAGTGAGCAGGTACTTCTACATTACAAAAGAAGCATGACCCAGATGAAGTAGTGAAAAGGACACCATCAGAGAAATGTAAGACTAGAAGAAGGGAGAAACAGATGGGCCTGTCACATACTGAGAGCTAGAGATAGCCAGGAGATCTCCATGTGCTCCATCCCAAGAACTGGAGCAAGTACACAGGATAGATTGACTGCTGACAAATTAATGGAAAGACTCATGCCCACAGAAAGGCCAGGTCTGGTTCATTGAAGGACTAGAGTAAGTCCACACTTGCTAATAATTAGAATTACCCCAAAGGGGAATTTGCCTCTTGAGAGCTTGGTATCCCCTCCCTCACACTTAATGGGCAGGGGATTCTTGAGTCCCTGAGGTCCTGCCCATCTTGGAGATGCTATGATTCTGCTCCCCCTGCCTTCTCTAGTTCCTGGCTCTTTCCTTGCCATCTTACCCACTCCCTCTGGGAACAATAATCAGGTCAATGCTTCCGGAAAGGGCATGACTCTCATAATACTATACTCTCCATCGCTATGACTTCCCAGCTTGAAACACTCTGGCCAACTTTTTGCTAACAAAAATTCCTCAGTCACTCTTTTATTTCTATCTCCAGCACTAAGCCCAGATCATAGTAAATAATAAGTGTTTATGTTTCTGATTCATTCATTCTATCACTCTGGCTTCACTCATCTCCAAATCTAATTCTGATCTATGGTCTGCCACCTCCTCAACCCCACCAGTTAACTAAGTAACCCCTAACCCCAGATCCTTCTATCTAGCCCAAGACCACCACTGAACCATATTTGCTTATAGAATAAGAGAAAGTCAGAGACATTTCAAGCCAGCTGGCTTCACTGGACTATTTCCAGAATTCCCATGGCATAGCAGAGTCCCATGTCCTGATCAATATTTAATCGAATTAACAGGTCTTTGAGAAGGCAAACAGTTTAGAAAGATTTATATCCTAGTGATATAAATGGATGAGGAATATATCCTTAAAATAAACATGAAATTTTAATTGGTCACAAATAATTCCTTCCTGGATATCTCCAACAAAACAGTCAATGAAAGCCCTGCATAAACAATTTCAACAATGAGAGACTCTGTACCAAAAGGTGCTCCTACCATAACTGGATGGCCCTAAATGAAATAAACTTCATCCCTGTATTTAAAAAAAAATCAAGTCTCCCACATTTGAAACCTTGTGGTTATATTTAGCTATGAAAATAGGAGGGATAAAGAAATCTCTCCTAGTTGTTCTTACTTTATCCCTTCCTCTCTATTCTCTCAGGCCTCATCCTAGGTCAGGATAGCCTTGCTTATGACTTTAATAACCTTGCAACAGGTTTTCCTCAAATCCCCAGCCCCAACTCCCCACCCTTCATCTCCTATCTGGCCATATCACATTCTGCTCAAAACCTTCTGTGGCTCCCCCTGCTTGTGAATCAATTTCCAAATCCTTGGAGTTCACTCAATCGTGGAAGGTTGAAAGTGGAGAGCTATCACTGTGGAGATTAGCTGCTCCAACCCAAGGCCTTGAGAGTGGAGAGGCTTTGTTTCAAGCCACCCAAAGAGTGAAGGGCAGATCAGAATCAACTTTCTGGTTCCCAGGTCAATGCTCCCTCACAGCTCCTTCCTCTCTATCAGGGATTATTTACAAAGTGAAGACTACAGAGAAAAATAAGCCAGTCCACAGTTTTCTAGTAGAAGAAACAAGTACACTCCTAATACTAAGTGGACCCAGTAGCATGTAACAGATAGTCACCACACTTCACCAAACACCAGCTCAGGAACAACTCCATTAGTCCACTTGTGATCCTTCCTGGGGATTTCTGGAATCCACCACATCACCAAAAGAGAACCCAAATGGTCTCTGGCTACTCTCTGCCAGGCCTGGGTGGAAGTCCTCTCTGGATTGTACTTCGTTAACATTTAAGTTGAACTGGCTGTGGATCACTCTGGGAAGAGGAGGCTAGAGAAGAGAGCTCACCTGCACAGTGTCTGTCCCATTCTCCTTGGCCTCTGGAGTAGAGCCACCTCCAAAAAGGCTGGAAATGGTGTTGCCAAGTTCTAGGGGGAAGAAGGTCCAGGATTAGAGGACTGTAGGGTAGTACTATTACCCACACTACATGTCACCCCAGATCCATGCTTATCAACATGAAACTTCTAAACATTGAATCCCTATCTGGCCCCTTCCTTACTGGTGAGAGTGGACTCCTCTTCAGGCCGGTCCTCCACTGTTGTCTCAAATACAGACTCCACCTAGAAATGAGTTTCACAGCATTAGGACCTTATGGAGTGGCACCATACAGGTTAAATTTTCATTTGTATTTGGTCCTTCACATTTTTTTTCCCCTTGGGATGCCTTATCTCCCCATGTAGTTAGGTATTTTCTGGTGTCCCAATACCCCTCCATGTAGTTCCTCTTCCAGAACCCAGGGAGCTGGTCAGGAGCTAAATGGATATTAGGCATCTCCCTCTTTTCTCCAACAAAAAAACCTTACCCGATCCAGGCTCAGGACACCACTCTCATCCAGGTTGAAGTGGGCCTTGATGCCCTTGGACTCATAGTCAGGGTACTTCTTAAAGCTTTCCCCCACTCCTTTCAGTTTGACTGTGGTCAAGTTCAGAGAACCAAATACCCTGGGAGGAGATCAAACCACACCCTCAGCTCCCATGTGGCCCAAGACAAAAACCTCCCCACGCCTTGCCAGGTGTCTGAAGTGGATGACTTCTGAGGGGCTTGCTGTTTAGATTGGAAAGATGGATTTTTTCAAAGACCTTCCAAGATCCTTTCAACTCTAAGAATTTATTATTTTGGTTTCATGGTCTATATGATTCCTTGCTTCTCCTACCATTTTCTACAGGCCTAGCACCTGTCTAATATTCAATGCCTTTCTTTCAGAGCATCAATTTCTAAATATTTTTGAAAAATACACACTAAACATTTTGAAATATCTTTAAATGCAGAAACTCAAAACACTTCCCTATTAGATGCATCATCTATATACCTAAGTTTAGCCAACAGTTTCTGAGTCTGAAAACAGATGTTTTCTAGCATTTTAAGTGTTCAATGATCCACTTCTTTAAATGGTCTGAATTTTTCAATTCTTATCTGAATTCCTCTGGACATAAGATCTCCATAACTTCCCTTCATTAAAAGTATTTAAGCCCGGGGCAGCACTGGCCCTGGAGTCAGGAGAATCTGAGTTCCAATCTGGCCTCAGACACTTAATAATTGCCTAGCTGTGTGACTATGGGCAAGTCACAACCCCACTGCCTTAAGTAAAATTTAAAAAAAAGATTTTTTAAGCCCCTAGAAGCTCTCCTTTCATCATCCTGCAGACCCTTATCCCACAACTCGCATATCCTGCCTCTTCACCTGAGATCCTCGGGTCCCAAGAATCCCAGGTCACCATAGTTCACATGGAAATGGAAGTCATCGCTGTAGCGGTTAAAGGTAATGACTTTTCGCTGGGGATACGGTCCCATGCGAGAGAACAGGACCCGTTTGTTATGTTTCAGGCTTCGAGGGCCTGCCTCTTCCACTTCTCTTGTGAATTCCACCTATGAATGGGAAAAAAGTGGGGATACAAGTAAAGTGAGAATGTGGGGGGGAGGAAAGGGAAGGACAGCAAGCCAGACCAGGAGAGGAAAGAGATGGAGACAGTGAGGACCTGTGATTTCACTGGCACCAGGGCTTCTAAATTAAGGAAACTTCCTCTACTCATTCAGGTAAACACATCTCTGCAATTTACAGTCACCTTAGAGAATCCAACTAAAATTTAACAGGGAAATGTTAAACAAAACAATACAACACACATAATTATTATTTTCCAGTTTTCTAAGTCAATGTACACTCGCAGGGATCCCTATTTGCCCAGAAGACACAGATTAAATGACTTGGCCAGGGTCACACAGCCAGTATTGTATTATTAAGGCCCAGGTCTTCCTGGCCCAATCTGTGGGTAGGATGTGTGACTAGCATGTCAACTCCCTGAAAGAAGGATGAATCTAAGTTGTTTTTGTCCTTGAATTGCTAGCACCTTCACACTGGTTGGCACATAGAAGATATTCGATAAACACAAACCAAAGAGGAAAAAAAGTCAAGGAGACAGAGAGGCTTGCTTACCTGAATAGGATAGACGGTGGCATCCCGAACGCCAAAGGGTTTCACTTTGAAGGCCTTGCTCAAGGCAGCAGCCTGGTACACTGCACCCATGGCAGCTGCTTCATCAGCATTGATGTTCTTGCCCAGCTCCTCCCTGGGGTAGAGGAACAAAAGGAAGAGATTGGACAATGAGGGGTTTTTCTAAATGTTCTGCATAGCCCAACACATCCACCAGCTCACCCCAACTTCCCAGGAACTTACTTGCCCACAGCTTTCAACAACACCTCCTGTACTTTGGGGACCCGAGTGGCACCCCCTACCAAGATCACCTGCTCAATCTCTTCCTGAGGAGGAGGAAGCACAGTGTGGAATAGGGAGTGAGCAGCTCCCTCCCCCCAACTGTCCTCTCCCTCCCTCACCTCCCCACTGAACCCTCCTCCCTTGCCCCAGTCTCAATGCAATGCCAGACCATCTCCCCTCACCAAATTCATTTCCGAACTGCTGAGAGCCTGTTGCACAGGTCCAGGCACCCGATCAAACAGGTCCCCACACAACTCCTCAAATTCTGCCCGGGTCACTTTTGCTTTGAAGTCCACATCATCCATCAGTCCTTCAATCTGGGGAAGGGACAAAGATCAGTGTTAAGGACATGTTCCTGAGGATCCCTTTTCTGGGCTTGACAGGGAAGAACTCAATCTCTGAAAAGTTTTAGGAGTTTAAAAGTGAGGGATCAGGAAAAGCCAAGGGCCACAGCCCAATCAAAAAACATAACTCTGGCCAGGGAGCCTGGCTACCAGAGAAGAATTAAGAAAGCAAGGTCTTCCCCAACCCTCCAAGTTTGGCTGGCACCTGTGCCATGTGGTCAGCATTAGCACTCAGGATGGTTTTGAGCCGGTTGGCCTCACGAAGCAGTTTGGCCATGGCCCGAGGATTTCCCTGAACATCCTTTGCCCCCTGTCCCTTGCGTTGCTCATTGAAGAGTTTTGCCAAATGCTTCCTCAGTCGTAATTCCATTTCCAGGCCACCCAGAGTTCGATCAAACCTAGGTGGGGGGAAGGGAACATGGAAAAAAGAACTCATAACCCCTTAGCCTCCCCTCATCACGTAAAAAATATAAACTTGAGCTGCTGGCCACACCCCTTCCCCCCAACCACCACAGCCTTCCCCCAAACCTGCTGACCACTCACCCCACACCACGGATCTGCAGCTGGGGCTGAGTACCAGCATCCTTGGTTTTCACTGTCTGATAGGTGACGATGGTACACACAGTACTGCCCGCTCCCATGTCATAGAACATCACATTCTGAAGGCAGAGTGTGGGCAAGCAAGTCAGCACACACTGCTGTCTTACCCATGTAGAAACCAAACTGGGGGTTTTTCCAGACTGTCCCAACCCTCCACCTGACAAACACGGATCAAGGGACTCACAGCAGAGTCGTTTCTGCATTTTACTGACCAGGCCATGCCAGCTGAAGTAATCCTCCCACCCCCACCCCCCCAGTCTAAGTGCTCCCAGTTTTTCCTCCCTTCTCAGTACCTGGGCAGTAGCATTGATATCTTTGCGGCGGAAGACTCCATAGCTGAGGGCAGTGGCAGTGTTGGCATTAATGAGCTGTAACACCTTCAGATCGGCCATACGGGCAGCCTGCAGCACAGCCCGGCGCTCAGCCTGGTTGAAGAAGGCTGGCACAGTGATCACTACATCCTTGATGGGCTGTTCTGTGGAAGAGAAGAGGGATTCCTGTCACCTTCACATAGCCTTTCCTAATTTTCAACCCAAACTCCAAATTTACTGCCCATATTTGGGTCTGCCCATGATCTAGTCAATACTTCCCACCCTTGTACCCTATATTCCTCAGTCCCCTCTACTTCCTATCCATATCCTGGAGCAACCAGGCCTCTATCAGCAGCCCTGTCACTTACCAGCAAAATCCTCAGCTAGGGAACGAGAGTAATTGAGAACCATGCCCAAAACCTCCTCTGGAGTGAACTGTAATTGCCTAAGGGAAGGATCAGATAAATGATTGAAGGAACACTCAGATACTATGTCAGAAGGACTATTTGCACTGTAGCCCCTCTCTGGGAAAAAACAGTTTGGACAACTATTACCATACACCCCACGTCCTGCCCAGCACAGAGTAAAAAAAAAATTAAGAAATAAAATTCTTTGCTGAGTGGTCACTCACGGGCTCAACAGAAATCGAACAGTCTGCCTATGTGGGTCAGCGCCGAGCTCCTGCTCAGGAAAGCGATCCCGGTAAAGTGCCACATGTGGGTTATCGATCCGCTTCCCCAGCAGGTCTTGAAAGTACCGCACGGTGGCCTTGGGGTTCTTGATGGCCTGGAGAACAGAGAGTCGTGGTAACCCCAAGATACTACTTCTTCAAGTCCCTTCACACCCTCTGCCCCTAGGGATTTAATCAAGCCTGAGAGTCAACTGCCCTACATTTCCTGGAGGCTATGGAGGAGCCACTATTCTGAGGCCCGGTTCCCAGCTCCCTACCATCAATGGAAAAGGAAGGTCTCTAGCTCACCATGCTTGCTGCACCATCCCCAAAGAATCTTTCATTCTCTTTCAGGGCTACGACCACAGGTGTTTTCCTCCGGGACTCCCTAAGATGAGAGAGAGGGAGGAAAATCAGAGAAACCTCAGAAAAGAAGAGTGAAGACCCAAACTCCCTCCCCGTCAACAACAAAAATGAAGCAGCTGAGAGGTAGAAGAAAAGCCCATCTCCCCCGCAAGGTCCCAGGCCCCTAGCAGCCCCTCCTCCCCAAGAGGCTGTCCTCACTTGTTGAGCACGATTTCCATCGGCACACCAGGCTTGACGATGGCCACCTTCATGGATTCACTGCCCAGATCCACCGACATCACGGCCAGTGCGTCTGAGAGACAGTTAGAAAGTCCCTGAGCGGACGCTTGTGTGTGGTTAGGGAGGAGAAGGGATGGAGCATCTCGGGTCTGCTCCGGCTGAGGGAGGGGGGCCATACGTACCAGTCGACCCCAAGAGCTTGGCCAAGCACACCGCCAGCAGGGTCCAGCAGGGCAGGTGCCCGGGCCTCCTCTTTCGCTCCATTTTAGCCCCTGAGGCCTAGCGGGAAGACAAAGTACAAAACTGAAATTCCGGGGTGGGGGAGGGGGGCTGGGGGGGCTGTGCCGGGTGAGGCTGCTCTCCTGACCCCGAGGCGGCCCGACTCTTCCCGCCAAGCCGAGGACCCCCGAGACCCTCAAGTCCGAGCTTGGGAGCAAACAGCCCTCGCCTCGGGCGGCGGACCACGTGAAAGGGCGGGTTCTCACATCCACCGGAGGCCCGAGCTGGCAGGGGCGCCCGGGGGGCCCGGGGGCGCCCGCCCGCCACCAGCAGGTGCTCGCCGCCCTCCCAGGGGGACGGCCTGCGGAGCGGCCCGGGGCGACACGCGGGGCCCGGCACCCACCGCGGGCCGCACTCGCACGCCCCCGGCCCGGCTTCTCCGCCCACCCGCCGCGCGACCTCCGGGGCTCCGTCCGCGGGCCCCGCCGCAGGGGCCGCGACGACAAAGCAGCCAGCCGAGCCCCCCGCGCCGCCGCGGCTCCCCGCCTCGGGCTTGCAAACTGTTACGGGAGCCACCGACCTCTCCCCGGCGTCTCGCGCACCAACCGGGCCCGGACGCGGCGCGCGCTCATTGGAGCCTCCGGCACCCGGACCTGCGCCGCGCGCCCGGCCCCGCCCCCCCGCCGCCCGGCGCGGCCTCCCATTGGGCCACGTACAAGGCCCGCCCCCCCTCCGCGCGTCTCGCCCAACCCCTGCCTCGGAGACGGGGGAGGGGGAGGGGAGGCCCTGGGCTCGGGGTAACCGCCGGCGCCTCCTTGCCATAGGTCCACCGCGCAGCATTAAAGGCCGCCCCTCCCCTCCCCGGCCCGCCCCCGCCCCGCCCCCGCCGCGCCAGGCGCTCCAGCTGCCCGCTCCTTCCGGCCCGCAGTGGCGCTGCTGGGGGCGGGGCCCGGGGCCGGGCCGGGGGCGGGCGCGCCGCGGAGCCGCAGAGCTCTGCGCCCCTCCCCCTCCCCCCTCCGCGCCGCGGCCCCACCGCACTCTACCCCTCGCTGGCAGTTCGATGCCCTCCGCACCCGGGCACCGCGCTGCTCCAGTTACAGTTCCCTGGTTGATCCTTGTGGCAACCCGGAGACTGAGGCTACTGCTGATTATCCCACTTCACAGATGAGGAAACTGAGGCAAACAGAGGTTGAGTGACTTGCCCAGGGTCACACAAGCTGTAAGTGTCTGAGGCCAGGCTGGAACTTAGGTCTTCCTTACGCAGCCCCAGCGCTACCTATTTAAATTACAGACGGCTCTGAAGGGCCAGCTTAAATAAAGATGGTTTTCCTTTAGGAAACTTTCCCTGACATAGCCAATCCACATTCCTATTTCTCTTCTCTTCAATCCCTGCTGTTCCTGACTTCATATCCTTTCCTTGTCATCTTCAGATTTACTCATGTTGTTATCTGTTTCTCCAACCACATTATGCCAAGGCAGAGTCAATAGCAGATACCTCTACATTTACTGGATACAGGCTTAAGCACAGAATCTCATGGCTAAAGGATTTTGTAGATCACCCAGTCTAAGCTCTCCATTTTACAAATAAGGAAACTGAGTCCAAGAAAACTTAAATGATTTCTCTGACATAACTGGTCAGTAGCACAGCCAAGACAAGGAACCAGGGTCTCCTAACTCCTAGCTCATTATTTCACAATGTACTTGTGAAATACATAGTACAGAAATCTGGAACATTAATCCACAACACCTAGCATGTTTCTGGATACTTAGGCAATATATATTTGACCAATACAATACAGACCACTATAATTTTTTTTTTGCAAGGCAATGGTGTTGCCCAAGATCACACATCTAATAAGTCTCAAGCATCTGAGGTCTGATTTGAACTGAGGTCCTCCTGACTCTATCCAATCTGCCAGATAGCTATCCTGAGACCATTATATCTTGCAATATGTTTTGGTAGGAATGAGGTAGCTGCAGCAAGGAAAAAAGGCTTCTCTTATCTTTCAGAATATTCCCCAAAGGGACTACATGTAGCTGGTGTAGGCGGCCAGAATGGCACCTGCTTTGTTCTCTGACCCTGAAAGAGATTGACTAGTTTCACAAGAGGTTCCAGTATGAGGAAAAGATTAGACTGAGGCTTCTAAGCAGTTGCGCTCACTACTTCCTGTTCTGAGTTATCGGCCAGCTCCATCAGGACCCACTATATGCAGCACACCATGAAGAGGATCAGAGTGAAGGACATAATCCCCTGGATTTAGGGAAACTGGAGACAAGAAAAAGAAGAAAAAAGAGAAGAATCTTGTAAACAAGTGTAGCACATGAACAAGGGCATGTAAACTCAGTTCTCTTGAAAATCTCATCCCTAAATATGAGGGGAAACTAGGTAGGGTTAAGAAAAGCTTCTTAGTGGGGTGAATGTTGAGCAGTCTATTTACATGGTGCAGGGACAAGCTCCATAAAGATTTTATAACTTGCAAGAATTGTCATACACCCATCCTGGAAGGCAGTACCATGAGAAGAAAGTATCAAAGGAAGCCCTATCCAAAAGTCTGTTTGACTCAAGTAAAGAATCCAAAGTCCTGCCAAGAGAAATGAAGGGCAAAGGTGTTTCAGTGCACCAAGTTAAGAACAAGAATAATTAAAAAAACAAAACAAAACTAAGAATGATTCTTTGCAAACTTTCTCTCCACAGGTATTTATAAAGAACTTTGCTGTGCAGACCTAGTTCGACTTGCTGGGAATACAAACACAAGGGATGAACTAATTTCTAATCTCAAGGAGCTTGTTTTCCTTTTCATAGGCCAGGGTTTTAACACTGAAAAAAAAAAGCAGGGGAAATTAGCAATTTTTAATTATCAGTTACTAAGCAGTAACTGGTGAATTGTTTAATGTCGTTTCTAAATCCCTAGCTTAATTCTTAATTTCTTTCTCTTCCTTTCCTGTCTTTGTGGTCTCTCTCTCTCTCTCCCTCCCTCTCTCTCTCTCTCTCTCTCTCTCTCTCTCTCTCTCCCTCTCCTTCCCTCCCTCTCTCTGTCTTTGTTTCTCTGTCCCTCCCCACCCACCCCTCCCCTTTCTCTCCTCCTCCTCCCTCTGTCTCAGTCTTTGTTTCTCTCCCTTTCCCTCTCCTTCTCTCTCTCCCCCCCTCCCCCTCCTCCATTGCCCCCTCCTCTCCCTATTCCCACAGAATAGGAAAGTTTTAGAGAGAAGATAAGTTTTTCAAGTCCTCCCATTCATTTTAATACTGATCTCTATCCATTGAAATGGAAAAATCTACTAGGGGGAGCTAGGGAACTCTCATTAGAAAATTTTCCACTTGAAACTACAGTATATTCAGCTTTCTCTTAGTAAAGGTAACAATTTGGGGGAGGGGAAGGAACAGTTGCCAGAAACTCCTTGTATTGTTGCCTCTGAGTGACTGCACTTATAATTATGAAGAATAAAGGCTAACTAAAGTTTTTAATTCCAGTCCTCATTCTCTTACCTATAAGTTAATTTTAAAAAGCTGTATATTCAGCTTTGAGAATGTTTTCTATATTGAATAAATCCAAATATATTTATAAACACACACACACACACACACACACACACAGACACACAAACACAGAGCTTTTTTAGTTAATCATCTCAACTGAGGCAAAAGGTAAACCCATGATGATACCCTAGAAGTGTCAGTGTAGACACACACCCAGAAGATCTAATTACAGAGTATATAGGAAGAGGGAGTCTTATTTGACTTCCAAAGAACTTTGCTGTTTCAGACCCAGGATTCCCAACTGAAATTTGAGGAACAGCTTTTCAGGTGGACTGTCTCTACCATGACTCCCTTCACACTTTCCATGACTTATTACAAAAAAAAAAATCCATAATAAGATTTGCCAATGACACTCCTCCAGGGATCTATTGAGAATCTGTTTTACAGGTTCAATATTGGTGTTCTGACTTTGACATGATATTGGATAAGAGACAATTTCTCTGGTTTCAACTTCTGTATCTAAATAATTTAGCTATTCCTATTTGGCTTTTTTTAAAGTATTGTTTTATTTTTTCAATTACAGGCAAAGATAGTTTTCAACTTTCATCTTTTTGTAAGCTTTTAGGTTCCCTTTCCTACCCCCTCCCCATAACATTGAGTAATCTGTTATAGGTCATACGAATAAATCATATTTATCTCTTAATAACTCCCCTACTGAACAAATTCATAGAGCTGATAAAAACAAAGTAGATTAGAAATGGACGCAAAAAGGGAGTTTATAGTTTGAGGAGTAGCTAGGATTATTTCAGAACTTAAAGGTTATCTATTATCTTACTCCCTATTTTTATTTTTATTTACTAATTTAAGCATTTATTTTCTCTCCCTTCTACTTCACCCTCACTAATCAATTTTTAAAACCAACTATTTAAAAAAAAATTTAAAACAAGAAAAAAATTTTAAACCTTCACAGCAAGCATGCATATTCTAGTAGAACAAATTCCCACATTGACTATGTCCAAATATAAATGTTTCATTCTGGATTTTTAAGTCCCATTACTTTTTTAACAGAAATGGGGGAAGTGAGTTGTCTCTGGGCTAAAGATTGATCATTTCATTAATCAGAGTTCCAAAGTCTTGCAAAGTTGTTTTTCCTCTATAATATTGTCATTGTTTAAACCATTTTCCTAGTTTTGCTCACTTCCCTAGCAATCAGATTTTTTTTAATATATATTTTTTATTTTTGCAAGGCAATGGGGTTAAGTAATTTGCCCAAAGTCACACAACTAAGTATTAAATGTTTGAGATCGGATTTGAACTCTTGGACTGACTCCAGGACTGGTGCTCTATCCAATGTGACACATTGGATCTTAAAGATCTTGCCTATTCATCTTCTGAATATTTCATCATTTTTTTTATGAAGCATTAATACTCCATTACATTCATATGGTTCATAAACCCCCATCTAAAATCCCCTTATATGAACATAAAAGCAACGTGGTATTATGAAAAAAAGCACTAGATTTGGAGATAGAAAACCAAATTTCAAATTCTGATTCTGCTACTTAATAACTATGTGATGGAGGGTAGTCATTTCATTTACTTAATTTTTTTCTCATTTTTACAGTGATATCCCATTAAGTTCATATGCTATAATTTGATCAGTGACTTCCCAGTATTGCCACTTCATCTCTTAATCTCCTCATCTGAAAAATGAGTGGATTGGATTGGCACCTGCCAGTTTTAATATTTGAACTTGCACAGTATTTACAGGAAATTGGACTGGGCTTAAAATCAGGAAGACTTATCTTCATGAGTTTTAATCCAGCCTCAGACATTTACTAGCCATGGGATCCTGAGCAATTTGTTAAACTCTGTTTGCCTCAATTTCCTCATCTACAAATTGAACTGGAGAAGAAAATGGCAAATCATTCCAGTATCTTTGCCAAGAAAACCTCAAATGGGATCACAAAGAATTGGACTTGACTAATTGACTAAACAACTATAACAAAACATAACTAAGCTAATTTTGAGCTTAACGAGCCCTAATTCTGTTTTTACAGGAATCATACCACTTCTATATCCTCCTTCAGTCACCCATCCTTGCTTTCAGTTTATTTGCATGTCTCTTCTAAACCTGAGCTGGTGCATAATTTGAATCTCTGTCCAACCATCTTAGTCTCTTTAGAAAGCTTGCCTCTTTTTCTTCATTTTTTTTAAAGTTTTTTTTTTTTTTAGGTTTTTGCAAGGCAAACGGGGTTAAGTGGCTTGCCCAAGGCCACACAGCTAGGTCTGAGATCGGATTTGAACCCAGGTATTCCTGACTCCAAGGGCCAGTGCTTTATCCACTACGCCACCTAGCCACCCCCATTGTAATAATTTATTTGTCTTTAGAGGTTCATTCTTTTTTTTTTTTTTTTTTTTCTAAAGCTTTCTGCAAGGCAATGGGATTAAGTGGCTTGCCCAAGGCCACACAGCTAGGTAATTAGTGCCTGAGTCCAGAATTGAACTCAGGTCCGAATGACTTCAGGTCCAACTGATTCCAGGGCCGATGCTCTATCCACTGAGCCACTTAGCCGCCCCTAGAGATTCATTCTTCAGGGCTTCTCACCTCTCTTGGGTCAGCTTTCCTTTTAGAAATTTGAGCCATGGAATCTTTTCTATTCTCTTTCTGAATCCTGTTGCAAAAAGTAGGGTATGTTTTTAGATCATACTCAACTTTCTCCTCCTTCTTTATCACTAAGTCTGTTCTATCATTTCCATTTTGGGAAGCAGTTGCCTCTTGTAAGTCAAAATCAGACCTAGATTAGCCAATTCCCCTTATTTTTTTTTTTAAGGAATTTCCATTAATGCAATAAAAAAATTCATCAGCCACTTTACTGTTGGCAATGAGTGCTACAATGTTCTTCTAGAGAGTGGAAGTCTTTCATTGCTTCAGCCTCAAACTTCTGTACCAAGCTTATTTTTCTTGAACTCATCAAAAGGAAGGAGAGGGAAGGAATAAGCATGTATAAGTGCCTATAATTCAGGCACTTTTTATAAGTAAATACTAAGCACTGTTTACAAATATCTCATCTGATCCTCAAACAGTCCTGCAAGGTGTTTATCATTATGCTCATGTAACAATTGAGGAAACTGAGGTAAGTAAAGGTAGTATATGAAGACAGTCTTCCTTAGTCTTAGTTTTGAGAACTATCTCAAATCTCAGTGATATTATTGAATAAGAAATGCAGATTTAAAAAATTCTGAGATGCTACCTCATACTTATTGGATTGGCTAATAGGACAGAAAAAGAAAATTACAAATGTTGGAGGGGAGACAATGCATTGTTGGTGAAGTTGTGAATTGCTTCCACTATTCTGCAGAGCAATTTGAAAATATGCACAAAGGGCTATAAAGCCATGCATACTCTTTGACCCAGCAATGCCACTACGAGGTCCATATTCCAAATGAGATAAAAAAACAAGGCAAATGACCTATATGTACAAAAATATAACAGTTCTTTTCTGGTGGCAAAGAATTTGAAATCGAAGGAATGCTCATCAATTGAGGAATGACTTAACAAGTTGTGGAATATGATTGTGATGGAATACTACTGTACTATAAGAAATGATGAACAGGAGGGCAGCTAGGTGGTACAGTAGATAGAGCACCAGCCCTGGAGTCAGGAGGACCTGAATTCAAATCCAGTCTCAGATGCTTAATATTTATCTAGCTATATGACTTCGAGCAAATCACTCAGCCCCATTGCCTTGCAATAAAGAAATGATAAACAACATGTTCTCAGAAAAACCTGGAAAGACATATATGAACTGATGCAAAGTAAAAGTAAAACCAGGGTAACATTGCACACAATAACAACAAAATGCTATTCTCAGCAATACAATGATCCAAGATAACTCTGAAGGACTAATGAGGAAAAATGCTATCCATCCCCAGAGAAGGAACAGATGGTGTCTGTATGTAGACTGAAGCATATTTTTTTTTTTAAATTAATTTCGCTTCCTCCTCCCTCCCACCACACGCAAGAGGAAGGCAGAAGCCCGTGGCGCTTTTGGAGACCTCCCCGCCATCCCGGAGCCCACTGGGCCAGGCTGCCAGGGGTACACCGGGAGCTGGGCTCCCGGAAGGAGTTTCCGGCCCCGCCCACAGAGAGAGGGCTCGCCATAGGTCCCGCAGGCGCGGCCAACATTGCCGCTGGCCAATGGCAAGCTGCCCCTCTAATTCCACCCGGAAGTCGAACTCCTTCCCGCTTTATAAAGCCACCCCCCCCCCCAGTGACTATTTGTAAACACCCGCGCCCCCTCTTCACCTCAGGCACCTGCTTTGTTCCGTGATTTCAGAAACCAGGCGGGCTTATACCAACTTTCTGCCCCCTCTCCCCTCACCACTCGTATGGTACTGCTCTGAAAATGCTCGGACACATCATTCTTCGTTTCCAATATTTTCCACTAGGCACATTCCCTGCCATACAATAATTACATCAGTGTGTATGGCTAGTTTTGTAACTTTTACCGTCTCCTCTCAGATTGATTGCAGGACAGCCATTTCAGTCACGCCCAACTCTGTGATCCTATTTGGGGTTTTCTTGGCAAAGACGCCGGAGTGATTCGCCATCCCCTTCTCTATCTCGTTTTACAAAAAGTAAACTGAGGCAAACTTTAAGTGACTTGCCCAGGGTCCGGTAGTTACCATCTGAGGCCCCTCCAGGTTCCAGGACCCGAGTTCCAGCTAATGTTCCATCTAGCGTCCCTGTCCACATTTACAAGCTTGCAATTAAATCAATTGTGTACATTTAATCCACGGATGTGATTGCATCTAATTATTTTTGTCAATTTGGTGAATTTAATGTTTGAAACTTCAATAACTGCATTTAATTGTATTAAAATTTAATAATTGCATCGTATTCAATTTTTTAATGCAATATTTTTATTTCATTGAACTATTTTTGACAATTTGATGAGTAAACGGAAGTTGAGCATTTTTCCAAATGATTATTAGTAAAATGTGTTTACACTTTTTCAAACCCGTCCATATTTGTACTTCAAGCGCTTAATCACATACTTCTAGCCTGAATGAAAGACGAGCACTTCCCCAGGAACTAGCAGCCGGCGTAAGAGCCCTCTTCTCCATTTTCCCCATCGGGCCCCTCAAGCTCGAGGTACCAGCCCCCGAAAAGAGCTTTCTCTAAAGTAACAATGCGTGAGAACTGGGCAACGAGCCCCCCCCCCGCGCCTCTTCAGCCAATCCGCCAGGCCGAGGACCCCCACGTGACAGTGACTGTAACCCGGAAGCTGGGCAAACACAACCCAATTCACGTGGGCCCCCGGTCCAGTATCATGTGACTTTGGGCATCGCTCACGTGACTGTTTCTGAGAGGGCGTCGGCTGGGGGGCGCTATGGCGGCTTACCTCCAGTGGCGCCGCTTCGTTTTCTTTGACAAGGAGCTGGTAAAGGATCCGGCGGGGAACGATGGGGCCGGGCCTGGCCCCGGGGCAGCCAGGCCCCTCAGCCTTCCTCCGGGCATCACCGTCTGCGATTCGGGCCGGGGCAGCTTGGTCTTCGGCGATATCCTTGCATGGCTCGGGGCGGCCCCCTCCCTGATGGGGGAGTCCCCGACCTCCGAGGCCCCCGAGCCGAGAAGGGACCTTGCCCCCCTCCCTGGGATCCGAGAGGAGAGGGTCCCTCCTCCTCCAGGGGCTGGGGCACGAAGGAGGCGCTGAGGTTGCCCGGGTTGGGCCCCTCCTCATCGCTTCTGAGTTTCTGGTTGTAAGGTGGGGAATCTAAGAGAGGGGTAAGGTAGATACGGATCCTTGACTCCTCTGAACACATGGAAGGACAGATCTGGTTCCTGCCTCGCTCCCTGCAGCTCACGGGCTTTCAGGCCTACAAGCTCCGGGTAACCCATCTCTATCAGCTGAAACAGCACAACATCCTGGCATCCGTGGGAGAGGACGAAGAGGGGATCAACCCCCTGGTAAGAGCCAGGGGAGAGGAAAGAAGGGAGGGATCGTCGCAGGCGAAGCGAGTGTTGATGTAAGGGGGACCGGGGTTTCATGTGCCTGAGCTCTGACCACAGGTGAAGGTCTGGAATCTGGAGAAGAGAGATGGTGGGAATCCCCTCTGCACTCGCATCTTCCCTGCCATTCCAGGGTCAGAGCCAACCGTGGTGTCCTGTTTGACAGTTCACGAGAATCTCAACTTTATGGCTATTGGTGAGCACAATCTAGTCAATTAAGATGGAAGACAGTGAGAATGTGGGACCTTTTAATAAGCCCAAATTCCTCAGAGCTCTTTAGATAGCTCAGTTATGGCTTCTGTTATCATTTATTAAGCACATATCTGTACACATGGTCTTGCACGGATTGATATCTGTGAAAGCACTGGACTTGAAATCAGATAAATGGCTTCAAAACCCCTTTTTGCCACTTGATAACTTTATAAATCACAGTAACATTCATTATTATTATTATTATTATTGTTATTGTTATTAAGTCTGTTGAATGACCAGGCAGTTAATTCATTTACCTTTTTCAAGAAGTCTTTTCTGATTTAATGCCTTCCTTCTGGGATTATCTGTTCTATACTGTATCTGCTTCCAGATTAGACTGAACTCCTTGAGAACACAGGACTGTTTTTTTCTCTTCCTTTGTACCACTAGGATTTAGTATTGGCACATAGGTAATTGATGATTTGACTTGAAAAATATATCAAACCATCCAGCTGACCATGTTATAGGAAACTTGAGTTAAAGGAGAGTATTTTGGAAGAGATTTCTTCCCTTTGACCATGTTTCATGATCCCCATTCCTTTCTCTGCTTTCTTTAAACCCATTTAACTACCTTCTGTCTGATTACCTTCTACAGGCTTTACAGATGGCAGTGTTACCCTTAATAAGGGTGATATCACCAGGGACCGGCACAGCAAGACCCAGATTTTGCACAAAGGCAGCTATCCTGTCACTGGGCTGGCCTTCCGCCAAGCAGGCAAGACTACCCACTTGTTCGTGGTAACAACAGAAAATGTGCAGGTATGGGTCTGGATTGTTTCCTTGGTGGACAATCAGGGGAAATGACTGTTACCTTTCTGTGTTGCTTATGTTTCCCTCCCTTTTCTTTTTTTCTGTTACTCAAGTTATGAGGTTATTATGATTAACAAATTCCCAAAGTAGAGGAATTGATTCTGGATACTTGACTTCTCCATTTTCTAACCCTCATCCAATGCCTTTACTCTGCTTCTCTATTGACTTTTTGAGGAAGCAAAGGACTCCAGGTTAAGAAGACTGGGCAGGATTCTAGTCTTACTATTGCCATTGATTTGACAAGTTGCCATAGATAAGTCATTTAACCTCTCTAGTCTTTAGTTGCTCCAAAGATGTGATCTCTTTGATTACACTACCCCTTAGGAATTGTCTTGAGCTAAGCCCTCTGTCTCTTAGTAGATAAAGGAGGAAAATGTCTTTGCCTATAAATGAGGGTAGATTAAGGAAAAAGATCCTTATGTGATTACATGTATTTCCTCTTTTTCTGCAGTCCTACAGTCTGTCTGGAAAGGACTACCCTCGGATAGAGTTAGACACTCATGGCTGTGGCCTGCGCTGCTCAGCCCTAAGTGATCCTTCTCAGGACCTGCAGTTTATTGTTGCTGGGGATGAGTGTGTTTACTTATATCAGCCTGATGAACGTGGCCCTTGCTTTGCCTTTGAGGGCCATAAGCTCATTGCCCACTGGTTCCGTGGCTACCTTGTTATTGTTTCCCGGGACCGCAAGATTTCACCCAAGTAAGGAGGCCTGGGGTAGGGAGGAGCTGGGGACCAAGAAGTTTGGAGGGGATATGAAGGAAAAAAGCTATAAATTTCCATGACAAGTTGAATTTAAGTCTTAATGACTTTGCCAGCTTCACTTTGCTTTTATTTTCCCCTGGTTAACACTTAGGGCTTAGAGTACTCTATCTAGAATTTTTTAACTTTGGGTGTTTGCTTCCCATTCCTTGTGGACCAAACATCAGCAGGAAACTAAACCTTGGTCTCCACTTTTTGCCACCTAAATAAATGTAGTTCAGGCAAGGAGATGTCAGAGAAACAGTACTGGTAAATCTTAGGACCAAATAGTTTGGAAGAAAAATTTAAGTGAGGGAAGGCGGGGACAGTCTTTATGTCATAAATTTGCTTTCCTGACATTGGTATAATGTTTTCAGTTAGGTTTTTTTGTATATAAGAAATATTTGTTTGGTTTTTTATTAGATTTTTAACACAGCTAATAATCAAAACACAAAATTTCTTTCTTGAAAATTTTTTCAAAACAACCCCAAGCATTTAGGAATGGAGATTGTATATACAACTGCATATTCTTGTTAACTTAACCTTCCACTAAGAAAGGAAAGGTTGTGTCAATTTGAGGACTCTTAATACCCATCAGTGATTGTGTTTAGCCTGAGTTCTATGGCTAGATTGTTTCTTCATTTACAGAGTGGTAGTTGGTCTCTGGTATTTTTTTCAGATCTGTTTTATTTATTCCTTTCTCAACTTATCACACACACACACAAAGTGAATTCACTTGTTTTCTATCTCATCAGTGTCTGATAGCTGTGTCTTTATTTGGAGGACCAGATACAAACTTTCTCTATATGCTTCCTAGCAGAGTGTTTTGTGATAAACCTTTTAGAGATTATAAAAGATGGATTGTTGTAAATTAAGGGATAATATTGAGGGACAGTAGTGAAGGAAAAATGGGGAGAAGGGAGGGGAAATGAAGTAGGACTGAATCTGGTCTGACTCTCACTTCTCCTTGTACAGGTCAGAGTTCACCAGCAGGGATTCCCAGAGTGCAGACAAGCAGATCCTCAACATCTATGATCTCTGCAACAAATTCATTGCCTATAGTTCTGTCTTTGAGGATGTGGTGGATGTACTTGCTGAGTGGGGCTCTTTGTACGTGCTAACTCGGGATGGGCGAGTCCATGTGCTTCAGGAAAAGGATACACAGACTAAACTGGAGGCAAGATCATCAGGTTCCCTGGAGCAGGCACTAGGAAATCAGCTGCAGGGGCTCCAGGATCAGGGTGTTCTCCTCTGGGCTGGGCTGTCTCCTCTAGATGGTGGTATTTATAAGTTTCTGCAATTTTATTTAGCATTCCTAAGATATTATTGCAAGGTGAATGGTCCGGGTTGGGGTCCTGAGGAGAAGTGGTTTTTTTTTTTTTTAGGTTTTTGCAAGGCAAATGGGGTTAAGTGGCCTGCCCAGGGCCACACAGCTAGGTAATTATTAAGTGTCTGAGACCAGATTTGAACCCAGGTACTCCTGACTGCAGGGCCGGTGCTCTATCCACTGCGCCACCTAGCCGCCCCCAGAAGTGATTTCTTTTGAAGCATTCCTGGGAGAGCCAGCTTCTGTCTAGGGTCAGACTTGGAATGCAGATTATTCTCAGGTTGACTTATGAATTATTTTAATGAATCTTCTACATTTTGGGTAGATTCAGTATTTGGAGGCTTTTAGCTTTGGAGATTTTGTGCTCTTGAGAGGCAATTTGGGGAAACCTTTTTCCTAGTGCCACTTCTCCCTTTTGTCCACTTCCTTGCACTAGATGTTGTTCAAAAAGAATTTGTTTGAGATGGCAATCAACTTGGCCAAAAGCCAGCACCTGGACAGCGATGGTCTGGCACAGATCTTCATGCAATATGGAGACCACCTCTACAGCAAGGGAAACCATGATGGTGCTGTTCAGCAGTACATCCGGTCAGTATGGCATTGAACCTACACAGGAAGTTTTCTAGGTTGGGGCAGCCAACCTAGAACAAATCATAGATTGGAGAAACTTTGATATTTTTAAATAAGAAAAAAGATGTGGGTTGAGGAGGGAAGGAACATCTGGATTTTAACGTTCTGTCAACTAGCATGAAAATCAGTAGAAATGAACATCCTTTATTTCAGAAGAGCTCATTTTGTTAATAATTATAGTTTGACCCTTCTTCCTTACTTCTCTTTCTTTGCGTTAAGTGATGGTATTTCTTTTTAACGTACATTTTCTCAGAACCATAGGGAAGTTGGAACCATCTTATGTGATCCGAAAATTCCTGGATGCCCAACGAATCCACAACTTAACTGCTTATCTACAAACCCTACACCGGCAGTCACTGGCCAATGCTGACCATACCACCCTGTTGCTCAATTGCTACACCAAGCTCAAGGACAGCTCCAAGCTAGAAGAATTCATCAAGGTGCTGGGAAGGTGGGATTGGGGGTGAAGTATTGAAAAGGAGCATCTCTTAAGAATCATGCTATCAGGGGCAGCTAGGTGGTGCAGTGGATAAAGCACTGGCCCTGGAGTCAGGAATACCTGGGTTCAAATCTGGTCTCAGACACTTAATAATTACCTAGCTTTGTGGCCTTGGGCAAGCCACTTAACCCCATTTGCCTTGCAAAAAAAAAAAAAAACTAAAAAAAAAAAGAATCATGCTATACATAGTTAAACTATTCTTCAGTAATAGTTGGCATGCGTTATATTAAGACTTTAAAAGTACTTTACATATATCAATCTTATTTGATCCTCACAATAATATCATGAGGCTGGTATTGTTATTTTCTTTCTTCAATGGGGCAGAGAAGTATTCATTATCCTTGGAAGTGAGAGGCAGCAGAACAACAGGTTATCTTTCCTGGTATTTTTTTTTCTCCTTAGGCACCACCTGAAGCTTAATTTTTTCCATATATGTCTTATATTTGTGATGTGGGGAAATTAGAGTTGTGTTTCACACATAGGTTTCTCCAAGAAAAAAAAAGTGAAAAGGTCTTTTTCTGAGCCTGGAATATTATGATATTTCTGCTTCATGTTTGGTTCAGTTTCCACTATTTCCGTTGCTTCTTTGATGATAATAATAATTTTGTTTTCTCTTTCCTGATAGACAAAGAGTGAAAGTGAAGTACACTTTGATGTAGAAACAGCCATCAAGGTCCTTCGGCAAGCTGGCTACTATTCCCATGCCCTGTATTTGGCTGAGAATCATGCTCATCATGAATGGTACCTGAAGGTTCAGCTAGAGGACATTAAGGTGAGCAGGGTCTTAGGCTCAGGAGACAGTTGCCTTCCTAGCATGCTACTCCAGAGGAGGAGGAGGAAGCAGTGAGCTTGGGCCAGAGTATAATTTCACCCTTCCTTTCTCTCAGAACTACCAGGAGGCATTACAGTATATTGGGAAGCTGCCCTTTGAGCAAGCAGAAAGCAATATGAAACGGTATGGCAAGATCCTCATGCACCATGTGCCAGAACAGACCACCCAATTGCTGAAGGTCCTGTGCACTGATTATCGGCCCTGTGCAGAGGTTGCTGTGGATATTGACAGACCTGGCTGCAGGGTGAGGAGGACATTGAAGCTAGTAGTTGTCCTTTGTTAAGAAAGCCAAGCCAGGACTCGGTGGAGGGCGGCTGTGGGCATCCTCGGGCCCTGGGGCAGGGGGGGGGGGGGCAGCAGGAGCCGGGCGCGCCCGGGCAAGGGAAGGACTGCAAAAGCCCTGCGGTCCTTGCAGTTTGAAAATCCAGGAAAGCAAACTGAATTTACTCCAGAAACTGGTAAGAGAGAAAAAAGGCAGCAAACCAAGGCAACCAATTCAGACAGGCAAGTGATTCCACCAAAGAGCAAAGTCTATGACAGTCAGGGCCTCCTGATACTGAGTGGAATGGATCTCTGCGACTGCCTTGATGAAGATTGCCTGGGCTGTTTCTACGCATGTCCCAATTGTGGCTCTAACAAGTGTGGAGCCAAGTGTTGCTATAACAGAAAATGGCTTTATGAGCAGATTGAAATCGAAGGAGGGGAGATTATTCATAATAAGCATGCTGGGTAATTTGAAAGGGTGAATGAGCTACTCTTATTTCCTTATAAGCTCTAAAATTCTACTGAAGATATAGTCAGAATTCATGCATGATAAAAAATTGAAAAAAATGGTATTACGTGAGTATTTTGTGTTAGATGTTTCAGAATTCATTGTTTTGTATACATTTTAGATGGACTTTTAAAAAAAGCTTTAGTTTATTGTGGATAAATAAGCAAGTACAGTACTTGGGAACAGTGCTTGACACCATACAAGGAGAATCAGTCTTTTTATACAACTAGGAACCATTTTGGCATCAGTCACTAAATTAGGGGCAAAATCTTGAAAGAACTTTATCAGATTACATTCCCTTTGAGTAAAGAAACAAAAGAAAATAGAATTTTTTTTTTTTAAAGATTACCCTAAGAATTCTTGCTCCTTTCTATCTATCCAGTTTTTGGTCAACTTAGAGTCTTAATATTTTAAAATTTAAATAGTAGTCCACTAAGTTCTAAACCAATGTAGCCCACTTAATTTTAAGCACCTGGCCTGACCTACTTTGAGCTACAATAATACTCTGTGATGTACATTCAATTGTTTGCACAACCTCTCTCTTCTCCCCACTTCCCACTCCCAGTCCTTTTCCAATTCAAACCAAATAAGTGTCTTCACCGAACAGAATCTAGATTTCCTGTCCTATCAAGAATTGTGCCTGTTGATACTTAAGATTTGTGTTCCTGTAATCTTTCAAAAAGTTACAGCAGTACATTCCTTAGGTATAGACAAAAATTAGATTTTTTTAGAAGAGATATTTTTCTCAGAATAGTATATCTGAAATCTCAAGTCATAAATTGCCTTCATAATTAGCATTGCATTTCAAACATTTATACAAATTTTGAAAGGTGACAGTTTTATTATCTCACTATCTTACTTTCATTGGTTTCTTCTACAGATTGAGCTTTTAAGAGCCTGCCTACCAAAGGACTCTTAAAGAGTTCTATAAGAAATGTAATTCTTACAATGTTACAAAATTTGCAAGCCTGTTGAGATTTGGTGCATTTTTAAAGGATGAATCCACAAGTCCATTTCCTGTTCTTTGTTTAAAGTAGGAGTACTAATGGAACCTTCAGGTCCTTTTTATGTTGCTGCTAGCCTTTTCAAGAGACCTAGCTATAAAGCAGATGCTCATGCTTAATACCGTTCCATATGATTGTGATAGAGAAGTCAGTGTTAACATGCTCAAAAGTTGAAATAGAAATGTAACATCGAGATTTTTGTGGTTTTGACATTTGCACTTTTGCATCCTTAAGTTGAAAGACTGGTTTTGTAGTTTTATTTGACTTCTTCGGTTTTAATGTTAATTAATAGCTGTACTTCGGCAGTTAATATATTAGTAGAATCTAGTATTAGAGAATCTAGTTGTAATCCCCAAGTCCTTCATGAGATTTTGCATATTAGGGCCCACACAGTCCATCCTAATTTTGTTCTGTTGATGTGGGCATGTTCAATTTTGTTGAGACAATCCTTTTTAGCATTTGTGTACAAGTCCTCACTTTCTAGTTTCTATTCTGCTGAGCATAGTGTTTATATGAGTAAAATAAGTACTATACACATAGGTATTGTATTTTGTTAGGAGTATATTAAATGTTAAAATATTTTAAGATTGCTGTATACTTCAGGAGGGAGGTGTTGAGTTCTTCCTAGGTGAAGGCTGCAGGAGATTTGTCAGTGTAGTGAAGAGAAACTGGAAGTAGTTATGATGATTTGCAGAGAAAAGAATTACTCTGGTGGGTACAGCTATTGTTCAGGAAGAACTAATTGAAAATTGTCTTCATTATCTCATTTGTGTGGATACTTTATCCATTATATAGATTCTATACATTCTATCTTCTTTGTGCACTTTGTCTCTTGCACATAGTGTCTAAACTATACCGTTAACACTAAAGGCATAAATACCATAGGAGCAGTATTTTCTTCGTTAGGCTACTTTAAGATATGTAAAACATTTTTTGTGGCCCAATACAGTGCCCTTGTCCTTTTGTAGTTTTCCTTTACCTACATTTTTACTTTATGTAAAAGTAGCTTAATTTTGATTATATTGTAATATTTTGGCTTTATTTGAATTTTCTAAGTTTTTGATGACAGAATACCACTGAACTATTAGAGCAATTCTGGTTTTCTTTTATAGTTACTTTGCTAAAGGCATTTTGTTCTGTTAAAGTTTGTTTGTAATTTGTTTTTTGCTGAACTACTGGAATTGAAAGAAATAAACCAAACTTCTCATCAAAAAAAAAAAAAGAAAGCCAAGCCAGTCTGTCCAACCAATTATCCTTTTTCACTTTGTCCTCTCCAGGCCAATTCTGAGGAATTCATTCCTATTTTTGCCAACAACCCAAGGGAACTGAAGGCCTTCCTAGAGCATATGACTGAAGTTCAGGCAGATTCATCCCAGGGTGTCTATGATACTCTGCTAGAGTTGAGACTACAGAATTGGGCTCATGAGAAGGATCCACAGGTAAACTCTCTTTGGAGGGTCATTGACAACTGGTGGGTTTAAAATCTTTTGATTGGTTTGGCTGCTTGTGAGGAGATTGATAAATGTATTGGAGTCATTAAAAGACTGGATTCTATTGGGTGAAGGGGATTTAGGGAGTGTGGGATAGTTGATTTATTGCTCACATTGGCTTTCTTCATACTCCCCTAGGTCAAGGAGAAGCTCCATGCTGAAGCACTTTCTCTCTTGAAGAGTGGTCACTTTTCCAGTGTCTTCGATAAGGCCTTGGTTCTATGCCAGATGCATGATTTTCAAGATGGAGTCCTCTACCTCTATGAGCAAGGAAAACTGTAAGACTTGGGAACATTAGGGAAGTTGGGGTAAGAGGAGGAGTCTCTTTCTCAGGGCTGGCCACTGACTTCACTCCCTTCCCTGGCCCAAGGTTCCAGCAGATCATGCACTATCATATGCAGCATGAGCAGTATCGACAGGTGATTGCCGTTTGTGAACGGCATGGGGAACAGGAACCCTCTCTGTGGGAACAAGCACTCAGTTACTTTGCTCGAAAGGAAGAAGACTGCAAGGAATATGTTGCTGCTGTGCTCAAACACATTGAGAGCAAGAACCTCATGCCACCCCTCTTAGGTGTGTGAGAGACCTGGGATGTTGTGAGCTGGGTATCCTTGAACAAGGTTCTGCCAATTCATGGAGCCTTTCTTTTTCTGCTCTCCTCTCATTTTAGTGGTGCAGACCTTGGCTCACAACTCGACAGCCACATTGTCTGTCATCAAGGACTATCTGGTACAGAAACTGCAAAAGCAGAGCCAACAGATTGAGAAAGATGAGTTTCGGGTGCGAAGGTATCGGGAAGAAACTACCCGCATACGCCAGGAGATCCAGGAGCTGAAGACCAGGTACTTGGGGGTTAGGTGTGGGAAAGAATCTGTTATAGATCTATTTTTGTAGTAGTTTGATTTATGATGGGTTTTTGAGCCTCTTTCTTGGATCAAATAATGGTCATGGTTTAATAAAATTCATTTTTAACTCTGTGCCTCAAGAGAGAACTGTTATACTATGAGAAAACCAGCTTTGGGTGAGAGGAATTTTAAGCCTAAAATAAAGTTTGTTATAGATCATCTGTAAACCTTACAGTTGACTGTAGCAGACAAAATATTTTAGTATGAAATACAGAGAAGGCATAAATAATGAAAGCTGTCATTAAAGAAAATTTAGGACGTAATTGAGAAAAAATCTAGGTGAAAATGTCCTTAGGCTGCAAATTCCTCACTAGAACATACAAACCTTTTATGAGCTCTGGGACTTTGTTTTTCTTTGGCTGCTTGCTGTTTTTGAGAATCATATTCTTTTAAGACTGAAAGTAACCCCTTAGGTTATTTAATACAAATGTGAATCCTTTTTTATGTTCTAGACCCCAGTATTCCTGCAGCTAATTCTGTCACGGGCCAGTCCGTGCCGTGGTTGAATAGCTCTGTTAGGGAATTCTTCCTTTATGTTGAAGCAGAAGTCATTCTCCCTCTAACTTCTATCCTTTGGGATTCTGGGTCTATCCTTTAGGGCAGGGTGTCCAACCTTTTAGCTTTTCTGGGCTCAGTTGCCCAACAAAAACCCCTCAAGGGCTGTATACAGAATTCAGTATTTATTTTTGAATACAGTGGAACCCATACTACCCAGGAATACAACCACACAGCAACAAACAGTAGACCCCCTTCAAGGTTGGACACACTTCCTTCAGGGAGATGCAGAATAAGTCTACTCCCTGTATGCACTTCAACTTTAATGTGTTTGAAAACAACTGTCATGTCTCTGAACACCTTTCCTTAAATAATTTAAAAATGTCACTGCTAACTTTTTTCATCATCATCATCACTATCTCCAAACAGATCCCTCCTTCTTCTCTTCATTAAGCTGACCCAAAACAAAAGATTTAAAAAGTGGGGGGGGGACCCCACCAGCACAGCCTCAAGTATTTCCTAAGTACCTTCCATATTCTAGGCACTCTGTTAAGTGGTAGGATTATCAGTACAAAGAATGAAAAATTCCTACCTGCAAAGAACTTGCATTCTAATGAAGGAAACAAAGAAAAATTTGACATAAATATAAACTTAATAATGCTTGCTTGTGTACAGATACTATACATCTGTACAAAGAAGTTAAGTGTGGAGTATTATGGGTAGGAGGAAAGTACTTGGGAGTGGGGTGGGGAGAGGAGGGAAGGAACCAAGAAAGACTTGCTGCAGGAAATAGCACTTATGCTATATCTTGGTGGAATGAAGCTACTCCTTGAGGGAGAAGTATCTGAGAACACAAGCAAATTTCCATACTCACAGTTTCCTCCCTATCTTTGCACTTCTTTTCTGGGGCTAAACTTCCTGATGTCATTCAACTCATCTGAATGGAACCCTTTCGTTATCCCTGTCAGCCACTGAAGTGGGGCATCCTGACCAGAAGATATTGCTTCAATGTGATCTGCCCAGCCCCTGAGCACCCACAGGTGCTAATCATTCCATAGACATTCAAAGACCTATTCTGTGGGGTCCTGAGTTTAACATTTAATTAAAGATTGAGTCTCAATAGTAATACAAATTCCCTCCCCTCCCCTATCTAGAATTTCATTGATATAAACTAAAGGAAACTGATGCCAATCAGCAGCTCCAGCAACTTAGCATTTGAGAGAGTTGTGTTGCCTAGAGTCTCTGTGCTAGCATGTGTCAGAGGCTGGACTTTAAGCTGAGGGCTTCCTGACTCCAGGGTGTCTGATCACTGCCACGTTGCCTGTCCAGACAGAAAGACAACATTGGTATGAAGGCCCACAGCTAACTGGGAGATCACCTTGAATCAGTTACAGAGGAACCTGTTTGAACTGGGCCTTAAGTGAAGACAGGGGAAGGATGTTGGGAGCTGAAGAGGGGCCTGGGGGCATCTTCCCCCAGGCAGGCATGGGAAATACATAGGAACAGAGCAAGGTCAGGAAACAACAAATCTTAGGTACATTTAGCCTTTGTTGGATTCAGAAGGCAATATGAAATATCACTGGAAGGAGAAATAATTGGGTTGGGGCAGCTTGGTGGTATAGTGGATAGAGCACTAGGCCTAGAGTCATTAGGACCCAAGTTCAAATCCAAGCTTATACACTTCATACTCACTATCTGTTTGACCTTGGGCAAGTTACTTAACCCTGTTTCTCCACAAAAAAAAAACTAAACTAAAAAAAAAGATGTTGGTGAAGAGCTTTGAAGCCCACACTGAGTAAAATTATAAAAGGATGGATTGGGTGGGAGAGGGGCCTCAGGTGGTAGCTGAAGTAATTTGGAGAGCAATGAGGGCCAGAGTAGGTGGAGGGGAGAGGAAATGGGAAGAGAGATTCATGAGATGTTTTGGAAGTAGAACTGGTGTGACAACATGGCAGGCTGTAGGAAAGGTCAAAGATTTGCTTGAGTTTTGGTCTAAGAATATGGTGCCACCAAAGAAACTTTGTTTTGGAACCTAGATTTGAATTAATGCAGCCTCAAATTGCAGGAGCTTTTTTTATTAGACTTGTTACTTATGGTTCTTGTTTAGCTCTCAGTCCAGTTATACCTTCTAATTTTTCTGGCCATGTTTGCCCCATCCTGTACTATATACGTTTTAGGGGGTAGCACTGAGTTTTATAAATAAAGATGTAGAGCTAGATAATAACCTTGGTTTAAATTCCAGCTCTGCCATAGCCTGTGTGACTTTTGCCCATGTGCCAATTACTTTGACTTTGGATATTGATTTTCATCATTTATAAAATTAGGTGATTTCTAAGACTATTCCTAGTATTAAGTCCTCTATCATTTTCTGAGTTGCCAAGATGAAATAATATGATTATGGGTAATGGTTATGGTCCAAGACTTAACTGAAGTTCAATTCTGCTATCTGCTGTATGACTTTTGTCCTTTGTGCCATTACTTTCCCATCTTAGCCCTCTTCTGTTCTGTTTATAGCCCAAAGATCTTCCAGAAGACAAAGTGCAGTATCTGCACCAGTGCTCTGGAGCTGCCCTCTGTCCACTTTTTGTGTGGACATTCATTCCACCAACACTGTTTTGAGAGCTACTCAGAAAGTGATGCCGATTGCCCCACCTGCCTCCCTGAGAATCGCAAGGTTATGGACATGATCCGGGCCCAGGAGCAAAAACGGGATTTGCATGATCAGTTTCAGCATCAGGTATGGAATGGAAGTGCTGGACAAGTACTGGTACCCATCCCAGCCACTCTTGGGTCCTGAGCCATCTGAGCAGAGGGTAGCAGTGGAGTGAGTGAGTGACTAAGCAAGTTAACTTTGCTTGCCCTATTCTAACTGTTCCCCTCTCTCTCTCTTCTGCCTGCCAGCTCAAGTACTCCAATGACAGCTTCTCTGTTATTGCTGACTACTTTGGACGTGGAGTCTTCAACAAGTTGACCCTGCTGACTGATCCACCTGTGGGCAGAGTGGGCACCAGCCTGGAGGCTGGACTACAAAGAGATTTGCTCATGCACTCTAAGCGAGGAACCTAAGGACACCTTGAACAGAAGGATGATGTTGGGAGGGCAGATGAAACATGCATATAGATGGATTCAAATAACAAGAGGCTTCAGGGACTAATTTAATGAACAAAGATGCTTCCCTGCTGGGAAGTCCCAAAGAATAGTTTAGAGAGTAACTGCCCCTCTGCCTATTCCCCATTTCTGACTTCAGAACACTTAGGAGTGAAGATTTACTTCTTCATCATCTCCTTTGCCCTTCTTTAATCTGCTCCTTCCTAGTACTGACTGCTGCCACAGAGAAGGATGTCCTCATAATAATCCCATGGGAACATGGAAAACTACCCAAGGAAGTTCTTTGTATCTATGGACATAGTTACTTTCCTCTTTGCCCAAAACATCAGTTTCTGCTTGAGTCCAAGTCTAGTTTGTAAATAAAAAGGCAAGACCTTCCTGGCCCTTTCTAATGTACCTGCCCAGTGCACTCCTTGTCCTACCTCTTGCCTCAGAGATACTCTTGAAGGGTGTGGTGCTACTCTACATCATTCCTATGCTTGATGGAACACTTGGCTTCTTAAATAAGGTGAAGTGAGAAAACTATTGTTTGCTGTTCAGGGATATCCAGAAACTGGCTCCCAAGACCACTTTTTTGTTTTTGTTTTTTTTAGGTTTTTTCAAGGCATGGGGGTTAAATGGCTTTCCCAAGGCCACTCAGCTAGGTAATTATTAAGTGTCTGAGACCAGATTTGAACCCAGGTACTCCTGACTCCAAGGCAGGTGCTTTATCCACTGCGCCACCTAGCCACCCTCTCCAAGACCACTTTTGTTCTGTTTTGTCAGAAAATATTTTAGGCATCATTCCCATAGGGATCTAAAGGGGCTGAGACTTGTCATGGGGGCTAGGAGGTGATATGTTGGCTGCAAACTGAAATGGAAGGGAAGGAGGACTGTAGAGAATAAATGATTTTTAACAAATCTTTCATCCCTCTTTGAAAGGGTCTAGCTGCTGTTATCTCACCCTATCAGTTTTAACAAAGCTGCAAATAAATTGCATTTAGATTATCTACATGTGCTGGTTTGGAGATTAGGGTGCCTTGCAAAATAGCAGAGAAACAACTAGACTGAAAGTCATTAGACTGGGATTTTAGCCGGGGCTCTGCCACTTGGGATCCTGTTAACCTCTGTCAAAGTAGAGCGCTAGTGCTGGGGTTGAAGTCCTAGGCTAAAGTCTAACCCTGGACACTTAAGCAGCTGTGAGTAAGCAAGTCATCCACTGCAAAATGGGGATTAACAGCACCTCCCTCCTAGGGTGAGGATGTAAAGAAAAAGTTTTAAAGCACTCAGCAAAGGGCCTGCATTAACAGTCCTTCCCATCCTTTCTCTTCCTCCTTCCCTTCCACTCACCTTGGACAAACCATCTACCCTTATAGCAGTTAAGAAGTCTCTATTGCCAGACACTGAGCATTATTTTTTCTTCCTTTGTAAAAAAGCATAATTATCCTCAAGTTCTTTTGCTTCATCCTTTCCACCTAACACATAATTTGCAACTAAATAAATGACTGATGACTAGTTCTTCGGGACAAAAAAAGTGGTTATCTAGCTTTTCCTCGGTGTCTGGGCAAGTCGGAACTCTCCAGGTTCCCCATTCGGGGAGATTTTCTTAGATTCTGTCGAAGGGCGTGACCTGCACTGACCCTCGCCCACAGCGCGGGCAGCTTGGCCGGCGCCCCGAGCCGCCCTCTGGTCTCCGTGCCCTGCGGGCCCACGCCTCTCACAAGGCAACGTTTCGGGCACGCGACGGTCGGCACGTCCTCCAGAGCCCCTCCGCGAGCCAAGGCTACGGCTCCGAGCCCCGGAGACGCCCGCGGGGCCTGCCCGGAGCCCGGGGCAATGAGGATCCGATAAGCGCCCGGCGCCTGGGTGCGCGCCGAGCCCGGGCCCGGACTCCCTGCCCTCGCGGGGCGGCTCGGGGCGGCCTCCTCGGCCGCCACACGGGTCACGGGCGCTCGCGCTGCTTTGTTCGGCTGCGGCGGCTTTCTCTTTAAGGGCCCGTCCCCGGGAGGTCTTGCCTAAGGCTCAGCGGGAGCCCAGGTAGCGGGCGGCGCCGCCGGGCCTGCCCCTTTAAGGGACGCGGCGGAAGTGACGCACGCCTCCGCCGGGGACGGGAGCCGGAGGCGGCCGCAGCCCGCGGACTAAGGCGCCCCGGCCGCCCCCAGCCGGCCCGAGGTCCCGCGGCCCGGCCGGGGAGTCGCCCGGCGCCCCGGCCTCGCTAGCCATGTCCGCGAGCGGAGACGCGGCTGCAGGGGTGAGTGAGTCTCGGGCCCGCGGCCCCGGTTTGCGACTCCGCGAGGAAAGGGCAAGCGATTGGCTGCGGGCCGCGGCCTCGGCCGCCGATTGGTCGGAAGGGCCGTCCCCGGCGCCGGGCTTGGAGCGCCGCTTAAAGGGCCTGAGCCGGGCGCGGGCCCGGCCCGAGCGGCCCGGGTGGGCGGGGGCGGCCGGGCCTCCGGAGCCCCGGGGGCGCCCAGGCGTCTGGCCGGCCTGGGGCAGAGGCGGGGCCCCGCAGCCCTCCTGCGCTCCGCGGGCCCGGGCCCGGGGAAGCGCGCCTTAGTGCGCACACTGAGGCCGGGAGCAGATCGCGGCCCGGGTGAAGCGCCCCCAGGCCGGGCGTCACCCCGGGCCCCGCAGCCAGAGCGCGCGGCACCCACACGCCCGGAATTGCGGCTTCTCTCATTTTCCTCACCAGCCCCCGGCCCTCATCCTACAGATGCCCCAGCTGCGCCGCTTCACATCCCAGGCCCCCTCCAGGCTTCGGAGTTTGGGGGAGCCGTTTGGTCCGGCGCCCCACCTAACCTGTCCCCCAGCCTCACCAGGAGCTGCTTCTCCATAATCATAAGCCCCAGGGGATCTCGGAGGTCACATAGTAAAACAGCCTCCCTGACATGTTGTCAGAGTCTGCCTGAAGACTCCTGCCACTGTCGCCTGGAGCCAAGCAGGGTACCCTCCCTAGCATCTAAAGACAGCTTCTTTTGGGTAAATACCTCCATTTCCTCCCGCTGATCCTAATATGACTTGATTCAAGTCATCCTCAGGGGCTACTGCTGGTCCCTGAGAGAACACCAAAACCATGATTGGCCAAGGTGTATCTAGGATACTGGGGAGAAAAGAGGAATTTATCTCCACCGTCCGTGCCATTCAGTAGAACTGAGATTCTCTGGTATGCCAGGGTATTCCTCCATGGAATTTCTGAGCTCTGGAATGCTCTTGACTCATTTCTGTGGGCTCACTCATCTGTCCAGTGAACATGCTGAAACACAGCAGAGATCCCTATTAGGCAGGTTAAGGGGTTTTGGTCTTGACTCTGGTTTGCTCAGAGTCTCTTTGGATGTGTTTATTTGGGAGATGTCTGTGGTTCACAGCAGCAAGGTGACAAGTTCTTGAACTATATTCTCAGCTGAAATAAGAACCCCCCTCCATGATGATGGTCCTTAGGGCAGGGAAAACTGGTGTCAGGTGCAGTGGCCAGACTCAATTGCAATTAAACATGCTCCCATAATTAGGCCTTCAGGGCATAGAGCCTCCTTCCTGACCCCTTGGCAGCTATTCTCAGAGAATCCTAGCTAAAGGAAGGAATGTGTCCCTTCTGGTTCCAGGTCCCTTTGCTGGTGAAACCAGAGATTTGTGCTCTGCACTAGATCAATGGAGAATAATTTGCTTCTTCTTAGGCTCCTCCTTCTCTTGTTTCACTCCATCACTGACTAGGTTTCTAGGGCATTAGCAGTTATAGGCATATTTGAGTAGCACCAATGGTTGTCTAAGTGGATCCACTTTGGTGTGGGCCACTGATCTCTTCTCTCCAACTGTTAGTGACTCAGCACAAGTTGCCCAGTGTGTGGCCACCTCCAGTGTTGCTCCAGAGAACATTTTCCCCCTGCCTTCCCTTTCTCCCCCTCCCCTTCCAGTTTTGACCCCACCCTCCTTGTGGCTGGCCTGATGACGCTTATCTCCCTCCCCACCTGGGTGGGTCCAGGACCTCCTTCAAGTACTCCCTTACCCAGACTCTTCTTTCAGGGCACAGTCCTGTTGGGAGGTATAGTAGCATTAACTTCTGACTGCTTTGTATGCTTCATTTCCTCTGGCCATTGGAAAAGCTTTATTCTTCCCAGGTAAGAAGATCACCTGAAATTAGACATTGAAGAAGGTAGAGAGAGGATGGCATCAGAGTAAACCCTCTTGCCCAGAAAAAAATAAGCTACACTTAAATCCACATGCAAGACTGTTGGAGTAGCCTTTCAGCAGCCTCTTGAGGTCTCTCTCGATTCAAAACTCTGGGTTTTCAGGGGAAAGGGTTTAGAAAAGGGTAATAACTCTGGGTTTTATCTCCACAGAACCAAAACAGTTCAAAGATGAAAGTGATCCGTGTGGGTACTCGCAAGAGCCAGGTAGGATAGGGGTTCCTGCTATCATAGGCACATGGAATCTGAGTTTGGGGGATCACTCTGAGAGGGAGGCTACAGAAGTCTGAGAAGGAGGCTACAGAAGACAGACTTTAGTCTGATCTCTCCTGAGAAATAATCCAAGGCTGGATTTTTTTTTTTTTTTTTTGGAGAGGGAGCACTGAGGGGAGTCCTGCCTCACCCAGAAGGTTCTTGGGTCAGATCACCTGTATCACAATTGTCCTCTCTGGTCTATGCCCCTCAGGATTTCCCTGGTCTGGTGTTTGTTATATGTCTTGGACTAGCCTCCTGGGCTTTAGGGAGGGAAGGGCAGGACTGACCCAGGTCTTTGCTTCCCAGCTGGCAAGAATACAGACTGACAGTGTGGTGGCAATGCTGAAGGACCTCTACCCTGGTCTGCAGTTTGAAATCAGTGAGTTCTCATTCGATTCCAGGGGAGAGAGGGAATTAGCAGAGGGAAACTTCCATAGGCAAAATCTATAATCCTTCTAAATTCTAACCTATGGAAGAACTAGTTTAAACCATTGCTCTCTACTTCTTGCAATCTTTCCTGATCAGTCCACTATGGTGGACAGTATTTTCCTATTGTCTGTATAACTCATCTGGTCCTTATTATATCCTGTTTGAGTTTGGTCCTCCACCGCCACCTCCCCATGCAGAGAGAGTATTCTTTCCTCTACCCCAGGGCCTAGTACAGCTCGCTTCATGGTGGGAGTAAAGTAGAGGACATATCAAGTCCTGAGATATGTGTTGACTGACTGATCACTCTTATTTATAGTTGCAATGTCCACCACTGGGGACAAGATCCTGGATACTGCCCTCTCTAAGGTAACCCTTCCTTCTCCAACTTCTACTGGTCTCCATTCAGCTTTCCCAACTCCATGGATTTTACAGTGCTCTTCTCTTTATCCTGACAGATTGGGGAGAAAAGTCTCTTCACTAAAGAATTGGAATACGCCTTGGAAAAGAATGAGTAAGTGAAGGAGTGGGGCAGGAGAGGTAGACCCTTAAGGCCAACCCAGGACTCTCAGTGCCTTGGTAGAGTGCCACCTCCCCACTATTCTTCTACTTTCCTGGGATCACAGCTGCCCCAGGACCTGTTTGCTATAAAGACCAAAGGGTTTAGTACCCTGAAGATATGGGCCAAGGGTGGACTTCAGGAGGAGTAGGTTTGGGAGTTGAAAGACTATACCAGGGGCAGCTAGGTGGCGCAGTGGATAAAGCACTGGCCCTGGAGTCAGGGGTACCTTGGTTCAAATCTGGCTTCAGACACAATAATTACCTAGCTGTGTGGCCTTGGGCAAGCCACTTAACCCCATTTGCCTTGCAAAAACCTAAAAAAGAAAGAAAGAAAGAAAGACTATGCCTTCTTTTCTGGTACTATAGCCCTGTCCTCAGTTTCCTAAAGGGCAGGGACCTGGAGTGAGCTCTTAGTTTAGAATATAAGTGACTGCCATATCTTGGCCCAGTGGTACAAAAACATGGTGTTTGGGCATCTGGGTAAAAAGAAAAGACCCTTCCCAACCTGGTTTCTGAGAGGCAGTGTAGGGTAGTACTGTATTGTGGAAGGAGGTCTGAATTTGGAGTCAGGACACCTGGGTTCCAATACCAACCCCAGCACTTCACTAGCCATGTGACCTTGACTGGGCTCTTCTTTTTTTCTGAGCTCATTTCCTTATCTGTAAAATAAATGCTTCCACTTATCTCCTGCACAAGTTGGTTGGGGTGAGGTGGGGAAAGGAGTGTTTTAGAAATAGGAGTTGTGATTAGTCTTTCTGGTCCTCATTCTACCAAAGCATTGAGGGGATTAGGAGGTAATGGGAAACTGTCCCTTGTTTTAACTTTTGTTTTCATCTCCCTGGCTCTGTTCTTTCAGAGTGGACCTGGTTGTACATTCCCTGAAGGACTTGCCCACTATCCTGCCCCCAGCCTTTACTATTGGTGCTGTCTGCAAGTAAGAGGCGATCTTGAATTCTAGGGGATTGGAGAGCGGTGTGCGCCTCATGTTTAGCCTTCTGTTACCTTCTTTTTGACTTCACTGTTACTCTCTTGACTTGGGAGAGTTTTAAATACACCTTAGGAGATCACTGTTCAGTTTTTGGTTGTTTCTTTGAAGAGAGATTGGGATGACTCAAATCAGAGTAGTGAACTGATCAAATACCTTACCAGTTCCCCACTTTAAAACCCTTTCCTCTCCACCCTAGGCGGGAGAGCCCCTATGATGCTGTTATCTTCCACCCTAAATATGCTGGGCAGACCTTGGGTACTTTGCCAGAGAAGAGGTAAGAGTCTGAAAAGGAGCACTGAAATTAGAATGGGAAGGCAGATGCTGAAGAAGGAAAGGGGGAAGGATCAGTTAGGGTTACTCACTGCTAACTTCTACCCTAAACCCTGACTTTACAGTGTGGTAGGGACGAGCTCCCTTCGTAGAGCAGCTCAGTTGCAGAGGAAATTTCCACATCTGGAATTCAAAAGTATTGTATCCTTTTGGCAGTATGAGGTGGACATAATAAGGGCTGGAAATGTCTGTAAGTAGGAAGGGCTGTTTTCACTGACTGACATGCAAACAGCCAAGGGAAGTAGGCTTTGGATACCTGAAGCATCCCAGCTAGGAGAAACCTCAGTGGTAGCCCTTAACACTACTTCTGCAGAGAGGGAATCTTAATACTCGGCTTCGGAAGCTGGATGAACAGCAGGAATTTAGTGCCATCATCCTTGCAGCAGCTGGACTGCAACGTATGGGTTGGCAGAACCGGGTAGGGCAGGTGAGTTTTTCCCATCACTTATTACCAGGAGGGTTTATATTTATGTTAGGTGCTAAATCAACCCTCCCTCTAGCTTCTCAAGATCACCTTACCCTTCACTCAAACATTATCATCTAAATGGGAAAACCAGCTCTAGATGGGAACCCAGAGTCTGGGCTTCAGCCTTGCTCAGTCATAGTGCTTGGCAGGGTCCCCTGTCTTTGTGTCCACAACTGACCGCCTGCTCTACTCCTCCAGCTCCTGTATCCTGAAGAATGTCTCTATGCTGTGGGCCAGGTATGCTCAGTTGCCAGAGCCACCTTGGAGCTCCGGGGGGTGTGGGCATTTTGGGTTCTTCCTCCTGTTCCTAACTAAGGCTGGTAGCCTTTGGGCTTCTCTCCCCTGCAGCTGGGGAGAGCTGGGATTCACTGGGAAATCATTTTGGCAGCCCCATCCCGAACCAGGTTAGGTTTGGGGTAAAAGGAAAGGCCTGATGCAATGCAGGGTTTCTCCTCAGGGGGCCCTGGGCGTTGAGGTGCGAGCCAAGGACCAGGAAGTACTGGATTTGGTTGGGGTGCTCCATGATCCCGAGACCTTGCTCCGCTGCATTGCTGAGAGGGCCTTCCTGAGGCACCTGGTAGGACCTTTCACTTGGGGAGGGTGTACCTGGGTATGCTATACACAAAGTAAACATCAGCCAACTAGATGAATGTTGGGAAAATCTGATAGTGGAATCCCCCTTTCCAATTAAAACATATTGGTAGAGTTCTGGGAACTCAAAACCATGGTCTTGTTATATAGGAAGGAGGTTGCAGCGTGCCTGTGGCAGTCCATACAGTTCTCAAGGATGAGCAGGTAAGTGTTTATTTTGTCTTGGTTTAAATACAGCTTGGGACAGACCACCTAAATCACCTTTCCCTAAGGAATGGCTGCCGGTTAGCTTTAATAGCCTACTGTTACTTTAGAGTATACAAAAATTAAATATGACAATTCTGTGCCCCCGGCGGACCTCCCTCTAAGACCGAGCCACCTGTTGTGTTCCAGCTATACTTGACTGGAGGAGTGTGGAGTCTGGATGGCTCAGATAGTCTGAAGGAAACCATGCAGACAACCATCAACATCTTGGCCCAGGTACCAGGCCCCTTAGACTTCGAGGGGAGGGCAAACAAGGGCTCCGCTGTACACCTTCTATGCTAATTCACTTCTCTCTAGCATGAAGACGGCCCAGAGGATGATATGCAGCGGGTGAGCATCACTGCCCGGAATATACCTCAGGGAGCCCAAACGGCAGCTGAAAACCTGGGCATCAGTCTTGCTAACCTGCTGCTGAACAAGGGAGCCAAGAAGATCTTGGATGTAGCAAGACAGCTCAACGATGCCCACTAAACCTAGCTCTGAAGGCATTTTTCTGCTCATAACAGAATTTTTTGGGGTGCCCTGAACCCCTCCCCCCATTAACTCGAAAGGGACTTCCCCCGGCAGAAAAACTTCATCACCCAGGACTCAGGTGTGGGAAAGGGGACCTTGTTGCTGCTAAGCATCCCAGTGCCTTGTTCCAGCCCCTCAGTAATTCCTGGGGCTGGGGGACCGTCCGCTTCTGGTGGAGTCGGATGTTGAATGTAACAAACCTGTCAATAAAACGCCTTTTATTTACTCTGGTGGAACTTTTATTTGGGCCTAGACAAAGGCAGGGGGGTGGACGATCAGATTCCTGCTCTGGGCCCCAGGATTCACATACAAAAACGGTTCTAACATTCCGACCCAAAGGCCCCCGAGGCAAAGGCGGCCCCGGCCTCTGGCTTACACGGGCTGGCCTGTGGGACCCGGGGAGCCCCTCGGGCCGCGCCCAGTGTTGCTCAAGAAAGACAAGAAACTGCACTTAGAAAATACAGAAAACGTTTAATAAAATTAAGTTACTCCAGACCTCCGAGGGCTTCCAGTCGCCGACCGGAGGCCGGGGTCCGGGCGGGGGCTGTGTCGGGGCGGGCCGCCTCGCCGCGCCGCGCCGCGCCGCGCGGGGGAGGAGCGAGGAGGGCGCCGGTGCTCAGCTCTCCCGGTGAGGGGGAGGCGGCCCTGAAAAGGGCCTTTGTGGTGGGGCGGGCCCGGCGCGGCCCGGCCGGGCTCAGTACTCCTGCGAGGCCTGCGTGCTCTTCTTGCTGCTGCCGCTGCCCGGGGCCTTGGGCCCCGCGATGGCGCCGCTCTTCTTGGGCAGCAGCACCGCCTGGATGTTGGGCAGCACGCCGCCCTGGGCGATGGTCACGCCGCCCAGCAGCTTGTTGAGCTCCTCGTCGTTGCGGATGGCCAGCTGCAGGTGGCGGGGGATGATGCGGGTCTTCTTGTTGTCCCGGGCCGCGTTGCCCGCCAGCTCCAGGATCTCGGCCGTCAGGTACTCCAGCACGGCGGCCAAGTACACGGGCGCGCCGGCTCCGACCCGCTCCGCGTAGTGGCCCTTCCTCAGCAGCCGGTGCACACGGCCCACGGGGAACTGCAGCCCGGCCCGCGAGGAGCGAGACTTGGCCTTGGCGCGGGCCTTCCCGCCGGTCTTGCCGCGACCCGACATGCTAACGTACGAAGCGCCGGACTGCTCTGGAGAGGATCACCGCGGGTAACGGCTGCGCGTGCGCACCCACGCTCGCCAGCTCTCGCCGCAATCTGGATGCCGGCGCGCGGGCCAAGCGGCCGCCTTTAAGGCAGCCGGTCACCGCGGCCTTGGCTTACTTATTGGCTGGATCGTCCAGCGACCGCTTCCGATTGGCTAGAGGTGCTCCTCGGGCTCCTCCTCTCGAGCGTGCGAGCGTGCCTCCCGATTGGTTGGATTTGAAAACCCTTCTTACCGGGGAATAGGATCGTGAGTGGCAAACTAGAAGGCGGGCCGTGCGCCCCACCCCCGGCTTCCCGCTCCGCCAGACCGCCAATCAGGCGGAAGCGCGCGAGGTTCAAACGGTACCGGCGCCGAGAAGGAAGGGGGCGGCCCGCGGGGCGCGTCCAGAGTGACCCTGCTGGACTCAGTTTCCGCCTGTGCACAGCGAGCCGGAGAAGGAAAGGGCAGTCGGCTGCGGGGTCTGCGAGGAAGCCCAAAAGTGGGGTCACGGAGGCGAAGGAGCCGCACCCCCCGGGGCTGGCCCCCGTCTCATTCCGATGTCTGGCACCTGCTGCCCCTCCCCCGACGGTGCCGCGCTCGGCCACAGCGCCACCCAGCGGTCCCGCAGCGACGCACAGCGGGTGCTCACCTGGGGCTGAGGAGCTTTCCCCCACCCCCCACCCCCCATTCCTTCTTACTAGGAGAGGTGTCTTAAGTGAAGCTGATGTAGAAACCAAGTGTAAGAAAAGTAATTAAATCTTTTCTAAAAAATTATGCTTTGAATTTTTTCCCTTCTGCCCTGCCCCTTAGGTCAAAGTCCAAGCCCTGCTTCAATGGGTTTCGATGAGGCGGGAAGGAAATCCACCAACTGGATGGGCTACAACCCCCCCCCCAAATTAGGATCTTCTAAAATCAGTATCAAAATGAAGGGGGACTTTTGAAGCTATTTTGCCCCTTTCTTTGGAATGTGAGCTTCTTGGGAGCAGGCACTCCATCATTTTCTAATTTTCTAATGACATTCTTGGCACTTAGCACAGTGCTTTACACATTTGTTGTCGTGTGTGCATGGGGTGGGGGGTGGTTTCTGCCTCCAGTTTCTTCATCTGTAAAATGTTCTAGAGAAGGAAATGGCAAACCATTTCAGGATCTTTGCCAAGAAAACCCCCAATGGGTCAAAGTCTGAACCAAAACTGAACACAGTAAGCGCTTAAATATTTTTACCACACATCCATCTACCCACCCACCCACCCAAAGCTTGAATAGAATCCAATCTGCTACACAATATACGCCTCAGCTTCAAGTTTTGACATCCAGGAAAGAGAACCCATCATAGCAGTCTATTCTACCTCTCTTTAGTTCTAATAACTTTTTCAAGGCATTTTCCTCTTAGAGAAAAACTCTATTTACCTTTCAGATTTCCACCTTTTGATCCTATATCTTTCTCCCTTATTCTTTACTTCCACTCAAAATTTTAGTTAAAAAAAATGATGCTCCCTTTCAAGCTTTGTCAGCTCTACCAGAAACAATTGCCACCAATTGGCAGATAGGTACAGGAAGCCCCAGGAGGGTCAGCAATCCCCAGACCATCAGTCCAGCCCACAAATCCAGGGGAAATAGCTGACTCCTGGGGTAAAGGGTCAGCAATCCCCACTAAGGCTACACAGAAGGTTGGCAAACCAGCCTAGATGAAACAGAAAAGACACCATGAGGAGACACAGGGCAAGGGCAAGTCAAGCCACTACCACCACTTTGACCAACATCCCCACCCCTGCCCTTCATGGAGACAGCTCAGGACTGTGAACACAAGAAGCTTGGACCAAGGCTTCCTGCCCACAACCCTCAGCCGTCATCCTGAGAAGCAGCCCCAGAAGAGTGAGAGCCCATAAATTGTTCCTGCAGGTGCAGCAACCCCAACACCTGAAGATCCAGAAAAGATCTTGCCCCCAACGTCCCTGGCACTGCCAAATAGTTAAACATCATCAATGGATACAATTTCATCAGTGTAAGTCACATTAAAGCCAAGGCACTGCCAGCTCCTCTGCTGCTGCCCCCCTAAAAGCCATAGGGTTTTTCCTTTTTTTTTTAGGTTTTTTTTGCAAGGCAAACAGTTAAGTGGCTTTCCCAAGGCCACACAGTTAGGTAATTAAGTGTCTGAGGCTGAATTTGAACTCAGGTGCTCCTGATTCCAGGGTCAGTGCTCTATCCTCTGTGACACCTAGCTGCCCCTCTTTCTGACTTTTAACTAAAAGCTCCCCCTTGGCATTTCCTCCATTGGAATATAAACTCCTGGGAGGAGGGGCTGCCTGACTCTTCTAAGTGCATCCCAGCACTTAGCACTTTGCTTTGTACTTAGTAAGCACTTAATACACCCTTGCTTCAATCAATCCATCTTGTTAGGGGCAGCCTTGACAAGGGATGAGCCAACCTCTTCTTGAATAGCTTCCAGCGGCTGACCAGCTCACTACAATCATCACTTGTTGAAGCAGTTCAGCACATTTTTGGATAGCTCTGATAAAGTGTTTGGTTTTTAAAAGTTTTCTCTCACTAAGTCCAAACCTGTGCCTGTATAACTCAATTCACTGATAATGGGACTATGCAAAATAAGTCCTTTTATGTGACAATTTTTCAAAGACAGTTTGAAGACAGCTATTCCACCTGAGATTTTTTCTTCAATGTAATTTTCCACATGGGCTGTTACATGACTTATCTAAGTAAGTAGTTTTCCCCACCAGTAGGGAAGGGAAGCACAGTATCTAGATGCAGGGGTATCCAACTTTTTAGCTCTTCTGGGCTAAAGTGCTCAACAAAAACCCCTTAAGGGACTCCATGGAAAATTCAATACCCATTCACGAATTCAATGCAAACTACACCAACACAGAGCACAGCAAACGCATCAGCTGATGGCCTAAGGTTGGATACACCTGATTAGAAGAAAGAAGATAAGAGAGTGATCAGGAATTGAAGTTTGCCTAATGGGGGAAGGTAGCAGTAAGTGTCCCACCATATACAAAATCAATTGAAAACAAGAGCCACACTTAACAGTTAAAAAAGTGAACCAAACACATTTATTATCACTGAAGGAGCAACCCAGGTTGCTCCTTTTTAATCAAAATGCTTAATTCCCAATTAACACATCAATTCACACAACCCTTGCTTAGGCCTGTTTCCTGGGACCCACGGACTTAGCCTGATCCTTAGAGGCAACGAAGCTTCCAAAAAGTTGTTACCTCCTGCCCCGAGGAGGCTTCCAGAAAGGAAGGAGGGGGAGAAAATGTCAATTCAAGGGAGGCCAGAGGGCAAATACAATCAATAAATAATCATTGAGGGTAGGATACCTCCTGAGGAGAGAATCTGAGGACAGAAATGGATGGGGAGAAGCCCAACAGGCTTATGGGGAATACAGTCTTGGTCCAAAAGGGGATCCACATGAGATGGGCACAGAGGGTTATGTAGGAAAGAGTCACGGTCAAGGACTCAAATATCATAGAAGAGTCGAACGAGCTGGTATCGAATGGAGAACGTGATAGCACTAGCCAGAATCTGCAAAGAGAAAGATGAGAAAAGGAGGCAGAGAGGAGACCTTAGGGAGGTGACCAGGTCAGGGAGAGGATTTTTGGAAAAACAAGAAAAAAATAAAATAAGAGGGATGGCTACAATGCCCATCTTGGCTCACTGGAATTACCTGCAGGAGCAGAAGCAACAACGTGAGATTTCTTTCATGAATGGGTCCCAGGATCTTGATGAGCAAATTAATGAGGGTCATATTGTTGCATTCAATGTAGGCCCCTGCCTCATTTTCACCTCGACGGACTGCCACCAGGCGAAGGGCTTCTGCCCCCTGGAGAAGCAGAGGGTTGGGGGTTGATCATCAGTCCAAGGGACCCCCCCCCCCCAGGCCTGCTCAGGCATGAGTCCCACAGAATGCCTGAGCACTGGCCTGAGTCACCTTTACCTTTAGAATGAGAGTGCCCAAGAGAGAAAGGTTCTTGGCCTTGAACTTAGAATAGCTCATCTCCAGCTTCCCTGTTTTGGTGTTGAGCCTGTGGAGGAAATGAGGTGACAGAGTCAGTAGAGCATGGTAGAAGTCCTTCCTGGTGGTAGAAACCTCAGATCCTCTTTGAATTCCAATTTCCTCCTCTGTAGAATGAGGATTATAATAGTTCTACCTCACAGGTCTATTAATAAAGTGCTTTACAGTCCTGAAAATATGTACATGTCAGGCATTCAGGTCAACAAGGGCCTATGGTAGGCACTGGAGGAAAGGTAAACGGAGTAGATGAGACACCTCCTGTCTTTATGGAGATTAAGATCTAGTCAAGGAATGTGGCATACACAAATTGGGGTGGGGGGAAAGTAAGAAGGTAAATAAGGCCCATATAAATGATTGAAAGGTAAAGGAAGGAGGACAGGCTGTGTCATAATTGAGAGAAGGCAAAAGGGAAGATGGGGGAGCAGGAAGAAATTGGACATTAAAGCCTGGAAAAAGGCAAAGTAGAAAATTTGAATAAGGTAACAAACAGTTCAGTTTCACTGGAGCACAGGATATAGGAGAAAAACTAAAGGCAGTGAGAGCCAGATTTCAGAGGGCCAAGAATGCCAGGCAAAGCAGTATGACTTTTACTCAGGGGACAAAGAGTGATCTACTGAGGGATTCCAAAGAGGATTGATGCATAAAAGAAATTCTGGCAGTATTAGGTATTTGATTGGTATGCGAGAAAAGAGAAAACAATGATAATTTTAAAGTTTTATGAACATGGGGGATGAGGTAAATGGCAGCACCATTAAAGGAAATCTTTATGTGCTTCTTGGGCACACACCATTTCAAGAATCATCAGTCCAGTCTTTCCTCTCAGACCTTCCACCTTCAATCACACTGACCCCAGAACCCAGAGACTTTTTTTTGGCCTCCTAGAAGCTGTCCAGCTAGTCATGGGAAGAATATGGCTGATCTCACCCTTTATGGTTGGAACTACAAAGAAATCTCTGACTTTCATTCTAGATTAACCGAAACATTCTTGGCAAATGCTTTGTGCTGGTCCATGAATTTCACCTGTATCAGCAAAATATGAATCCTCCCAGCTGTCCCTGTTTTTTAGGTTTGTTTGTTTTTGTTTTTTTTTGCAAGGCAATGGGGTTAAGTGGCTTGCCCAAGGCCACACAGCTAGGTAATTATTAAATGTCTGAGGCTGGATTTGAACTCAGGTACCCCTGACTCCAGGGCAAGGGCTCTATCCACTGCACCACCTAGCTGCCCCTCAGCTGTCCCTCTTAATCATGACTTCAGGATTTAAAGTAGACTCCAATGACCAGATCTATATAGTTATTTTTTGTCACAACCTCCCCAGGTAGGTGAGTAAGGCTGTCACATTCTATCACCAGAAATCACATGCTGGTGCTAGTTCCAGCATAGATAATATAGGAGGAAGAGAAACCAATTCAAAGTCCAAGAGACTCCTGCAGCATCCAGACTATCACCAATAGCCCAGTTTTCTATCAAATCAAACCATGGGGTAGAATGTTTTGGAAAAGGCAAGTGAGAAGGATATCTTTGCACAATGTATCTCTAACTATAATAAACATATTGTGTAAGTCATATCACCATTATTAGAAGAAGCAGCTAAATCAGCAAGAGAGAAAAAGAGATCTGGGGAAAGGATAATGAACTAAAGAACAGCAAAAGCTTCCTCATAGTTTTGGCAATCTCAACAAGGCTGTTCGGACTAATCTAATGAAATTAGATCTAATGACAATTTTTATTTTTTAACTGATCTTCCCATTGAGTCACATGCATCATAATATGGTAAGGCTGAAGGGGGAGGGGGGTCATAACCAGAACTCAGTATCATTTGCTAGTCTATAACAATGCACTTTGTGAACCTTCATCCATGTACTTATACAGAATTACAGGAGACCTGATCTTTATGTCTGATTAAATGCCATCTTGCGTTAGGACTATTCCTCAAAGCCATTATCTAGATTCCTTTGTTATATGAATATATGACACTCAAGGGTCTCCTTCCTTCCCTTTCCCTCATAATTCCATGTAGAAAAGTTACCTGGGCACACGGTGGCGTGGACAAGGGATGATATGGAAAAGTTGTGGAAGGGAATAAAGGAAGTTGAACACCTGGGGCATAAAGAAGAGGAGCATTGTCTTGCTGAAGTGCCCCAGGATGCCCACCACAGCAAAGGTCATGCCTGCAAAGTAGCAGAAAGTGTCGCCCACAAACACCTGGGATGGATACCTAAGGAAAAGAGATGAATTGAAACAGGAGCAGCGGGCATCACCAACCTTTATCACCAGGCAGGCAACATTTCCCATCCCCATACCCAGTATCCCTTACTTGATTTTGTGAGCATCAAAATTTGACCTGTGGCTAAAACATTCCCTGTCCCCTCCATCTTCTCACCAAGTCGCCCCCCCCCCCACTTCCTCCTGTCCCTGATAGTCTGGGGTCAGAATTTCTAGTTATTCCTAAGTACTCCTTCCCTGACACACAGACTTCCCCATGGGTTAGGATTGATTGAGGACCCAGAAAAAAAATCCTGGAACAGATGCAAAAATCCTTCAGCACCTGGCCTAAGCTCCCACCAACACTATGGCCACATCTGCCCTCTGCATAGCCCCTTACCAGTTATGATACAGCAGTCCCAAAGTGGTGAAGAAGAATGGAATCATGAAGTAAAGAGAAAAGACGTGGTCATCTTGGTAATCACCTTTCAGAACAGGGAAAAGGGAAAAATCATCCAGGTGAAAAATTGCTCCTTCAGCTTAATGCTGAGCTCCTGATCCGGACCTAGGCCCCAAACTACTCTGCACCCTCTCCAATCCACTATGCATGCTGCAGTGCTGCTTTTCCTTCAGGCAACTTATGATATTTCATTTCTTCCATAAAGCTTACCAAAACTATTTTCACCATATATACATTATGAAGGTTATTTATCAATAACAATTTGCATTACAATACTTCATATTTCTATAGCACTTTAAGGTTTATACAGCACTTTTTTTTTTACAACCCAGTGATATAGGTGGGGTAAATACCTTATTATCCCCATTTTACAAATGACAACATAGAGAATGAGAGGTCAGGTGACTTGCCTGGGTCACAGAGTTGGAGCTGGGCTTTAAACCCAGGTCTCTTGATGCTGGGTCCAGCACACCTTCTACCACACTACTCTGTTTCTCAAGAATGATGACAACTCCCATTTACATAGCACATTAGAGTTTACCAACTGTTTCCGTGTGAGATAGGAAGTACCAGTATTAGCATTTTATTGATAAATAGACCAGTATGGCATAATATCAACTCATTTCTCATCTCCATATCCCTATTGCCAAGCAATAATAATTAACTCAACTGGATACTACATGTCAAAAGTTTTTACAAACCTTAAAATGCTCTCCAAGTATATGTGGCACAGTAGAAAGACTGCTATACTACAAGCCAGAATGCAGTTCCTATCCTGGCTTTGCCACTTACTAGCCATGTGACCGTGGACAAGCCACTGCCCTTCTCTGAGACTCTGTGTCCTCATCTTTAAAATGAGCAGACTGGACTAGATGACCTCCAGGAGTCACTGGGAAGTGACAGTGATGCAGGAAAGAAAAGAGCATCAATAAAACATTTATCAAAGAATCCAAAATGAATCACAACTAAGATCATTTCCAAGGTTCTTTTCATCTCTGATATTCTATTTATATGATTCAATGTGAATGAGAATTAGAGGGTTTAAGTGAACCCCACCCCTTCACCCTCCCCAGGTCACAGAGCTACCCAGGGACAGAACCAGATTTAGACAGATCTTCTGAGATAACATTAGATAAATGAGATAACATTCCCTAACATTACAAAACGACCAATTTTATTGACTGTCTTTGTTCTCATTTTCTTCCCTTCTGAATTCCCCAGTTATAAACTGCTCACTCCTCTACACTTCCAGTCCTGTCCTCCTTCTCCTCCCCCTCCACATTCAAACTTACCTTCAAGCTCTACCAGATTGAAGATGATGATGGAGGCAGAAATGACTAGAGACTGCCCAGCCTCCAGCCCATTAATTCCTGCTAAGATATTGATAGCATTGGTACAGAACACAGCCAATAGTCCCATGTAGACATAGTACAGGATGCCTGGAGAAGGAAAAAATAGTTACCAGGGAGACAGATGGATCTCCCTCCTGACCTCCACTTTGGGGAACTCTTGCCTCCCTTAAAGGCTTGGCTCAAGCATCATCTCTTTCAAAGAGGTCTTTTCTGAGTCCAAATTTTAGTTCCTGTCCTCTGGCTCCCCACCCCTCATCAAATCACTCTGAATTAAATTTATATATTTATACTGTATTTTTATAAAAATCTGTGAACATGTATCCCCCCACTCCAGTAGAACATAAGCTCCTTGAGCGCAGGGTTGTCTCTTTTTGTATTTGTATCCTATATAATAGATACCTAATAAATGCTTGATTACTTGAAAAATTATGTTTACAAGGCCCTAAAGTGAACCCAGAGCAGGGGATAGAGATGGAGGATGTCAGGGCAGAAGGAAAACATAGAGGGAGATGAGGATCAGTAAAAGCAAAGGCTTCCAGACATGAACTGAGAAGATACACAGCCAGGGCACTGATATAGCAAGAGGGTCCCAAGGTTCAGAGAGAAGAGCCATGAGGAAAGGAGGATTCTGGGAGGCAGGAATGGGGATTCTCACCAAGGTCCAGATGCAGGCCAAGCATGGATCGGAAAGGCTTTGGCACCACGATTGTAGTATTGCCGAAGTTGGTGAAATAAACCATGAGGAGAGGTAGTGAGGCAGTCGTGGGCAGTAGCAACTTGTGTCGCCATCGCAGGTTCAGCACATCATCAGCAAAGCCCAGAAAGATCATGCAGCAGATAGCAAGCAGGGCGCCTATCAGGGCCACAAACTGGGGAGAAACAAGAGAGGTGATTTAAGTCTTTCCCTCTACCCCTCCATCCAGGTTCTCCCTAACAGCCCAAGGGCAAACTCCTCAGCCTGCTCAACATTCACATTTCTATAGCATTTCAGATTTGCAAAAAATGCTTTCCTTGGGGTGGCCAGGTGGAATTGCCTAGCTGGGTGGCCTTGGGCAAGCCACTTAACCTCACAAAAACCTAAAAAAAATAAAAATAAAAAATGCTTTCCTCAAAAACACCCTCATGAGGTCCTTATTTCTACTCTACTGATGGGGAGAAAGCCTTGGAGTTACTAACTGGGATTCAAACTGAAATGTCCAAATTAAGTCTTCTTCCCAATAGCCACCCCATGCTGTTCAGTTCATGTTCCACCAGTCCTCTCATATATTGTGCCCCCTCCCCCAGAAAAAAAAAACAAAACAGCCCACCCCCTGAGAAATCTAGATTGTGTCAACTCTCTCCTGCCCCCATCAAAGGAGCATCCCTTGATCCAGGCTCACTAACCTCTTGGTAGGGGAAGGCCTTACATTGGTCCTCCACAAAGCAATTCAGGAAGGGAACAGGGATGAAGCAGAAGAGGATGATGAGGAAAACTGCACCACTGATGACACCTTGGGATTCTGGGCTGTGACACAGGGCAGGTGAGGAGTGGGGAGAAGGGTGTTACTCCCTAGAACCAGATTGTAGAGTCCATATCCTCCCCTCCTCTCACAGCTAAGGCATGAAAAGCCTATTTCCAAGGAAACCATTCTTAATATGCATTCTCTCCCCTCGAGGCATCCTTGATCTCTGAGCAGTAGCATCTCTTGCCCAGGTCCTAGTATCTGCCTCAGCCTACGTCTGTCACTTCCAGACCAGAGGTCCCAGGCCTCTTTCCAAGCTCTCCTCCATCCTGCTTTCTCAGAAGCTTCTCCTGTCCCTGGAACTTGCAGTTTTTAGCTCTCTCTAGTGTCACCTCAGCCGGGATCCCCCATTTCTGCTCCCGACTTTCCCTTTTCTTCCCTGGTCTCCTTCCTGCCCCCTGCCGCCTCCTCCGGCGGCCCCCTCCTGCCCCCTCCCCTCCCCTCCGGTGCCCGCCCGCGCCGCCGCCCCGGCCCTGCCCGCTCCGCGCCGCCGCCCCGGCCCTGCCCGCTCCGCGCCGCCCCGCCGCCCCGCCGCCCCGCCGCCGCCCGCTCCGCGCCGCTCACATGGGCTGCCGGCTGGTCTTGTTGAGGTCCAGGCCGCAGAGGCGAGCCGTGATGAAGTGGCCCCGGAAGGCCGGGATGAGCGTGAGCGTGGCCACGAAGCCCAGCAGCGAGCCGCCCAGGTTGATGAGCAGCGGCAGCGCCGGGAAGGGCCGCATCATGGCCATGAAAGGCGCCCTAGCGGGGTTGAGCCCCGCCAGGAGCCCGCTCGGGGGGCCCGGGGACCACAGCCCGCCGGTATGCGGGGCCCTCCTAGGCGACGGGGGCCGGCCACGGGCTGCGGCGCCCGGGGCCGCGGGGGAGCGGCGGGCCGGCGGGGCTCGCGAGGCGGCTGCCGAGGCGGCCGGGCCCAGCTCCGGAGCGGGCTGCCTCTCGGGCCACTCCCTCGCCGCACCTGCCCGGCCGGAGTTTCCAGCCGGACTCTTTTCGCGCTGCCACTTCCTCTGTGCCGGCTGCAGCGTGAGGGCGCCGAGCGGCCATTTTTCTCGCGGGCAGAGGCGGCGGCGGGCGGCGCAGGGCCACGGGCCGCCCTCCCTCCGAGCGATCGGGGCAAAGACGGCGCGCCGCAGGGAGGGTAACTCTTCGCGGCTGGGCTGCGAGAAAAGGGACCCGGCCCGTGCCCGGCGGGAAGTCGCTCCTCGCCCTTTTTCAAGATGGTCGCCTCGCCGCACCACGTGGCCACGGGCTCTTCCTAGTGCGTGCCCGCCGTCTCCTCTAGTCGGGCTCCACGTCAGGCCTCCCGTGGCCAGCCTCCGCCCGGGGCTTTGGGGTTCCGTCCTCCGCGGTCGGCCCGGCGGGTGCCCGGGGGCGGGCTGCCGACCCCTAGGCGCTCCGTGACAGGACCGGACGGCCGCCGGCGGGGAGGAGAGGTGGGCGGGTCTGGGGGCGGCGCCCGGGCCAGGCGCGCCCCCGCGCCCCCGCGCCCGCTCTGCCTTCTCCGGTCTCCTAGGAGCCGCGCCCCGGGAGGCCTTTGCAGAACAGCTCCTCGCCCTGCCGCCCGGTGACGGGCACGCTTCGGTTGTCCCGGGAGAACCTGGGAGCCGGACACCCCGAGCCTGCCTGGGAATGAGGAGTGGGCTGACCGTGCCTGGTTTTAACTGAACCCGGTTATTTCAGTCCATCTTCGTGAAACGTACCGATTGGAGATCCTTAGCTCGGTTTAATCGGGTTATTGTTGTCTTTTCACGTCAGTAAACCTGCCTGGTGCGTGCCAAACTGAGGTCTGGGATGCAGAAGTAGGCAAAGTCCCTGCCCTCGAGGAGCTGACAACGTGGGGTGGGGGGAGACGCAAATAGATAGATACAAAGCAAGCTTTATACCGGATAAATGAGAAGTAATTCACAGAAAGAAGGCTCTAGGTTAAAAGGAGTTGGGGAAGGCTTCCAGTAAAAGAAATCCCGAAATTACCTAGCTGTATGGCCTTGGGCAAGTCACTTAACCCCATTGTCTAGCAAAAAAAAAAAACAACTAAAAGAAATCCCGAGTGATTATTAATCAGAATGCAAGGAGAATGTTCTAGACACGGGGAACAGACAGAAAATTCTGGAAATTAAGATGGATTATTACTAATTTGTACGTCTCTCTATACATCTTACCTTTCTATCAGGCTTTGCCGTCAGACTTGCTTTCTATGCAAGGATCTGACTTTCCCTCAGTTGCTCAGGATAAGGTTCTTCATATCCAGTGTTTAACCACAAGTGCTTTGCAAATCTAGAGCATCCTCCACATGCAGCATTTTTATTATCATGAGGTCTCATCAATACAGTAGGAGCTGAAGTCTCTGCTAACTATGTTTTTCAGCCTAGAAAGAAAAGCAGGAGATAACTCTTTTCTATTGATCCATGGAGATTTATGTAGAGAAAAGTGTTTCCCATCTTTGTATGAATCAATGAGAGGAAAGCAGGATGGAAATGCTAGGAGCTAGATGGATATTTAATTGAGATTCCCTATAGGAGAGAACATTTTTTTATTCTTCCTTTTTCTAGACATGATCTCAACTAGTTAAAATTTTTATTGAAAGAGGATGTACCCATCCTCAACCAACCAACCATTTACTTGCCTTTGGGGAGTTTGCCACAAGGTATTAGAGATAATCTGTATCTAATGCCTTTTTTTTACTGGCCAATTAAAAACAAGCCTGAGACCTATTCTAATGATCTGGCAATTTGCCTTGCCTTTTCTATAGAAGTCATATTACCCAGAGTATGGGGAGGCTTCAATAAAAAATAACTTGACCTCTTAAGGAATGTTTCTTGTCATAGTACCAGGAAATGATTAGAATATACTTTGCATTAGATTATACTTGCCCTATTTTATAATATATTAATATGATATGCCATAAGGTATGGCAAAATTGAACAGTACACTAGATGTGAAATCAGAGAATTGGATTCAGGTTCTGGTTCTGCTACATTTTTTGCTTTTGTTTTTGTCTTTCTTATAAATGTGATGTTAGATAATTCACTTTCCTTTGCTGGGTCTTAGTCTTCTCCTTTGTAAAATGAAAATGTTCAGCTATATCAGTTCTTAACTTGGAGACTGGATTTTTTTTGTTTATATTGTGATAACTATTTCAATATAATTGGTTTCAATGTAAGGATTGGCAAATTGCCTTCTGTGGGGGTGGGGAGGGAAGTAAGATTAGGGAAAAACTGTAAAACTCAAAATAAATAAAATCTTTAAGTACAAAAAAAATAAAAATAACACTGTATTTGGTTTCTTTTGTAACTTATTTTTTACAATATAAAACGTTATTCTGAGGACAGGTTCACTGTACTGCCAACAGGGGTCCACAAAAAAGATTATGGAACTCAGGATTGCTAAAATCCCTTTCTGGTGTAGTCTTTTTAACCTCATCTGAAAAATAAAAATGAAACCTAACTGCCTCCTCTATTATGTTGCCAGCCAAACAGATCCTATGAAACCCAGGTCTGTCATGTTGTCTCTACCCTCAGTCTAGCTATTTGGATCAGGAGGCAGGCAGAGCAGAAGCTTGTCAGTGTATACACCGCATCCATATTGCTTTTGTATAGAATCTCAAACAAGCACAATGGCAGAGTGAGGAAAGAGGAAACACAATCCTTGTCCTTAGTGAATTCTCAATTGAGTAGAGAAGAGAAAACACTTAAGAGTCTAAGTAAGTAATAGGGTAAATTGAAGCATACTGAAGATCTTGACAGAGAGACAAGTGCCAGACTGGGAGTTTTGTATTTTATCCAAAAAATTATTTATAGGGAGCTATTGAAGACAGAGGAAGGGGTGTCAAATCTAGCCTTTAGGAGTGTGGAAGATGGATTGATGAGGAAGAGAAGGCTAGAAGCAAGAAATTCAAGAGATTTTTATAACAGTCGTGGGCTTCAGCAAGGACAAAGACTGTGAATATTGAAAAGGATGAATCTGAGAGTGGTAGAGATGAGATCAACCAAATTTGGCAACTAATCGGTTAGAAGGGACTAGAAAGAAAAGTCAAAGGTGACTGCAAAGCTGTGAACTTTTGTGACCAGAAGGCTGAGTGGCATCATGAAGTTTCGGAGAATCACATATTTGAGAGAACTATCTATCCCAGAGGTCAATTAAGCATTAAGTGCCTACCATAATCCAGGCACTGTGTTGAGTACTTGACAATATTAGCTCATTTGATCAGATGCAAGCAACTCAGTTTTACCCCTAAGCACCTATTTTACAAAAGCCTACAAATAAATCACATTAGGCTGAATAATAATTTTTTTAAAAAGAGAAACTTACAGAAGACTCCATCCACCCTAACCTTAGAATTCAGCCAGATGTCACTTGGTTCACCAGAAAAGTCCCTGTGCCCTTTTCTAAGCAAATTAGAAATTTCCTAAAGTGACCAGACCTATGATTCATAGGATCTGTTTGTCTGTCTAGCTAAATTCATTGAGCTATCAGGAAAAATTATGGCAACATAATAGAGGAGGTAGATAGGTTTTATTTTTATTTTTCAGATGAGGTTAAAAGAATGTTAACAGGGGCCGCTAGGTGGCACAGTGGATAGAGCACTAGCCCTAGAGTCTGGAGTCCCTGAGTTCAAATCCAACCTCAGACACTTAATAATTACCTAGCTGTGTGACCTTGGACAAGCCATTTAACCCTGTTGCCTTAAATAAAAAAAACATTAAATCTTTCAAAAAAAAAAGGACTACAACATAAAGGGATCTTGGTAATCCTGGGTTCCTTAACCTTTTTTTTGTGGACCCCTTGTGGCAGTGCAGTGAAACCTATGAATCTATCCTCAGAATGATTACTTTATAATGTATAAAAAAGGCACATGTAGTCTGTATGCTTGTTGTTCTGTATCCATAGACTGGGAGAGCTGAGAACACCCCTTAGAAAATCCTCAGGTAGTCTAGAACCTACCAGACTTCAAAATAGTGACCAGTTTGTCCATGGTAGCACCCAAACCACAGACTTAGCATTTCCATCAAGTGGGGAAGAATTCAAAAAATGGTGGTTTATGAATATAATGGAATATTATTATACCATAAGAAATAATTTCAGAGAATCTGAGGAGGGCCACAAAGCAATTTATTTGATGACAATAGTTTGGGGATATTTTATGGTGGGACAATAGGTTTAAGTGACTTGTCCAAGGTCACTCAACTAGTATCAAGTGTCTGAGGCTGAATTTGAACTCAGGTACTCCTGACTCCAGAGTCAGTGCTTTATCCACTGTGCCACCTAGCCACCCCTCAATATTTTAAAGAAAAATAAATTTGACTTAAGAGTGACAAAGAAGTAACCAGCCATGTCCCCAGAAGACTATGATGGCATATATAATATTTTAATAACTTTATTTTATTTTATACATAGTGGTAGAGAAATACACAGTTTTGGATATGGCTATTGTGTGGATTTGTTTTGCTTGACTATATTTTGTGACAAGGAATATTTCTTCTTTCTGTCTTTAGTTGAGGTAGAGGTTATCAATGATACAAAAAAAGAAAAAATGTTGATCATTAATACCATTTCAAAAGTACACAGATTGAATATGAAGGTACAGAAGGAATCACAAACAAGTCAGTTGTGAAAGCAACAGCTTGAATATATTATATACTTTTTTAAATTAGAAGAATCTAAGAGAGTCTTACTTTCATTTACTTTATCTTTGTAAACAGAAATGCTAATGTTTTGGGTTCAGAATTTGAAAAACAAATTCTGTTTGGGACATGCTGCCTTTGATGTCTATTGAGGTGGAAATGTCCAGCAAGCAGATGGTCATGATGTTACTGTAGTTCAGGAAGAAGAATAGAGCTAGATATTTAAATTTGGAAGTTGAATAAGCTGATATTTACAAAGTGATTTCAGGTTTGCACAGTGATTTACTTATGAACCCATGGGAGATGAATGAAATACCATTTAAGGGTTTGCTTTGAAAAAAGCTTCTAATGAAGGAGATAGCACTTTATTATATAAAGTTTCAATCACAAGTCAGAGAAAGGTCCCATGGTTCTTAGGGTGAAGCAGCAAAGCAGAGGGTGAGACCCCCTTCTTTCATGTCATTTCCATTCCATAAAAAGTCATATCAGTTTCTAGATTTCTAGATCAGGGATTTGAATGGCAAGACCATCCTTTTTGCCCAGGCTAATGTAGCACTTGAAGAAATAACTGCCATGTGGAAACTCTATAAGAACAGCTTTGATAGTTGATAGCTTTTCCTATGGCTCTGGGGTTGGGGTCTGGGGCTCTCCTAATAGGGGATCTGAAGTGAGTTGGTGATTTGGGTAATGGTAATAGTTTGAGTTGCCTGGCACATGCAGCTTCATGTATCCCTTAGGAAGCCTTGCCTCTTTAGCTGTGTAGCTATGTTTCCTTGCCTGCCCTCTAGGTAGAAATCATGAAGGAAGAAAATTATAGTGATAGAAAAAGATTTAGGATAGAACCCTCAAATCAATGATACAGCAAAGGAAACTAACAGGACCTTGAATTTTACTTTATTTTTGGCTAGAAGTGAAGTTTTTTGACAGTTTGTTTTTTAAAACAATTATTTATTTTGAATTTTACAATTATTTCCCCTAATCTGGATTCCCCCCCCAACAGAAGGCAGCCTGTTGGTCAGTGTTCTATCCACTGTGCAACCCAGCCACCCCTAGTCTTTACATTGTTTGATTGTTTGCATTGATCTAAAATTGAGTGCAATGAGAGAGAAATTATATCCTTAAGGAAGAAATATAAAGTATAAGAGATAGCAAAATTACATAACAAGATAACCTTTTTAAAAAAAAAATTAAAGGTAATAGTCTTTGTTCAAACTCCACAATTCTTTCTCTGGATACAGATGGTATTTCCTTCCAAAATTGTGCCCGATTGTTATACTGATGGAATGAGTAAGTCCATTAAAGTTGATCATCACCCCCATGTTGCTGTTAGGGTGTACAAAGTTCTGGTTCTGCTCATCTAGCTCAGCATCAGTTCATGCAAATCCTTCCAGGCTTCCCTGAATTCCCATGCCTCCTCGTTTCTAATAGAACAATAGTGTTCCATCACATACATATACCACAGTTATATTAAGCCATTCCCCAATTGGTGGACATTCATTCAATTTCCAATTCTTTGCCACCACAAACACGGCCACTATGACTATTTTTGTACAAGTGATGTTTTTCCCTTCTTCATGATTTCTTCAGGTTATAGACCCAATAGTGGTATTGCTGGATCAAAGGATATACATATTTTTGTTGCCCTTTAAGTGTAATTCCAAATTGCTCTCCAGAAAGGTTGGATGAGTTCACAGCTCCACCAACAATGTATTAGTGTCCCAGATTTCCCACATCCCTTCCAACATTGATCATTGTCCCTTCTGGTCATATTGGCCAGTGACAGTTTGTTTTTTTAAATATAAGCCCAAGGAATGTGACCAATTCCCATAGCCAATCACTAGATTTTTTTCCTTCGGGGACTCAGGAGATTAATAGTTCTCCACCTAGTTACTGGGTTGAATGCTGTAATCCTTCCCACCCTCTTGAGCAATCTCCATTCCTTCTGGATCCTCCCCTCTGGTTGAGAAAGTACTGTAATTTTTTTGAAGCCAACTCAATGAGGGGTTTCAGATATGGTTCCTTTTCCCAGAAACCTATAATATAGTTAGGAACATAAGAGTGATAAATGACAGCCCATAGGAATTTTGTGATCTCGGGCAAGACTTCTGGATTCTCAGGGCCTCAATTCCCTCATCTGTAAAGTGAGAGGTGGTAAAATACTTTCAGCTTTGCCTTTCTGACTTTTAAGTGCTAATTATTTGTCCATTAGTATCAGTGTCAGAGCCCGAATTTGAACCCAAGTCCTGTGATTTTCCCATTATCCTTGGCTTCAGTGGTTCAAAGAAAAGAAGGACTTGTAGCCACCAGAGTAATTGGAGATCACTGTCTGGATTTTTGGAAGTGGGCTTTGATGCACACTTTGATCTACTAGGAGGACTTGGATTGTTGCCTTCTAGAAGAAACTGCTCCCAGCTACTCTTTCAACTACCAACTACTCCCTCGGGCCAAAAACCTGTAGTCGATTCCTTAAATCCCTGGGATTAGAGATTTGAACTTGAGAAACTCCAAAACCCTCTGAGCCTCCCAGGGCCTGGAGCCCCCCTCCCTTAGGCCCCCTGGGGCTCGCTCAGCCAGGGCCCAGCCCAGATCTGCCCCGTCCTGCTCTCCAAGCTCTCCTCGGGTTTGGGTCACTCCCCGGGCTAGTAGCTGGATTTATGAGTTGGGGGAGGGGCAGGAAGGAAAAGGCAGAAGTTTAACCCCTTCTCCTCCCTTCTCCCAGAGAAGAGGCCGGGGCTTACCCTCTCGCCGTGTTTTTGGGGGGAGGTTAGGAGAGGTAACTATTTCCAGCTGGGCTTCATTCTGGTCCCTCTCTCCAGGCAGGGAGCGGACGGCCCCGGTCCTCCGTAAATCACAGCGGAATCGCCTCCCCGTCCCCACAATCCGCCGGTGTAAGCACAAGCCCCCTCCCCTTGAGGTCCGAGCTCTTACCCCACCACCGTTCGGGCCGCCTTGTCCCCCGGGGTCCCGCGGCAGTAGGTGCCAGGCCGGGAGAGGGCTCTGAAGGTGACGCGGGGCCCGCGGGGCCCCGACACCTGGGAGGTACAAGCCGGCTCGCCCCGGGGCGCCGCCCCCCCACTCTGAACCCCTTCCTCACCGGGGTCGGGATCCCCCACGGCCAACCTCGCCTCCCTCTAGCCTTGCCACGGCCGCCCCGCTCCAGCCAAGGAGAGACGGAGGAGGGACGGGGTTCGGGGGCGTGCGGCTGGGGGCCCGCTGTCCCCTGGGGACACGGCCTGGGGCAGGGGAGGAAGGAGCGTGCCAGCCCCCTCCCCCACGCGCACAGCCCAGGACTCCGCGCTCCGCCGACGCCCCGCCCGCTCGGGCGCGGCCCCTTTAAGGCGCGGCGGGGGCGGGGCGTCGGCGGTGTTGTCAGTGTCAGTTCTGCGCACGCAGCCCTCCGCGCGCCGGCCCGAGCCCCGGAGCCCCCAGAGCGGAGCCCGAGGCAGCGGCCCCGAGCGGGTGTGCGGCGGCCCGGCAGGCCGCCCGGGGGCGCGGCGCGGCGGGGCGCGGGAGCGGGAGCGGGAGACCGGGCGGGCGCGGGAGACCGGGCGGGCGGGAGCGGGAGCGGGAGACCGGGCGGGCGGGAGCGGGAGCGCGGGCTGAGCCGCCGCCGCCGGCCCGCGATGTGACCGGGCGGGGCGACAGCCCCGGCTCCAGCCCCGGCTCCAGCCCCGGCTCCAGCCCGAGCCCGCTCGGCGCCCGGCCCCCGCCCCGCCTGTCCCCGAGCCCGAGGAAGCCCCGGGCCCCGGCCGGGCTCCGCGCGCAGCCGCCCCCGCCCCCGCTCCCCGCCCGCCGGGCCGCCCGGGCCATGCTCCCCCGGGGCGGCCGCTGAGCCGGGCCGGGGCCGGGCGGCGCGCGGAGCATGGATCCGGGCTGGGGGCGGTCGGACGTGGGCTGGGCGGCCCTGCTGCTGCTCTTCGCCGCCTCGCTGCTCACCGTGGCCGGCTGGCTGCTGCAGTACGCCCGGGGCGTGTGGCCGGGGCGGGCGCGCCGGGGCCGCGGAGCGGGGCCGGGGCTCCGGGGGGCCGGGCCGGGGGCGTCGCTCCGAGAGCCCGGCGCGTGGCGCTCCCTGTGGCGCCTCGGGGCCGGCCGGCCCGGCCTCCCGGAGGAGCCGGGTGTCCGGGGCCTCCTCGCCTCGCTCTTCGCCTTCAAGTCTTTCCGGGAAAACTGGCAGCGAGCTTGGGTGCGAGCGCTTAACCAGCAGGCCTGCAGGGACGGGGTGAGTGGAGGGGCCGGGGCCGGGGCCGGGGCCGGGGGCAGCTCTGGCCGCCCCGCAGCCCTCCCCCCGCCTCGGAGAGGGAGGTGCGGGCGCAGGGAGGGGGACTCCACGGGCGGGGGGACCTCGGGGCGCCCAAACCCACGAGAAGTTGCTGTTCTCATAGCAACGCTAATCCCGGTGTCGAGGGAGCCGCGTCTCTACCTGGAGCCGGGCTGCGGGTGCTGGCGGGGGCGGGGCGGGCCGGGAAGCCTCCGGGTGCCGCTCGCAGCCCCTCCCGGGGTCCCAACCCCCCGATCTGCTATAGCAGCTCCCGCCGCCCCGAGATCTCCCTCCGTACAGCCAGGGGGACGGGCTCAGAGGGCAGTTGTGCGGGGAGGCGCTGGAGACCCGACTGGACCCGGCCCCCGAGAGCCAGGCGGGCTCCACCTGGGCAGGGATCAGCTCACTTCCCCAGGATTGCACCACGGGACATTTGACCACTAAGGAAGTGGGTCAGAAAGCATTTGTCACGAGGCTGGGCTGGAGGGGGCCGGACTTCCCTCCTCTGGAGCCCACTACCAGCCCAGTCCAAATGTTGTGGGGGTTTTCTGCCCCTCTTTGCCCCTCCACCTGATAACATTCGCTCAGTTCCTGGAAGGGATTCCTTGTGACATTCGTGGCCCCTCCGGTTCCTCTAATCGCTCTGAAGAGTTAGCAGCTACATAGGCTTGTTATATTTCCGTCTTGTGCCCTCTAGGGTCAGGGTGGCAGTTATCAGTTCCAACCCTGACCTCTCCTTACCTCGTGCCCAGCTCTGTGCACCTTGTCCTCAGGTGATGAGCGATTTCTCTAAGATCGCCAACTCAGCTGGACGTTGGACTCCCCTAGGTGTGGGGAGACTGGGCCCTGAGCAGCATCCATCTGCCTCTAGTGGGTGGGTCGGAGCCAGGAATGGGGGGGAAGCTGCTTGTTCAGAAGCACTTACCGACTTGTTTTGCCAGGCAAATGAGCTCTGGGGATTTGCTCCCTTTGCCAATAAGTCCTAGGGAAGGAGCCAACTTGTGCCCCTCCCCCAACCAGTGAGCTCTTCCTAGTCAGCACCCCTTTTTGAGCTTGGGTGAATCTATTCTTATAGTATTTCCATCCTGTTCCTGCCGGGCTGTGGGTGATTTAGGAGAGCTCTTTCCAGGTTCCAGCTAAGGAGCTTTCCTCTTAATCTGACCCTGGTGTCTGGCTGGAAGAATTAGCTAGTACCCTGGGTCCCTTAGAGACTTGAACCCTGTATGCTGATTTTCTCAGTCCTATCTAGCCAAGCTCTGTAGATATTGCTGATCTTAGGACAAGACTATTCCTAAAAACCCTCTCAATTTCTGACACTGTTTTTCTCTTCTCTTCCCCTCTCCTATCCTTTATTTATTTAATTATTATTTGGGGGGGGGTTGCAAGGCAATGGGGTTAAGTGGCTTGCCCAAGGCCATACAGCTAGGTAATTATTAAGTGTCTGAGGTCAGATTTGAACTCAGGTACTTAGCAGGTGCTCCATCCACTGCCCCACCTAGCCACCTCTCCCCATCCTTTAAAAAGAAAATTCCAACCCCACCCCCATGTGTCAGCCTTGAAACATTCTACCCAATAGATTCCAATTATCAGTACAAGTCCTAGACTTCAACCACTCCTTCCCCCAGCATTTTGATATTTAGAAATAATATTTGTAAATTTTAAAACAATCCATAATCATGAATTATTGCCATTATTATTATGTCCTGATCTCCTCTCCCTGGGTTTTATAAAATTTTTGTAGAAGATAATCTTCAGCCTTCTTTGCTTGGGGGGGAAGGGAAGAAATAATTTTTGAATTGAACAGGTGTCTTCTGGATCCTGTGCACTGCCCCCCCCCCAGCCTCTTTTTTTCAGAAGTGATATCAACTAGACCTTCTGGTGGGGAGGGGCTTTCAGAAGGGAGAGCTCTTTGGTCTAGGGGGAGGCCAGGAGCCAACCCTGCAGCTGAAGTGACTGCAGCTTCCAGGAATCTGGCCAGATGGAAACAGATCAATTCTGATGGGGGTAGGGTCAGCTCCAAAGAGTCTGACCCTCCTCTCAATTATTTTTCTAGAGCTCCATTCAGATCACTTTTGAGGAGATACCCCAACTTCCACCCAATGCATCTATCAGTCAAGTGACCTGCGTGGACCAATCAGAGCACAGCATGGTGAGGGGTGGGATAGTACTTGGGTGGTTTGATAGCCAACTCTGTATCCATGGGGTGAATCCTGGAGTCCTATCAGTTCTCTTTATCTTTCTTTTTTATTCCCTTTACCTGTTGAATTCAAGCCCAATTCACACATCTTTTCCCGGCCAGCCTTCCATGGCAAGCACTTTCAATGCCCTTCCTCCCCCTCCATCTCATATTACAGTGCTTTCGCTTTTTGTCTCTCTAATAGGATAAAAATGATCATGCATGATATTATCCATATATGTGTCCTATCCTCCAGATCTTCTCAGAGCAAGGACCATGACTTAGCGAAGCTTCATCTCTCCCCCCACCCCACTGCCTAGCATAACTCTGGACTTGATGTAACACTTGTGTCAGAGTTCTGGGGTTTCCTCTGGTTACCCAGAGATCTGAGATAAGGGGGGGAAGGATCTGTGTTGAAATGTGGGTCCATATAGAGAAGCTAAAGCCCTTATCTCTCTCCCCTCCTGGTGCCTGTCTCAGGTCCTTCACTGCCAGCTGTCTGCTGAAGAGGTTCAGTTCCCAGTCTCGGTGACCCAGCAGTCCCCAGCTGCTGTCTCCATGGAGACCTACCACGTCACCCTGACACTTCTTCCAGCACAGGTAGAGGGGAAAGGGGGAAACTGGGGATAAGAGGGAAGGAGCAGAGGAAGTGATTGCCTCAGAACCTCCTTATGGGAACAGAGACCAGGAAGGTGATTTGAAGAGTGGGCAAGCATGAGATCCATGTGCCTCTTCTGCCTTCCCCCCTTCCCATCCCTAGTTGAAGGTCAACTTGGAAGAAATAGCCAATGAAGGGTTGCTGGTGTCCTGGGCCTTCAAAGATTGTCCTGAGCTAAATATGACAGTTTGTCCCAAGCTGCAGGGGAAGGAGGTGAGTAGGTTGGGGATGGGGGGAAGCAGGTAATGAGGTGGAGAGGTAGTTGGGGCAAGGTGGCTAAAATAGATTGGGAAAGCCTGGAGGATTAAATAAGAGGGGACTAAGGGAAAGTGGATCAGGAAGAAAAGAGGGGATTGGGAGGCATTGGAAAAAAAACTCAATGGAGAATTGGGGATATTGAGGGGGAAAATGAAGCTAGGAATGACACTAGCTGTGTGACCCTGGGCAAGTCACTTCACCCAGTTTCCCATATGTAAAATGAGCTGGAGAAGGAAATAGCAAACTACTGCAGGATCTTTGCCAAGAAAGCCCCATGTGAAATTGGTCAGAGATGACTGAATAAAAGGGAAAAGGCTAGGGGGCTGTGATTCCTCACCCTCTCTTTGCCAGAGAAGTGAGGAACAGGTGGATCTGTCTACTATTGAAGAGTTGATTAAGGATACCATTGTCAGCACACACCCTGCTATGATGGTGAACCTCAGGGCTTGTCCAGTGTCAGGGAGCATGGTGAGTAGACATGTGAGGAGGTTGGGGCAGAAATCATGGGCTGTGTACTATAATTTAACATCTCCTTTTCTTTTTCCTTTCTTAGGTATCCTGTGAGAAGCCAACCACAGCACCCCCAGTTCAACCAGTTGTGCCCAAACCCACTCGGCTTCTCTTACGACAGTTAAAAGCAAACCATGTTGGTGGAGAAATGGGAGGTGAGACCGGAGGTGAGCACTTGGTGAGGGGCTATTGAAGCAACTAAAGTTCTGGTGTTATAGCTTTACTTTCTTTTTTTGTTTTTTAATTTTTTATTTATTTAAGGCAATGGAATTAAATGACTTGCCCAAGGTCACACAGACAATTATTAAATATGAAAATGGATTTGAACTCAGATCCTCCTGACTCCAGGGCCAGTGGATAGAATCCACTGTGCCATCTAACTGCCTGGTGTTATATCTTTAAAGCAATTTTCTTCCTTCATCACCCTTAGGCACCCTTTGTACTATGGTTGAAGTATTTGGAATCAGTGGTCTGATCCTGGTTTGTATTTTTTTTTTTGTTTTGGGTTTTGTTTTGTATTTTTTTTTAAAGCTGTATTACCTTAGGCAAGTCCCTTTTTCAGACTCTGTTTCCTTACCAATAAAATGAGGAGGTTAGACTTGATAATCTCTAAAATCTGTTCTAGCTCTTTGTACCCTGCCCCATCTCTGACTTTTGACTTTTGGTTCCCTTTCAGGAAACGGGGAGCTGTGCTGTGTGGCAGAGCTAGATAACCCTCAGCAGCAGAAATGGACTAAGCCAGTACGAGCTGCTCCAGAGGTTGAATGGATGGAAGAACTAGCTCTGTAAGGAATCTCATGTGACAGTGCATATTGTCCTGGCATACTGAAACTTCCTCCAGGAGATGACTCTGGTCAACTGCCCTTAACTTAATGGGACTGTGGGAGGGTAATGGCTCCAAGGCAGGGAGGAGAAGGGTTACCTGGGAGAATACAGCTTCCCCCCTTGCTCAGTAATTTTTCTCTGTACCCCTCCCTGACCTACAGGGAAATAGGTTCCCAGAGCCGGGAGCTGACGTTGAAGGTGCTAAAGAGCAGCAGTATTGGAGACAGTGAGTATGCACAGGGAGGGTATGCTGGTGTGGGAGGAGGTGGACCTGACCTGGAAGCAGGCATCTCTTACCACCCCTCAATTTCTGCAGATGTACTGTTAGGTCATGTCACTCTACCTGTGGGCTCCCCCTCAAGGCAGACATCCAGAAAGCAGCTATGTCCTTTAACTCCTGGGCCAGGAAAGACCTCAGGACCAGTTGCCACTCTCGCATTAGAGGTGAGAAACTGACCCTTTGGTGTAGGGAGGCAGAACACATGTGGGAGGATAGCAGGGTGGTCTCCCCCATATCCTAATGCCCATTTTCTGTGCTCTCCTTTTTTCCTGGTAGCTATTATATGAAGAAGGCTCCCCCGGGAGCCTGAGCAGCCCAGCCCCTCCTACCCCACGACCCAGTATCACACCCACCAAAAAGATTGAACTAGATCGAACCATCATGCCTGATGGCACCATCGTCACCACAGTGACTACTGTCCAATCCCGGCCCAGAGCTGATGGCAAGCTAGGTAACAGGGGAGGCAATAAAGAGGTCTGGGCAGGAATGGGAAGCTCTGAGAGACAGCTGTCTGAAGGAGGGCTAACAGTAGACCTTGACTCCAAGGTGGTCTCTGGCTTCTGTGTGAAGTTCTCTGGAGCCGTCAGTCTCACTGATCTCCATCTTCGGGCTCCCAGTCGCCAATCCTTTCTGTGGTCCGTTCCCTTCTGTCTCTTCACTTATCTCTTGTCCCTGTCACACCTTATGGGTTTCCTTGGTCTCTGTACAGGCACCAATGGGTTTCTTCTGTCTGTTCCCCCTCCCCTGGCACCTGCATTTCCTTTCTCTGACCCCTAAACTACTTAGTACTTTAGAAAAGTTGTTGGGGAGGGGGATGGGTACCCAATTCACTGATCTTTCTCCTCATCCCATAGACTCCCCCTCCCGATCCCCATCCAAAGTAGAGGTAACAGAGAAAACAACAACTGTGCTGAGTGAGAGCAGTATCCCCAGCAGCGCCTCCCCCAGCAGCAGCCGTGAGTAGGGGGTGGGGCTGCCGTGGGGCTGCCGTGACTTGGTGGGAAACTTAGGGGAGGCAGCAGTGATATAGAATACCAACACCCAGGCACCAGATAGTAAGAAAATTGGGAATGGGCTGGGAGAGACCTGTTCCCAAGAAGGACCCTGGACTCTAGACACCCAGGAGGACTGAGAAATATATATTCTTTGGCAGGAGACAGCCACCTTTCCAATGGCCTGGACCCTGTGGCAGAAACAGCAATCCGGCAGCTGACTGAACCCAGTGGACGGCCAGCTAAGAAGACACCCACCAAGCGCAGCACCCTTATCATCTCTGGTGTCTCCAAGGTAACGAGACTCTTAACAGGGATGGGGTGGGCTGTTCCTGAAACACAGTCATCGTCTTGCATCTCTGTGTGCAATGCTTTTAGCTTTCTCTCCGAAGCCCCAACTCTTAGAATCTCCACTTTGCTTTAAGATAACATCACTTCATGTACCACATTGTCCAGGAGTCAAGTGCCATTCCCTCTAACATTGTCTTTCTTCTGTTCTGAATTTATCGTGTAAATTCTGATTCACATGTTTTGTTCTTCCCATTAGAATGTACGCTCCTATTTTTGCTTTTTCTATTTCTAGTGCATAGCACAGTGCTTGGCATGCAGAGAAACTGCCTAATAAATGTTTTTCTGATTTATTAATTTACTGGGAAGAGTGTCCTGCCAGCCTCTAGCTCCTGTCTCTACTGCCCAGGTTCCCATTGCCCAAGATGAGTTGGCATTGTCCTTGGGTTATGCGGCTTCCCTGGAGGCTTCGATGCAGAGTGAGGCAGAGAGCATTGAGGACCCCTCCTCACCTCCCCTGGATCCTCCCGCCACGTCTCCTGGACCCCTTGAAGCCCTGTCCAGTCCAGCTGGTACTCAGGAGACAGATGAAACTACACGCTCAGACATTTCAGAGCGGCCTTCTGTGGATGACGTGGAATCAGAAACCGGGTCTACAGGAGCCTTGGAGACCCGAAGCCTCAAGGACCACAAAGGTAAGAAGGGGAAGAATGATTCTCCCAGCTTCTTCCTCGGTGCCCACAGGTCAGTGCCCTAGGACCCATTCATTAGACATCCAGAGATGTGTGCGCCACAGCCTGATCTGCCAGGTCCCCTGTCCAGGAGATGCTAGGATCCCATAGGTCCAGCTGGTTCCCCATTCTGTCTGGGCAGTTTTCCATGGCTTTTCAGAGGCTCAGAACTACCCTTTAATCTTAATTTCTCTTCTGTACCAGTTTCTTTTCTCTGCTAGGTGTTGTCACTCTAGTTTTTATTCTCTGTCTGTCTGTCTCACCCTCACTTTGCCCTTCAGTCATGCATGCCTCTCCCATATCTCACTGTCTCTGAGGATGTAAGAATTTGCCACGTTGGGTGAGACCCAGAGTGATTCCAGTCCGGGATTGTTGTGATTATGACACCTTTCGTGGAAGTGAATGATTGTCTTTGTTTTGAGCCTCAAACGGCAGGGGCTTCCCAGAAAGCACCCCAGTTCCCCTCTTGACCCATCCACCTGGTCTCTAGTTTTAATGTTCTGTGAATTCATCGAAGGTCTTTCAGGTACCTCTTCACATGCTTTGCCTCTATTCCAGCTTGGGATAATAAGTTCCTTAAGTTGATTGTTTCCTGTGTCAAATAGGACTTTGTTATATTGCTCCCAAATTACCTCTTTTCAATTTTAAGAGATTCCTGCCTAAGTCAACAAATTAATAGATATTAAGTCATGTACCTGCTAGGTACATGGAATCTCACAGGGACCCACTCTGGCACAACTTATATTCCAGTACTGGAGAGCATAGGACACATGAAAATTGAAAATCGTTGCCATTCGGAATGAAATGTCAAGAAAACAAGGAAAAGAAAATAAACTGGGAGAGCTTGAGAAAGGAAAGATTATTACCACCTCAAGGGCAGGGACCAGATCCTCATTATCTAGTTATTGTAGGGACTGAGGATTATAGAGTAGGGCACCATAAGAAGTTGTGTTCTCCGGACAGTCACTTCCAGCCAGAGGAATTGGGGCAGCACCACAGAGGAGGTGGTCCATGAGCTGGGCCTGGGTAGGTAGAGAACCAGCATTTACGAAGCCATTCTACTGGGTTAGGCATTTTCCAAGTGTTTTTTTCTTTGATCCTCATAACAATTAAGTCAGGTAGGTCCTGTTATTATTCTCATTTTACATATAATAATAATAATAGCTAAGATTTATATAGTGCCTAGTCATGTACCAGGCACTTTGATAAGCATTTTTTAACAATTAATATCTTATTTGATTCTCACAACCATGGGAAGTAGATACTATTACTTCTACATTTTTACAGTTGAGGAAACTGAGTTACAGAGGTGAAATGACTTGCCCAGGGTCACACAGCCATGAAGTGACTGATGCTGCTGGTATTGTTCAGAAGAAGTCTAGGAAAAGGCTAGACATCAATTATGACTTTGGATTCTAGAAGGTCTTAAATCTCAGACTCTGTTCAATTTAGCCAGCATATTATTAATAAATAATATTATTTCTTAGGTGCCTCCAGAGAATTTGCATCTACCCTCATGGCATAGCTTCTGTTCAGTACTAAGCATACCATAACATAGGGCAGGGTGTGATGGAGGCCAGGAGAGATCTAGACCAAGTTTATTTTAGGAGAACAATACCTATCTAGTAGGGAACCATAGAAGAATTTCGAGTAGTGTCATGGCCTGTTCTTGGGATATCATCTCTTGCTCTGTCCTGTTGTCAGCCTCCATCTTTCTAGGCTGAAGGACTTAAGTCCTGCCCGAGTTGAGGCTGCTGACAGATTCCAAATTTACCCTGATTTTGTGAACAGGAAGTACATTCTCTGCTGTGTTTCCAGTTCCACTCTTAGGGATGCTCAGGCCCTTCTAGGCCACAACCCCATGCTGTGTGCATGTCTGCGGAATGTAACTTCCTCCCCATTCTGCCCCTAATCCTATGAACTAGTTTCTCTCTAGACTTTGAGGGTCTCAGCCTCTTCTCTGCTCCACCTCTACAGTGAGTTTCCTTCGAAGTGGGACGAAGTTGATTTTCCGCCGGCGAACACGACAGAAGGAGGCCGGACTGAGCCAGTCACATGACGACCTTTCCAATGCGGCCGGGGTGCCTAGTGTCCGAAAGAAAGCCGGCAGCTTCTCCCGGCGCCTCATTAAGCGATTTTCCTTTAAATCCAAACCCAAGGCCAATGGCAGCCCCAGTCCCCAGCTCTGAGCATCTCCCCACTATCAGGAGCAGGAAAGGGCTGAGATTCTGGCCCGACCCTCCCCTACCACACCCCCTCCCGGCCCTTTGGCAACCTGGACTGGGGGCAGTCTTCTGGAAGCTGAGAACCTCGACCAGCCTTGGGCTGTGGGACCAGTGTTCTAGGTACTCCCGATGAGGGCTAAGAGTGTCAGACATCCAATTCTGAGAAGCAAGAAGAGGGTAGTTGAGGGCTGGGATTGTGCAGGAGGGCTCTGTCCTGGTACATGGATTGCACCCAGATGGTACTCCTAGAAGTCCCAGGATGCCTAGCCCCCAGAGTATCCCTCTCTCCCTTTATTTATTCTATTTATACATGCGGTCTCTGACCCTCAGTGGGCTGGGCTTGGGTGAGTCGACAGAAGAGGAGGCCTGGTTCCCAGGTGTCCTTTCATGCCCCAGGATAGGGCATTTCCTTTGGCCTGGGCTATCTAGGCCTCAGATCATCACTCAGACCAGCACCAATGTCTGCCCTACAGTACATTGGCAGATACCCAGGATGGGGGGCAGGTACTCCCCCCCTCCCCAATACCTTCCATATCCCTCCCTCCCTCTTTATTACTGTTTTTGTACTTGATGCCTTCTCCATAGGCAGAAGGAAGGAGCCAGGGGCCGGGCGGGAACTTTCCCCAGGCCAATGTGGGCCGTGACTGGCTTTTATTTAAGGAATGTGTGATGAAGGAGGAAGTTAACTCTGCACCTTTGTGAATTTCAGGAGACAATGATTTCCATTGCTGTGTGATGGCCTGGAACTTAACTTATTGAATTAAAATTAAATTGGAGTTTACAAATCCAGTAGTCAAATCTTCTTTGAGTTGGTAGATAGAGCCACTGAAGGGGGTTGACAGGCTTAGGGAGGCTTTGGGGGGGCGGAGGGCAGGATTCCAAGGCATCTGTGAGAGGTTCATCTGTAAAATGCCTGATGAGTAGAACTATTGAAGCCAGAGTTAGTGAAGGGGGAAGCAAGAATTTCTCTCCACATCCCTGGAACCAATTGTGGGGCTATTTGGTCTGGACTTAGGCTTTGAGCTAGGCAAGCTGTTATCTCAGTCCACGCAGATGAGAGCTTCTTCTCTTGACCAAAAACCTGGAGTGTCTGATTGTATGGCTGTTGGGAGGCAGAGCTGAGGCTCACCTCTGATGGCAAAGGTTGTGCTCAGCCCTTTACCATCAGAGGAGGGGCTCCATTCTGCCTCTGATGCCCCCTCACTTCACCTCACATTCCTGATCTATAAAGGAAGTGATAAGGAAGCCAGTCTTTGCTACTACTGGTTGGGCAGCCCCTGCTCACTTCTAGGTCTGTAAACACTGATTAAAGCCCTGCAGTGTGCTAAGTGCTGGGGAGTTAAAGAAAGGCAAAAGCCTTTTCCCCTAGAAGCTCACAATCTATTGGGAGAAGACAACACAGAAAGAAGCTTAAAGTGAGGATCTGGGGTATGAGAAGTCCTGAGGTTAGAGTGTGCAAGGAGGAGGTGTGGGATTCTGGGTTGATTTAGTTCTGGAGATGGAAAAGTCCAGGAGAATAGCCAGGTGGGAAATGATGCCAGGTCCCTCTTAAAGAGTGGGAGGAGTGCCACTTCTGCCCTCCCGCACCCAGGGACTAGGGAATTGTTGAGGTGTGAGTTTTCAAGTGATAGGGTTGTACAGGATGACAAATTTCTGGAGAGGATAAAGTCCAGGGGAAGAATCAGATGGGGAATTCTGCCTCAGATATTAGCTTAAATCTTAGGTGACTGGATGAGTTATCCAACTTCCCTAAACCTCAGTTTGTTCTGTCAAATGAGGGAGATGGACTAGCAATCTTCTGAGGGCCCTCCCAGCTGTTGATCTGATTCTATGAATGAGCTCTGGCCAGGTCAGCTCTCTAGCCTTCAATGTCTTTATCTGTCAGAAAGGGTTGAGATTAGGTGATTCCTAAAAACCTTTATAGGGTAATATTCTGAGTTTTTAGATGATTGAGGATCAAAGAAATACATTTCTTTAAGGTCACACACACACACACACACACACTCTCTCTCTCTCTCTCTCTCTCTCTCTCTCTCTCTCTCTCTCTCTCTCTCTCCTGACAGGCTTGGTAATATTTACATCACAAATGGATCTAGTGGAGAAGGGAAGGGAAGGGGGAGGGGACAGAAAGGAAGGAAAGGGAGGGGAGGAAAAGGATTGGGGGGGGGGAGAAAGATTTAGGATTATTAAAGTTGAAGAAAGAAAGAAAGAATAACCACCACATCTGATTCAGAAGATGTTGGGGAGTCATCTATTCCAGAGCCCACAAAAACGGAGTGTGATACAATGAAAAATACAGTAGTGTGTACTAACACACACACACTCAAAGACAATCGCACAACATTCTTTACAAAAATAAAGATCTAAAAAATTGGAGAAGAGATTGATGATTGCCAGGCCCTGCTGACAATTTAGGTAAATTTAGGTACCTAAATTACTGATTCAATGCCATATCAATAAAAATAATGATGATATTCATTTGGAGGAACAAAAGGTCAAAAATGTCATGGGAAATCATAAACAAAAGGGGGAAGGAAGGGAGCCTAGAACTACTAGATACACTACAAAGCAGGAATTATAAAAACTGTTTATTCCAGGAACTTTGTTAAGTACCTTTTTTTTTTTTTACAAATATCTCATTTGATCCTTATAATAACCTTGAAAGATGGGTACTTTTCAGTCATTTTTCAATTGTCTCATTTTTTTTTAAAGCCCATTTGGGGTTTTCTTGGCAAAATTCCTGGAGTGTTTTGCCATTTCCTTCTCCAAATTATTTTACAGATAAAGAAACTGAGGCCAACAGGGTTAAGTAATTTTCCCAGGGTCACACAGCTAGTAAGTCTCTGAGACCAGATTTGAACTTAGATAAAATAAGTCTTCTTGACTCCAGGTCTGGTCCTCTATCTGTTGTGTTGCCTAGCTGCATTCAGGGCTGTCCAAAATGTGGCCTGTGGTGCTTGTGTATAGTTTTACTAAATGCTTTAGTAAACAAAGCCGAGCTCTTGCTAAAAATGGCAAATCAAAATATATTGTCTATTGTTTCAATAGAAACTTTTAAAAGTCAGGTTGGACAGCTCTGGGTTATATGTATATGAGGAATGCTATTGTGTTTTAAGAAATAATAAAAGGGCTGGTTTGAGAAACCTAGACTTATATAAATTGATAGATCAATACAAAGTGAAGTGAACAGAACCAGGAGAACAGTTTATAAGATGATAATACTGTAAAAACAATTTCAAAAGACTTTAGAGAATCTGACATGCAGGATGACCAATTTTGATTCTTAAGGACTCATAATGAAACATGCTGCATACCTCCTGATAAAGAGGTGATGGATGCAGAAAGAGATGGTTTTGTGTGTAGAAATAAGTCTATGCAGGAATTTGTTTTGCTTGATTGTATTTGTTACAAGAGGGGTTTTGTTTTCTTTTTTGGAGTTGGGGGAGAAGGAAAAAGGAAAATGAAGGTTTCAAATAATTTTTAAAAATGCACAGACAGTCAAAGTATTACAGCTTTGAAAATTACATGTTGAATTTATTGTACTTAAAAGGAAAATCAAGCTATACATAATAGAGTTGCAGTTTCATTGCACAATCCTTTTTCTGTTCTACTTTGCATATCAAAATACTAATTTTATTTAATATTTCAGATAAAAATTTTAAAACTTTAAAAAATTAGAAACTGGATATAGAACATTTTTAAAAGAATTTTTTTTTTTAGGTTTTTGCAAGGCAAACGGGGTTAAGTGGCTTGCCCAAGGCCACACAGCTAGGTCATTATTAAGTGTCTGAGGCCGGATTTGAACTCAGGTACACCTGACTCCAGGGCTGGTGCTCTATCCACTGTGCCACCTAGCTGCCCTTAAAAGAAATTTAATTTTAAATGTATTTTAATAATTTTTTATGTCACTTGCCTCTGTAAGAGAGCTGTTCCTCATATCAAAAAATAAAAGAAAAAATCTCTTCAACAAAAATCAATTAATATATAGAAGCAACTTCTGCCTTTATATGCAGTGTCCTACAAAGAAAGGTTTGATCAAGTCTTTTTTTTTTTAGGTTTTTGCAAGGCAAATGGGGTTAAGTGGCTTGCCCAAGGCCACACAGCTAGGTCATTATTAAGTGTCTGAGGCAGGATTTGAACTCAGGTACTCCTGACTCCAGGGCCGGTGCTTTATCCATTATGCCACCTAGCCGCCCCTGATCAAGTCTTTTCATAATTTTGCAGCACTTAAAATTTTCTTATTCTTTCCATTTACATTGTTGTAGGTAATTGTGTAGTTTTCCTAATTCTTTCACTTTGCACCACTCATGAATGTTCCTAAGATTGTCTGTACTCTCCATATTTATATAATTTCTTTACAGTTTAGTAATATTCCTTTATATTGAGTTGCAAGGGAACGCTAGAGTCAAAGAAATCATCAGGTTTCAGTCCATCATTTAAAGATCAGGTAACTGGAAAGACACAGCAGAAACTCCTCAAGAGGAGCAGTCAGGATTCCAAATCTAATGATCTTTTCTAGCTGGCTTAGAATCCCCGTTGGAATCTCACTCGTTGAGGGGCAGATTCTCTGGGGCTCCAAATAATCAATGTCCCTTCCTTCCCCTGGTTTTCACAGGCTCAAGGAAGGAAATAAACAGTTACAAGGAGCTACCGTGAGTTTCTCACTTGGTTCTCACATCAGTACACCTGGTGGATGCTTGGACCCACGCTCCGCACCCTAAGGGGGTTCCATCTGCGTTCCGCTCCTACCAGGGCGCTGTGTGACCCCGGGCAGCCTAGGGGGGCCTCTCTGAGCCCAGCTTCTCCAAAAGGCGGCGGCGGCTCGCAGGGCCGTCCTGCGGCTGGCCCCCCACAGCCCTAACATGCGACACGAATGAGGATGGCTGGCGTCGAGGCCCCTGCCTCTTTATCGGGGCGTGTTCGGGCTCAGGAAGGCCCCAGCAGGAACCATCGTTCTCTCCATTTTGAGGAAAACTGGCCCCGGCCAGGCCCAAGGAAGCGCTTTCACCCGGCCATTGGCGAGGCTCGTTCTCCGCACCCGGGGGTGCCCCGGGGGCCCGCGTCTCGGCCAGGGCCGGGCCAGGCTCTAGCTCTGCGCATGCCCAGGGAGGCCCCTCCGCGCAGGCCCGGCCCCTCCCAGCCCAGTTCCCCCGCCCGGTCCCCGGGGCCCGGCCGCTCGGCGCCGCTCGGCGGCTCCACCCTCGGCGCTCCCGGCCCCTGGGGCCGCAGCGCGTCACCCGACTCGCCGCCCGCTCCCTCCCCTTCCGTGTTTTGGTAGCGTCTGGGCCCCGCCCCCGCTGCGTTATAATTGGCCGAGAGCCCGGACGGCGGAGCCCAGAAGCCGGCCTCGATTGGCTCCCGTCGGCCGTCACTCACGTGTGTCCCCCTGGAGTTGGCTGGACGTGGGAGAGGAACGGAGAGACCTGGGAGCGGAGGGCACGGTAAGGCTGGGGGGGGGGGGTCTTTCCTCCGCGGACTCCCGAGGCCGGGTGTGGGTGGGCTCCCGCTTCTCCTCCCCCCCAGAGCGGCCCCGGCGCGCCCCCCGGACTGCCCGGGAGGGACCCCAGGGAGGGAGAGCCTTCCGCGGGCGCCGCTCCCGGGAGCCGGGCTGGAGGACGGCGCGCCCGGCCCCGCCGGGCCAGGCAGGAGGAAGCTGGGAAGCCCGGGAGCCCGCCTCCGCCGCCCCTGTGTGCCCTTCTGCTCTTCTCCTCTTCCCCGGCCTCAGTGTCCTCCTCGCTGCAATGGGGGAGCAGCGCCCGGCTCGCTCCCACAATGGGGCTCCGACAAGATGAAAGCCGCCGGGCCGCTAGGTGGCGCAGCGCGCGCCCGGAGCCCGCAGGACCGGAGTTCAAATGCGGCCCCGCACTCTTCATCCTTGCCTAGCCGTGGGCCAAAAAAGCCTGAAAAGGGATGATGGCCCCCCGCAGCAGCGGGTTTGCAAATACTCATTCTGTAGGTCTTGAGGTTTAGACAGGCTTTGCCCAGAAATAACATTCCTCGGGAGAGCTGGTTCTGTCCAAGCCGTTGCAGTTAGCCGAGCGAGCTTGAGTGCTGCGCTGGGGCTCGGGAGGAAGACGATGATGAAACAATGTATCCTAGTGTAACCACTACATGGGACCTAGGCGGGCTCGCAAGCAGAAACTGATAGCAACACCTAACAAGGGGGATAGACTGGGTTGCCCCCGTGCTCCTCCTGCCTCTGCTGGACTCTTGTCATGTTTTGACTTTCCTTTAAATTAAGAGGGGCTTGGTGTAATAGCCAATAGAACCAGAGCCAAGACCTGGGTTCAAGGGCTTCTGATAAATAGGAACTGGGTGACTCTGGACAAGTAACCTCTCTGCTGCCAGAAAACTTTCTCATTATTTTTTATTTTTAGTTTTTTAGGTTTTTTGTAAGGCCCAAGGCCGCCCAGCTAGGTAACCATTAAGTGTCTGAGGGCGGATTTGAACTCAGGTACGCCTGACTCCAGGGCCCGTGCTCTATCCACTGCGCCACCTAGCCGCCCCGCAGAAAACTTTCTTAAGGTTTTTTGGATGCCAAAATGCAATTGGATTTCCTGCACACAATGAAATTATAGGTTGGGTTAAAAAAAAAATACTGCCTCTCAGATGTGCAGCCTGTAAAGCTCTGTACAAATATAGATTTACTGTGAGTCTTTAGGTTTAGGCTAGTCGTGACTCAGCTGCTTATATTTGCTTCCCTACTTGTTAGTGGTTTCTTCTTCATATTACCTTATAATTACATGCCTGTATGAGTTGCATCTTCCAATAGCATGTTAGGTCCTTAAGAGGAGAGACTCTTCTTATAAAAGTGTCTTTTGGGGGCAGCTAGGGGGCATAGTGGATAAGAGCATGGGCCCTGGAGTCAGGCGTACCTGAGTTCAAATCCAGCCTCAGACACTTAATGGTTACCTAGCTGTGTGGCCTTGGGCAAGCCACTTAACCCCGTTTGCCTGGCAAAAAAAAAAAGTGTCTTTTGTCTAGTAGTCTTTTAAATTATTTTGCCTCAACCAGGTAGTTGAATGGATCCAGTGAGGTAAACCGTGGAAAGTACTTTAACTATAAATAAAAACATAATTCACATTTTTATAATTCCCTTTCAGCTCTGCAAAGTACATCCTCACAAACAGTGTAGAATAAGTATTATGATCCTCATTTTACAAAATGAGTAAACTGAGGTCCTGAGAAATTTAAGTGATTTGTTGAAGATCACAAGCTTGGGATTTCACATAGGTCTTTCACCTTCATGTCTAATATTCTGTTTACTATAATATGTTGCCTCTTTCTTCAGTGGTTCCCTGGGGCCCCTTCAGGGAGTTTGTGAGATCAAAACTAATTCTATAATAATATTGAGATTTTAATTCTAAGTTTTAGTTTCTAAAATAGTAAATATCAATTGATATAATACCTATAAACAAAATTCTTGGGAATGGAAATTTGTAGGAGTATAAAGGGATCCCAAGACCAGAAAGTTTGAGAACCACTGACCTAGTGCAATCCCTAGGTTTTACAGATGAGGAAACTGAGGCCCAGGAAGTCTTAATAACTTGCCTAGGGTCACACTGGCAATATGGATGAAGATTAGTTTAATATAGAAAAGCTTCATTTAGAAAGATAAGTGGGGGGGGTGGCTAGGTGGCACAGTGGATAGAGCACTGGCCCTGGAGTCAGGAGTACCTGAGTTCAAATCCAGCCTCAGACACTTAATAATTACCTAGCTGTGTGGCCTTGGGTAAGTCACTTAACCCCATTTGCCTTGCAAAAAAACCAAAAAATTAGAAAGATAAGTGGGGTTTAAGTGGAAGGGAGGTGGAGAAGTGATTTAGGTGAGGAGAACAAACCAACTTATGAAGCAAAACAGTGAGGATAAACCTGTCCTTCCCAGCACAATGATTTCCAAGAGGTAGGAATGAGAGAGTCATATATTCTGTGCGTGAAGGGGCCAAAAGACAGTACAGCAAAGATTGAGGAATGACTCTTAAAAAATTTCCTTTGACTGAAACAATGCATAAAGGAAAATAGGAGTAATAAAAATGGAAAAAGAGGTTGGAGATAGATTGAATCAGAGCCCTGGATAAATCCCTATAACATTCTTTGGGGTTTCAGGGGTTCCAATCATTGCTACCATCCTTCCCAGGAAAGTATCACAGGATCACAGATTTGGAGTTAAAAGGGACCTTAGAGATTATTGAGTCCAAGCCCCTCTAATAATTTGCTAGAGTAATCCTATTCCATTCTACCAGTGGAATCTAGTATCTAAATATCTAATATCTAAAAAGAATAATTGCTAGGTAATGTAGATGGCTTTTAGGTTTGTAAAGAAGTTTACAAATATTTTCTTCTTTCATCCTCACAACATTCCTGTGAAGTAGGTGCTATTATTTATCTGTTTTTCCAGAGGAGGAAATGGAGGCTGAGAAAAGTTTGATTGACTTGTCCAGCTTGAGCAATGGGACCAGATTGGAACTGAGGTCTTCACTCCTCCTGGCCTAGTATGCTATCCACTGTTCACTATTGAACAGACTGCCATTTTATTCCTTTTACTACAGCTTGGCAATCATGCCACCCCCTCCAAAGGCCCCCCGAAGGGAGACCCTGGTGCTACAGTGCGAATGGGGATCCTGTACTTTTGTGGCCTCAACTGTGGAGGAGTTTTGTGAACATGTCACACAGCATCTTCACCAGCACCTGCAAGGCCCTGAGGAAGATGATGAGGATGAGGTGGACCCACTTGGTGAGTGAGCAAGGGATGATGGAAGAAGATTTGTGAGAGGAGGGAGAAGACTGGCTTTGCCTTTATTTTAGTGTCCTTGGACAGACTGGGAAGATGGGGTTTAATGGGGGTGAGGAATGGGAGTATGATTTCAAAGGAGGTAGGTATTGACTTAGGAAGGTTTGGGCTTTGCCTGGCCTGGTTCTGTATCCAGGCAGGGCTGTGTCCTGGAGTGGAGGGACCTGAGCCCTCTCTTTCTTCCTTCTCAGCTGAAGAGTACTCCTGCTTGTGGCAAGAGTGTGGCTTCTGTTCCCCAGACAGCTCGGCCGACCTGGTCCGCCATGTTTATTTCCACTGTTACCACACCAAGCTGAAACAGTGGGGACTTCAGGCTCTGCAAGGCCAGGACGGACTCAGCCACTGCCTGTTGGACTTCCAAAGCCGAAATATGATCCCTGACATTCCCGACCACTTCTTGTGCCAGTGGGAGCACTGTGAGGTCAGGAGGCAGGGGCCAGGACTGGGGTGGGGTGGGGGGAGGTTGTGCTCTGCCCCTGATGGAGAGATCTCATATCCCTATGAAGTCTGTCAAGCACTTTCCTTTCTCCATTCAGAATTCGAGTATTACTTTTGTGCCCCTCTACTTGTTCCTTATCCTTAGTCTCCCCTCTCCCCCTCAACAGAGCTCCTTTGAAAATCCAGAGTGGTTTTACCGGCATGTCGAGGCCCATAGCCTGTGTTGTGAATACAAGGCAGCCAGCAAGGAGAACCATGTGGTACCATGTGGCTGGAAAGGTTAGGGATACCTCAGTTACTTATTTTGATAACCCTCCCTTTTAGAGCGGACCTCTGCCTTTATGGGTGGCAGGACTGGGGATAGTAGCCAGGTATTTCAGCTTCCCTGTTCTTTATAGTGAAAAACCTGGTTTAGGCCAGGAAGGGGCTTGGATAAAAATGGAAGGGGTGGAAAGGGTGGGTGGGGGGAACATTTTTTAGGGTTTGGGATTAGTAGGAGGGGGCTGATTTGGTGTCTTCCCCAGATTGCAACTGTACCTTCAAAGGCCGTTGTAAACTGAGAGAACATCTTCGAAGTCATACCCAGGAGAAGGTGGTGGCCTGCCCCACTTGTGGGGGGATGTTTGCCAATAACACCAAGTTCTTTGACCACATCCGACGCCAGACATCCCTGGACCGTGAGCTTGGGACAGAGGGAGTAGGGATGAGGGAAAGGGATGAGACTCGCCTGTTTAGGACAGAACTGAGCATTGGGAGATCCAGGGCCTGTCCCTGCCCTTTCTCATCGCAGTGTGACCCCACCAAGTCACTTAACCTTTTTAGGCCTTAGTTTTGTCATTTGTAAGATGAGGGTGGGGTTAACCAAATAAGTCAGTCTAGCTCAAAAAAAGAATTCTATGATTAATGCTAGAAAGTTCCCCTCCTTCTCATGGCTGGAGTTATGCTCCTCTCCCCTCATTCTTGTTTCTCTTCAGCCCCTCAGAGTTCTCCTCTCCTTTTCCCACCCCAGAACAACGATTCCAGTGTTCCCATTGCTCCAAGAGGTTTGCCACAGAGCGACTGCTGCGGGACCATATGCGCAACCATGGTTAGTGTCCCCAAGGCCCTCTCCCCAGAGTTCCTCCTGCCCTGCCCTCCCACTCTCCCCAGGGTTCCTCCTGCCCTTCCCTCCCCTCGCCTCTCACCCACATCTTCTCCCTGCAGTGAATCACTACAAGTGTCCTTTATGTGACATGACCTGTCCACTGCCCTCTTCCCTCCGAAACCACATTCGCTTCCGACACAGTGAAGACCGACCCTTTAAATGTGACTACTGTGACTACAGGTGAGAGAGGCTGTGGCTGATGGGAATGGCCAGGGTCTATCCCCAGTCTCCGCCCTGACCCCTGTTCCCTCTTCTGGCAGTTGTAAGAACTTGATTGACCTCCGGAAGCACCTTGACACCCACAGCAAGGAACCTGCTTACCACTGTGAGTTTGAAAGCTGCAACTTCAGTGCTCGCTCCCACTGCTCCATCAAGTCCCATTACCGAAAAGTGCACCAAGTGAGTTGGGCTTGAGGAGGGTGAGGATGCACGGACTGGGACTGGGGCCTGGAAATGTCCTAAGCCTTGAGGGTGGTCTGGGCTTCAGAACTAATCTGACCTTGAGCCAAGATGGAAAGGTATCCTGGATCAGAAGAATGATGCGGACAGGGACCTGGCATTCCCAGGGGAGGTGACTTCCCCTACCAATGCCCCTATCAGACTGGCACCTTTGTTGCAACTTGTAGAGTGTCCAAGGGCAGTGATGTGAACCAAAGGTGAGACAAGGTGCCAGGTCTTCCTAGCTCTTGAGAACAGCTTTCTATCCATCACCCTGTGCTCCTCGAGATGCTAGAAAGATTCAATAGGACACCATCCCCACTGGGATGGAGCTAACCATCAGTAATAAATAGCTCCTGGAGAGGTATTTAATAAATACTTGCCTTCTTGGTGCTCACCTTGGTGAGCTGTCCATGGTTAATGCAGGGCCTAGGGCAGAGCTGTTGTTCATTAGCTGATGGACTGGGAAGGTAGAATTAGTTAGTGGACGGAATCTTCAACAGCATTGACTTCACCCTCAGGGGGACTCAGAGCCCAGATACAAGTGTCATGTCTGCGACAAGTGCTTCACTCGAGGCAACAACCTCACTGTCCACCTTCGAAAGAAGCACCAGTTCAAGTGGCCCTCAGGGCATCCCCGCTTCCGGTGAGTTCTCCTGCTCAAAGAATTTGTACTTTCCATATATCTTCCTAGTAATTTCACATATGTCATTCTATTTTATCCTCATAAAATAAGGGACAAAGATAATAATAATCATAATAATCATAATCATCATAATAATGGTAGCTAAGATTGAGTTAGCACTTACTATTTATTTATTTAGGAAACTGAGCCAGCAGAGATTAAGTGACTTGTCCAGAGTCAAACTGCTAATGGCTAAGACTGAATTTGAATTCAGGTCTTTCAGACTCTAGGCCCATGGCACCACCTAGCTTCCTCAAAGATGATTTTCCTGATAATAAAATTAGGTAAATTGAGACACAGAGCAACTAAATAAATGATTTGCTACAAGAACACAGTAAGCTGAAAGTGGAGCTGGAATTAAGAATTCGATTTAATATTTAAATTCAAGCATTAGGTTTTACTAGGTATAAGGCCCTGTGTTGATTGCTATGGGGAGATACAAATACAAACTTGAATAATAGTGTTTGTTTCAGAGAGCTTATAATTTAATAGAAGGAAATAATATATATATATATATATATATATATATATATATATATCTCATTTTTTTTTGGTAAGGCAGTGGGGTTAAATTAGGTCACACAGCTAAGTAACTATTAAATGTCTAAGGATAGATTTGAACCCAGGACCTCCTGACTCCAGGGTTGGTTCTCTATTCATTGTGCCACCTAGCTGCCCCTGATATATATATATATATATATATATATATATATATATATATATATATATATATATATATATATATATATATAATTCTAATGTAAAATAGCCTATAATAAGTGGATAGAGTTGCCTAGGAGGTAGCAAGTAGTTCTTCACTGGAAATCTCCAAGTCAAGGTCCTTTCCACCTCTGAGAGTCTGATTCTGGACATGGGGGAGAGAGAGAGGTACAAATGGGTTCTATGAGGGCTCTGAGGAGGAGAATGCTCCTGCCAGGGGGAGAAAGTCAGGGAAAGGGTCCCTGTCAGGAGTAAAACCAGGCTTTGGAAGATGGGTAAGGGATCAGTGGATGGTGTGGAAAGTGTGTGGTCAGAACGTTCCAGGAATGAAGGAGTGGCCAGAAGCAGAAAAGGAAAATAGCCTGTCGGGATAGTGATTGACAGAATTGTTAAGGATGGGGAGAGTAGACAATCTGAAAAAACATTGGATCCAGGCTTTAGAGAACCTTGGATGTAAGGTCAAGAAGTTTGTACTTTCTTTTGTTGATCAGTGAAATGTCCACAGAAGGATTTTGGGCAAAGGAATGAAATGATCAGTTGTATGTTGAAAGGACTCCTCAGGCACAACAATGTGAGAAATTCAGTTACTTTAAACAGTGCTGATAATTGGAAGAAGAATTTGCTTTAGGCTACATGACCATAGACATAATGGATATAATAGAGGAGCAAATAAGGGAAAACTTCCTAACTTTTAGGGCCACCCAGAAATACAGTGGTTAGTTTCTCCACCTCACAGGAGGTAATGAAGCAAAGGTTAAATGAGAATTTGACTGTAATAACACAGGGGACTCTTTTTTAAAATATATTTTTAGTTCCAAATTCTTTCCCTCCAACCCCACATTAAGAAGGAAGGAAATACAATAACCATTGTCCTTAGGAAGTCATGTAAAACACATTTCCACATTAGCTATGTTTGGGAGAAGGGAACAATTTAAGCAAGGGGAAAAAAAAATGTTTAAATCTGCTCTCAGGAGTTCCTAAGTTCTTTCTAGAGGCCAATAAGAATTTTTCATGATAGTCTTTAGAACAATTTTGGAACATTGGATTGATCAGTATAGCTAAGTCTTTCCCAGTTGATCTTGGTTATGATATTGCTGTGACTATGTGCAGTGATCTCCTTGGGTGACCAGCTCAGGGGAAGGACTCCAGGTTCTTTGCAGCTTTGGCATTCTTCAGTCTATTGCTAGCTCTCCAGATTCATCCTCCTAATGGACTTAGACTCTCTGAAGGCAGAAACTATATTCTTGTTATTGTTATTATGATTTTTTAAAATTTAAACCAGGGCTTGATGCATCACATTGTACATAGTAAGGGCTTGATAATTGTTTGGTGAATTGCATCAAGGTTTGACCAATTAAAAGGCTACTGCCTTGACCCGTGCCTTTTCCATTGAACCTTCCACTTTTCCCACTTTGGAAAACTTGACTATAAATACTTCTCTTTCCCCTTCTCCTACCACTTGGCTGGCAAGAAAGTGGTCTTCAGAACCTTCGATCCCTCTCCTTTGTAGGAAAAATTAAGTTATCCCAGTCTTAGAGATGGAAGAGATCTTAGAGACCATTGAGGTCAACTTCCTTATTTTACAAATGAAGAAACTGAGACTGAGAGAAATTCACTGCTATGGCTGGGGTCACACAGCTAACAAGCATCTGAAGCAAGATTTGAATTCAGGTTTTACTGACTCCTTGCTCAGCACTCTTTCCAGTGGGCCAAATAATGAGTCTTTTTTCCATTTCCACTGCATTTTCTGTGAATACTTTGTCTTCCCCAACCTCCTGTCTTTGGTTATGACAGGTCCCTATTAGCTCTCTTCTTCCTTACATTATTGATGTCATTGCTCACTCAGGCCTCTCCTCCCTTTATGGGTAGGTGTATTTCATGCTCTTAATGTCTCTGTTCTTCAGGTACAAGGAGCATGAGGATGGTTACATGCGCTTGCAGCTGGTTCGATATGAGAGTGTGGAGCTGACTGAGCAGCTACTAAGGGAAAGAGAAGAGCAGGGGGGACCAGGCCCAGGGGCAGCATTGACAGAGGGCAGCTTACAAGGTATTATCTTGGAACCTGGACCTGAGGAGCCAGGACCTGAGGAGGAGGAAGAGGAGGAAGAAGAGGCAGAGATGGAGGAAAGTGAAGGGACAGTCCCTTCAGCTTCTACTTCCCAGGACTCTCCCAGCCCTGTCATTCACGTGCTGAACAGGACCAATTCCCAAGGCGAGCATGAAACTGTCTATTATGTCCTAGCCCCAGCCCCTGGAGTTCAGCCTCCTGTGCCAGGAGAGGGAGTCCCTGACCCTGATCCCCCTGATGGCATCATGGAGAAACTGCATAAGACGGCTGAGGAGCTGGGAATCTTAATTGAGTGAGGGACTGAAGGTCCTACTCCCTTCAGGGTCTGGGTGAGCCATTATTTTCCCACCCTGGATTTGAGATTGTATCTTCTTTTTTGTTTTTTGTTTTTCCCATTTTTATTTTTGCTCTTTGGCCCATTCTGGAAACATGTAGAATGCAACCTTTTGAACTGTCCTTGGTAACAAATGTGAGGGGCCACAGTGTGTGTCTGTGAGTGTGTATGTCTATGTACTATGTATCTGTCTGTGTGTTTGTGCCTGTGTATCTTCCTGCTAATCTGTCTGTTTGTGTCTGTGTCTATTTTGGTGGGAGAGAAGTCTCTTAACCCAAGTACCAAGCCTGAGAAGAAGGGGTTTCCTGGGAATGGGAGGAGGAGGTTATTCAGGGGATATTTTGGGAGATCAATGTTTGGGTCATCCTAAGGATAGGTAACATCTCTTTCAACCATGATTGCAGAACACTCCGTGATTTAGAGCAGTCTCACCAGGAAGCTGACTCATGGACCATTTGGCAACAGTTCTGGAAGTCTCCCCAGGATATGGGTCCTTGTTGGGTAGAGTGTCTGGGGGTGAAGGGGCATTTCAAACTAAACTCCAAACCTCAAGCCTGTTGAACATACAAAGTGTTCTGAAAGGGACACCAAACCATCGTTTTGTGGGACTATGATCACAAGTGTCTCAAAGCCATTTCCCATTCCTGTTCTCCAAAGGCTTTGCCCTGGTCTCCATATTCCCATCCCCAAAGGTGGGTTACCCTCAGGTACAAGGTTGGGGGAGGCATTGATGAGGGAAACTGTATATCAATCATTATGATGGTATGATGACTTTTCTTATTGGCAATAAATACTTTATGCCCATGTCATGTTTCTCACTAATGCTCTCCTTGTCCCTCCGCTTACCCATCCCAGTTTGAAGGGTTGGCTCAGGTGCCTGCCTCTTTAGTATCACCGTTCCCACTTCTGGTGTGGACTTTTCCACTGACAGGACAACTAGAGTGTTTGAGGGGAGGAACTCAGAAAGAGAGGAGAGTTGACAATGATGTTCCAGGTACCAGGGTAGGGTACCTGTCTTTCTAACCATGACCACACCTTCTAGGATAAGTTGTTACTAAGAGCTCTTGATCTAAAGGTCTTATTGGAAAACATTCCTATTTTTTTGCCTTGCCTGGCAGGTGAAATACTGAGATGTTCCTCCCCTTAACTACTACACTCTTAGTTGGTCAAACTGATATAACATGACCTAAGCAGAATGGACTTAGGGGCTGCAGGAAGAGAGGTCTGGGTCTTGTGGAGATAGTGCTCCCATAGGCCTGCAGTTTTAGGTCAAAGAAGCATTGTCCTGGGTTTGGGTCTAGGATGGTAGGAATTATTGTTCTTAAATCAAATGTAAAGAAAGACCACACATAAGGACCGAGCAGTGGGGAAGCTGTGTATAGGCATCCTGGATTGGATTCTCTCCCCCAACTTGTTTGTCCTTAAGATTTGGCCTTCCCTACCATGTGAATGCACACTCAACAGCTAAAGGGTGAAGCTGGGATAGTGAGAATTCAGGGTGTAGCCAGAACCCTTCTAGCAGGCATGTGGGGGGCAGGGCCAGGGCACACCCTAGCAACTAGACTGGCAGCTTTTAGACTGCTAGACTGAGCCACTTCTGGAACCTGCCTTCAGATGTGGAGGGACTCAGCTCTGGTAAGAACTGCATTCAACCTGGACCAGTGTAGTCAGGTATGGATTACTGTGCAGAACGGGATGGAGAACCTGAACTACTTCCAAAAATCTCATTGACTGGTGAGAAGGGTCTTCGTTCCTCTCCTGCCTCTTCCCCATTCTAATGCTAAAACAAGGAGCTGGCTCTTAGAAGCCAGCCCCAAAACTCTTGTCCTTTTTGTATTCTGATGGTGAGAGGTGATTCAGCAATGTCATCACTAAGAATGCATGTACATGTAAGCACACAAATTGTTCCCTTGCATTCTCAATCTATTGAATAAACAGACTACTGAATATTATTCACCTGGTCTCGTGAATATCTTGATTGGTTGACAGCAGGACATTTTTGGTGGGATTAGGAGTGAGGGAAAATGCATAATGAGTTTGAGAGTTGTCTAATTTTGAAATTTTTGCATAATGTTTAATAACTTCTACACTAGAATTCAAAACCATAATGAGAATTTCTTCCCTGGTGGACCTTGTGAAACTGTTTGATGGGGTTAGCTGTCTGCAAGTGTATATGGATCAAAGGGATTTTGATGGGACTATTCATCACCCTGGAGGGCAAATCAATATTAAGTTCCCCTGATGGTAAATGGTCAATTGACACCCTTTGTAAGGCCACAAGTGTCAGCTGGTATACCCACACAACCCCAACTTATAGGCACACTTTTTCACAAATCTAAGAGTGGAAGGAGTGGACCTGAAAGAAGATAAATGAGAAGATAGGGATTCAAGCTAAAGGGCAAGATGGAGAAAGACTAGAGGGGAAAAAAATTTATCCATATCCTTTGGCTGATAGATGCTGTTGCTTCCTACCCAATTTGGATCTCTTTCCAGTTAATCAACAAATATTTTTTGAACTACTGAATAATCACTTTTTTTGTGCTAATAACCTTTTTTTTAAAGAAAGATTTTATTTATATTGGGTTTTACAATTTTTCCCCCATTCTTGCTTCCCTCCCCCCACCTCCCCAAAAGACATTCTGTTAGTGTTTACATTGGTTCCATGTTATACACTGATCTCAGTTGAATGTGATGACAGAGAAATTGTATTCTTAAAGAAAGAAGAAAAATATATGAGAGTAAAATTACATAATAATGCTTTTTTTTCTAATTTGATGGTAATAGTCTTTGGTCTTTGTTCAAAGTCCATAATTCTTTCTCTGGATACAGATGGTATTCTCCATTGCAGATAGCCCAAAATTGTCCCTGGTTGTTGCACTGAAGGGATGAGCAAGTCCATCAGGGTTGATCATCACCCCCATGTTGTTAGGATGTACAATGTTTTTCTTGTTTTGCTCATCTCCCTCAGCATCAGTTCATGCAAATCTTTCCAGGCTTCCCTGAATTTCCATCCCTCTGGTTTCTAATAGAACAATAGTGTTCCATGACATACATATACCACAGTTTGTTAAGCCCTTCCCCAGTTGAAGGACATCCATTTAATTTCCAATTTTTTGCCATCACAAACAGTTGCCCTAATAACCTTAAGACAATAGGTGTCTCAGGAAGTAATTAGCTTCTTTTTGGTCAATTCTGATTTTCAGTTATTTTCTTTGACTGGGTTTTATACCTCTTGTTCCAAGCTATTATTTCTCTTTTCATATCCTCCTTACTAATTTTTTTCTTCTGTTCTCAGTTTTTGAAGAGATCAACCTCTTTAACTTCCCAGCATTACACTGCTAAGTAAGTGTCTGTGGCTGATTTGAACTCATACCCTCTTGACTCCTGGACCAGTGCCCTGTCCTCTGTGACACCTAGCTGCCCCTACCATTCTCATTAGAATTCATTTTTCCAGATCTTTTTTTTTTAAGGTTTTTGTTAGGCAATGGGGTTAAGTGGCTTGCCCAAGGCCACACAGCTAGGTAATTATTAAGTGTCTGAGGCCGGATTTGAACTCAGGTACTCCTGACTCCAGGGCCAGTGCTCTATCCACTGTACCACCTAGCTGCCCCCTCCAGATCTTTTTTAAAAAACTTTTACTCTTTTAGGAACTCTGATTGGACTTGTTTCAAGTTAGATATTTCTTGAAGTTTTTCTTTTATATATTTTTAAGTCATTTTCTTCTGGCTCTGTGTTTTTGAGCTTCTCTGTTGCCATAATAGCTGTTTATGGAGGAGTCTTTTTTTTATTGTTTGCTCATCATTTGAAAACCTGCTCCTGGCTTTGAACTTCATATTGGGACTGGCTCTGTACACTATTTGAGGTGATGTCCTGAGCTTCTATCCTCTGACATCCTTTTGTTGTTTTCAAAGCTCAGATAGAAGGCGGACCTATAAGCTTTCAGTGCTCCTGAAGTGATTTGATTCAAGCCAAAGTCTGCTCACTGTCTTTATGGTCTGAGCTTCCAGTTTCCTGACCCAGGTTTGGGTTTGTTGACTCATCTCTGATTGGGAGTTTCAACCGTCACTGAACTCAGCCACTGTTAGTCCACTGGGAGGCTCTGCTGATTCCAAGTGATTGAGCTACAAGTTCCTCTTTGGTCTAAGATACCTGCTCTGGTTAATCTACAGGGGAAGTGGGCTGAAAGTCAGTTGAATTCCTGCTCTGCTCCTAGGATCAGAGCCACACAGTTATAATTTGGAGAGCAATCTAGAATTATGCTTAAAATGTTATTATACTATCTCTACCCTTTGACCCAGCAATACCATTACTAGGTCTATTTCCACAGATGGTTAGGGAAAAAGGAAGAACCTATGTGTTCTAAAATATTTATAAGTACACAGATAGAGCCCCACACTTCAACCTTTTCTCTATCCTGGATATGAGTGATAGGTTGGCAGCCTATCCTAGGCTAGTTCAGGAGTCCTCTGAGATGTCTTTGCCCCAGTTCTACCTGCTATGGTTTTAGTCCTCTTCAGCCCATGGGTACTGAACTGCTCCCTGAGCTGCATGTTTCTTGGTCAGACCCACCCCAGTGTTCAAAGACCTTTCTGTCTCCCTAAGCCACCTGGGTTGGAAAAATGACCCATTGTGACTTCTTGACTTTTACCAATCAGAATTCTTTTACCAATCAGAATTTTTTTAGATCTTTCTTGAGGAGGTTTAGTGTGAAGCTAGACTGAACAGATTTCTCTTATTCCTCCATCTTGACTCCTATTCTAATCCTATAAAACTGGGAGGAAACCAGTACTAGGACTGGTGTTTTATAGGAAAGGTGAGGAGACTGGTGAATAGTTATTGTCTTCACTAAACAGTATTCTTTGTCATGAGGGTGGCACCCCTGAACATGTCTGGAAATCTAATCTTCTACCAGCTTCAAGACAAAAAAGAAGTATGAGAATAAGGGGTGTAATAAAGACTTAGGAAAAAACTAGAAGGATTGCACATTCAAGGAGGAGGATGTGATCATAGAATAGTTTTTGACTCCAGTGGCTCCCAGTTTTCTCAAGGTTAAAACAAAAACAGTTTGGCATTTAATGCTCTTCACAACCTGATTCCAATCTAATTTCACTTTCATATTATAGCCAAACTGACCTACCTGGTGACATGCTATCTCCCACCATTTTCCCTTGCCCTCTCTTGCTTGGAATACATTGACTCCTTACAACCACTTAGAATCCTTAAATTCGTCCAAAGATCAACTCAAATGCCACATCCTACATGAGACTTTTCTGGATTCTCCAACACACATAATGATCCCCCATTTACTCTGTATTTACTTGTGTGTGCACGCACGCACACACACACACATATACATGTATATTTTGGAATTACTTTTAAATGTATATTTTGTTTCTCCCCCTCTTCTCCTGCCCCCCCACCCACCCATGGAAACTCCTTGAGGATAGAGTCAGTTTCATTTTTGTTTTTGAATTCTCAGTGCTTAGGGTGGTGATTAATCCATAATCAATTGCTTAATGAATATTTGTTGAATGAATCACTCATATTTATATTGCACTTTAAGTTTTGAAAAAAAAAAAGGTGGCAAAGCTTTCATCACAATAACCCTGTGAGGTGAGTGACCCAACTGTTATAAAAATGAGGAAGTAAACCGAGAGTCGGGGAGCTTAAATGAATTGCTCCAGGATTACAGTGAGCAAGGGACTTAGCTAGAATTCAAATCCAGTTCTCTCCTGTCAACCAGATAAACATCCTTTTCTATTCAATACTGCTTCTTTGGCACAGAAGAATATAAGACTCCTGAGGGAGGGGGTTGTTTTCTTGCTTTGAATTTCTGACACCAAACACATAGTGGGTGTTTAATAAATACTTTTTGATTGACAGGATGCATTCTTTCTGGGAAATAGAAGATCTTAGACATTTTATAACTCTGAACTACAGACTTACCTTGTCTGGTTCTAGACCATCAAAGTAAAGCAAATATGGCAATGAAGCAATTCACAGGGATTTTGGGATTTTCCAATGAATTTAAAAGTTATGTAGTCTATTAAGTATGCAATAGTATTGTGTCAAAAAATGTATATACCTTAAATTTTTTTAGAAAGATTTTATTTATTTTGAGTTTTACAGTTCCCCCCCCATTCTTGCTTCCCTTCCCCCACCCCACACAGAAGGCATTCTGTTAGTTTTTACATTGTTTCCATGGTATACACTGATCTCAGTTGAATGTGATGGCAGAGAAATCATATCCTTAAGGAAGAAAAATAAAGTATAAGAGATAGCAAAATTACATAAAATTACATACAAAATTACATACATTTTTTCCTAAATTGAAGGTAATAGTCTTTGGTCTTTGTTCAAACTCCACAATTCTTTCTTTGGATACAGATGGTATTCTCCATTGCAGAGAGCCCAAAATTGTCCCTGGTTGTTGCACTGATAGGATGAGCAAGTCCATCAAGGTTGATCATCACCCCCATGTTGCTGTTAGGGTGTACAATGTTTTTCTGGTTCTGCTCATCTTGCTCAGTGTCAATTCATGCAAATCCTTCTAGGTTTCCCTGAATTCCCATTCCTCCTGGTTTCTAATAGAACAATAGTGTTCCACGACATACATATACCACAGTTTGTTAAGCCATTCCCCAATTAAAGGACATTCACTTAATTTCCAGTTCTTTGCCACCACAAACAAGGCCGCTATGAATATTTTTATATAAGTGATGGTTTTTCCCTTTTTTATAATCTCTTCAGGGTATAGACCCAGTAGTGGTTATATACCTTAATTTAAAAAAAAATACTGCATTGCTAAAAAAATACAACTGAACCTTCATCATGAGATAATCTTTTTTTTAGCTTTTACACAGACAAAACCATTGTAACCAAGATAAAAAGAAATGTAGGAAATTGGGAAACAATTTTTGTAACTAGTATTTCTGACAAAGGACTCATTTCTAAACTATACAGAGAACTGAGTCAAATTTTCAAAAAAAAAAAAAAAACCAAGCCATTCCCCAATTGACAAATGGTCAAAGGATATGCAAAGACAATTTACAGCTGAGGAAATCAAAGCGATTCATAGTCATATGAAAAATTGCTCCAAATCATTAGTTATTATAGAAATGCAAATTAAAGCATTTCTGAAATATCACCTCACACCTCTCAGACTGGTCAAATGACTATAAAGGACACTGATCAGTGTTGGATGTGGGAAATCTGGGACATTAATACATTGTTGGTGGAGCTGTGAACTCATCCTACCTTTCTGAAGAGCAATTTGGAATTATGCCCAAAGGGCAACAAAAATGTGCATACACTTTGATCCAATAATACCACTACTGGCTCTATAACCTGAAGAGATTATGAAAAAGGGTAAAACCATCACTTATATAGGTTCCTTCAATTTCTAAACACAATATCTGTAAAGCACAAAAAAGTGAAGTGCAATAAAATGAGGTATATGTGTTTCTAATCTCTTTCCTTTATAGGAAAAGGAATTGGACCTGCAATTCTACTTATATGGAACTTCTGGATGTGGAAAGTCCCTCTACCAATGCAAGTCTACAATGCAGTCTCTACAACTTTCAGCATTTAAAAACTTACCTAGAACATTGAGAAATTCCATGCCTTGCCTGGGGTCACACAGTTGGTATGAGATAGAGGTAGAACCTAATTTAATTCTCCTTACTTCTAAGACTTAACTTTGTCCACTATGGCACTATACCTCTGTAACAATTAAGTTTTAAAATCTTTTATTTCCAGGGGCGGCTAGGTGGCACAGTGGATAGAGTACTGACCTTGGAGTCAGGAGTACCTGAGTTCAAATCCGACCTAGCTGTGTGGCCTTGGGCAAGCCACTTAACACCATTGCCTTGCAAAAATCTAAAAAAGAAAATGAAGGGCAGACTAAATGGGATTTTATCAATAGGAATTTGAAAAAAATATTATAACTGATGAGAGGATCATAATGTGTAGCTATGTCAATTTATATGAAATCTCATTGGTTACTAGACTCAGTTTTATGGCCTTTGAACTTTCTTTATAAATACACCTGGCAAACATTGTATCAAGGTAGACATCTTTAATTATGTCTTCCACCTATAGGTTTCTATTTAAATCCTAGAGAATAAGATTTCATGTATAACCTAAATTTTTGTTTTTCATTTTTAGCCCAAATTAATTAGGTTGACACTTCTCACATCTGTTATGGATAATAAATATTATTACAACATAGAATCTCCAGTATATTATATGTTTGATCTCCAGTAGATTATAAAAGGACAGATATATGGGTACAAATGGAAAATATGATCACAAATGGTAGAAAATCTCCCCTTCCTTGATGATTTTCTTGAATGTCAAATGACAGAGGTCCTAAGTGGACAAAGAAGGAAGATCAGAATACAGAGGTAGATATAGAAAAGCATAAGGATGGTGAGAATTTTTCCCAAACCCCAAATCAGGACAAACTATCTCTTGGTCAAGAAATACTGGGTAATCCCAGATATAGTTTCAAATAATGGGATATAATGATTTATGTCCTCAAAAAACTTACAATCCAGGTCAAGACTACAGTAGTAAAAGGATTGATATCCACTGAATGGTGTACACAATGAGGTCTGTAGGTTGACACAAGACAGACAGTGGAAAAGTTATTTTCAGTTGGTATACTTCTGTCCAAGACCCATTCCTTGATCTTTTCCTTCCCATTTCAGTGCTTAACTCACACTTGCCTGGTTGGATTTTAATGATCTTCCCTTTCCTAATAAAAAGAACAATGGGTTAGGAATGAGAAGATCTGGATTTAAAAATCTGTTTTGCTCTTCACTTTTATGTGACCTCTCAGGATCTCAACTTCCTAATCTATAAAATAAGAGAGATAAAGTTGAAAGCATCTAACACCCTTTCCAGTTCTATTTTCTATGATCTCTCCAGATATCTGTGTAGGCTAAGTTCTGCTCCTTTGGATTCCAAGGGTGTGTGCATGTGTGAGGAGGGGTGGGCAGAACATTCTTCAGCAATTTTTCTGTACATCAGTCCTCAGATCTCATGCTGCTCAATTGCTTTGCACACAGTAAGCTTTCAATTAAATTTGGCTGAATTAAAATTTAATTGAATTATTAAATGAGAAAAGCCATCACTGGACTGGGTGATCCTGCCTCTTCTATACTTCTTCCTATTTAGTGCCATGCAGGAGTCTCTGTCCAGGGCCAGATGGAAAAGGGTCAGATGGGATTGACCTCCCACTGGTCTTCCTTCTGCTTTATTATTCCATCAGGACCTCACCCCTTCCAAGGCAGTCTTCTTAACCATTATCTCCCCAAGCCCCCAGGCTAAGCCTGCTGCTTTTCCCGCTGTCAGATCTGTGAATGGATATGCCCTGCTGGTGAGGATCCATTAGGAAAAGAGAAGGAGGGTGGACAGTGGGGGGTTATTCTCTGGGTAGGTGTTAGGGAAATGACCAATCAGAATTCTAGCTTTGTCCTGGAGATAGATTTTTATCTATTCTTTAATCTCTCTATTGGGGAGTGACAGAGTAGACACCTTTCCTTATTCCCATAGTTGAATTTCTGAAAAGCAGAGCAAAGTTGTATATGGCACTGGAGAGTCAGGAAAAACTTGAGTTCAAATCCTATCTTAGATATTCATTAGTTGTATTACCCTGGGCTAGTGACATATCTTTTTTTGTCTAAGTTTCCTTATCTGTAAAAAAAAAAAAGAACCCCTAAATTCTATGCCAGTTCTAAAATGAAAGTTCTATAAGACCCTCGGATGGTATAAGTCCTGCTCTTTTTTCTCCCTTCCCTATAACCAAGGACCAGGAAGGTGGGGATGCTAGATACAGTTGAAGCTAAACATGCAGCTTTGGGAACAAATGGAAGGTAAGATTGTAGACCATATCTGTAGTTGGAGAGAGGAGGAAAAACATCACAGTGTCTTTGAAGATGACTAGCTGTTTTCCTGGAAAAAAAGTTGTCACTCTCCTTTCCCGCTCCCTATCATCTGCCTCAGTAAAACAACCATTATGACTCTTCTGATTTTCCTGCTTAATTGTTTATTGTCCATTTGGGAGGCAGGAGGGCAGTTTCAAATGGTTTCCTTTCCATCTTTTCCTCACTTTTTTTTTCTGGTTGCACTTCCCTTTGGAAACAGCAGGGGGTATAGAAGAGACAAGAACACTCAGCAACCTAAGAAATAATGAGGGGAGGGAGAGTGAAGATCCAGAGCTGGGGCTCAGATGGCCTTAGGTGTCCCCATTCCAGCTCCCACAGGACCCCACTTGCCTCCTCCCTGCACAGCCCCATAAATCTGCTCAGCAGCTGTCTCTCTTCCATAAATCCCCAGTCCACACCCTTTCTGTAGATTAGCTCTAGGAGCTGAGCTGAGACAAGGACATTTCTGTCTCTGTCTCCATTCTGCAACCTTCAGACTGTTCAAGTTGGGGACACTTTCTAGCCTGGAGATTCTGAGGAGGAAAGATTGAGGGAGGATTCCTTTCAGGTGGAAAAGGAGTAATTTTAAAATTTCTGTCATTTGTAAATGACAAAAGCCCAATTAAAATGTACTCAATGAATCAGTGATGGAGAGAATGAAAGAAGGAATGCATGAATGTTTTAATTAACATATAGGCCGGGAAGGGGTGGCTAGGTGGCTCAGTGGACATAGTACTGACCCTGGAGTCAGGAGTACCTGAGTTCAAATCCGGCCTCAGACACCTAATAATTACCTAGCTGTGTGGCCTTGGGCAAGCCACTTAGCCCTCATTGCCTTGCAAAAACCTAAAAAAAAGAAAAAGAAAAAGAAATGAGGAGTATAACTTGGGGAACAGAGAATATCTTAGGGTAATGGGTTTCCCCTTTTAGAAAATGGAGGTTATGTGAAATGGGGTAGTCTGTCCTAGGGAAAAGGAGGGCATATTCCTAGAGGAATTTCTTGCAGACTGGGGAGTATTTCCTAAGGAATTATAAAGGGGGTTCTGTCCTTAGAGAATAAAGAGTTGTTCTGGGAAATGGGGAGGAGTATGTCACTTTAAAAAAAGTAAAGGATTTATTTTAGGGAATGAATATTCTAGGGGACAGGTATGTAACAATAAAGAATGGAAGAATTGTTTTAGGGAGGGGGCTCTTAGGGAATAGGGATATATTCTTGGAGAATGGGAAGTTGTCCTGGGGAGGGAGTGGGGAAAATGTGTCCTAAGAAACCCCTTTGGCAAAGAAGGCATAAATATTGGAGAAAGTGGGGTTTTCTGCTTTAGCAAATGGTAGGATATCTTTTAGGGGATGGGAGTATTCTAGGTACTTGAGGAATATTGGAAGACTAAGAAATTGGAGGATTGGGTCCTAGGGAATAAGGAGGGGGATGTTCTGGAAAATAGATGTGGGCTTTTGTCCTGGGGAATGAGTGAGAACGAGGAAAGGGGAAATGTGGTATCTAAGAAATTCAAATGTGGTTTCCAAGATAGAGGTCGAATCACAGTCACAGGAAGGAAGACAGGGATAGTGTCCAGCCCCTAGGCAACCTCCACATTGGCAGAAAGCAGATGGGGAGGAGATGGAGGGATTTGACTGCTAGTAACCTCACTACTGCAGCAGCAGCAGCAGCAAGCAGCAGCAGCAGCAGCAGCAGCAGCAGCAGCAGCAGCAGCAGCAGCAGCAGCAGCAGCAGCAGCAGCAGCAGCAAGCAGCAGCAGCAAGCAGCAGCAGCAGCAGCAGCAGCAGCAGCAAGCAGCAGCAGCAGCAGCAGCAGCAGCAGCAGCAAGCAGCAGCAGCAGCAGCAGCAGCAGCAGCAAGCAGCAGCAAGCAGCAGCAGCAGCAGCAGCTTCTTCCTTCCCCTCCCAGTTAGCTCGGCGGTATGTGACAGGTGGAAGACTTAAAGACACAGGATCATGTGCCTTGGGTTGGCTAACCTACTTACTCTGGAGAAGATGCCATGGTAGAATGGTAGGGACAGGGGGGCACTGTGAGGAGATGCCCTAGGAGAAGGCCAAGCCTGAAAAGGCATTCTGGAGACTTGGCAAGGAGTAAAATGGGAAAGTCCCATAAAGTACCAAGATCTTTGTGAGGGAAAACAGATTCAGGTCCCCATTGTCCTGTCCATCAGTACTTGTGATACCAGGTTGGCTGATGGGAAGAAGTGTTTCTCCAACAGGGAGAGTGTAAGCAGGGAGGTGTAAGTGCTTCTGCATGTTTGCAGTCAGGAATATGCTTGTGTATGGTTCCTCGTGTGTGTACAATCTTGGAAGCTCTAGGTCCCTTCCCAATAAACTGTCCCACCTTTCTTACTCTAGAGGTCTGATAGTGATGTATCTGTGTGTGTGTGTGGGGGGGGGCAGAAATTTGGAGATTGAAGGAAGGTATTCAAAGTTCATCAGAAAGTGCCCTCCCCTTGTCCCCCCCCTTCCCGACATAATACTTTGATTGGTGACTTCTGGGAGTGAGTTTCTCCTGGGGGAAAAGATACTGAATTGAAGTCGAGAGCTAAGGGCAAAGGAAGGAGAGGGGCGTCAGGCGGGTGCGAAGGCTGTTTAGCCGGATACAAAAACACTGCCCCCCCCAATTGTCTTTCTTGTATTGCAGGACCCCTATTCTTTGAGATGTCTTATTCACGGTTCTCTCTCCCCTGCCCCTCAGATCTCCTCCTCAGTCCTTTTCCCATCGCTCCTCGCCACTGACACCGCCCCCACCTGCTCCCTTAGTTTCCTCCCCATGCTTGCCCCCCCTTCCCCCCGCTCTTTGCGGGGCTGCGCCGCCCCTTTAAGAGCGCCGGGACCAGGCAGCCGCCCGGAGGAGAGCGCAGCCGCCCGGCGGGCCGGCTCCGAAGGAGGCAGCGGAGCGGGAGGGCTCCAGGCAGAGGGGGTTGCGCAGCTGGCCCAGAGGTGGGGTGTCTAGCCCACGACCCCCCCATCTCCCTCAACCCCGGGGCCGGGGCCCCCCTCGCGTCTCGGCCCCGCCCCGGCCCCGCCCCGCCCGGGCAGCCGGACCGGGAGCTGGACAGCTATATTGCAGCCAGAGGCAGGTAAAGGGGTAACCGCGAAGACCCCAATGCAGGGGGGGGGGAGCGGGAAACGCCTTATCCCTTCTATCCCATCAAGCCTCCTATTCAGGAGCCCCGGGGCGCGTCAAGGTGACTTGGGTGTGTGTGAAAGAAATGTGGGGGGCTATACTTGTTAGCCCAGCGGCTGGTGGGGGGGACAGGCCTCCCAATCCGTGCTCCTGCCTCCAGGGAGGACCGCCGCAGCGCCCAGGAACGGGGCTCTGGGGGAGCGGGACCGGCCGTGGGTCCCGTTTCTCCAGGGGGAGAAAGGAGGCCTCCTTGGCTTTGGGGATGCTCAGTCTCCCCACACCCTTCCCTGGCTGGATCCCCTCCCTCCACGCCCCTCCCATTGTCCTCCCTTCTGGATTCCAGCCCTCCTCCCTCCTGCCAAGGGCTGGGGCTACTGGCCAGAGTCCTGCCGGGTAAGGAGATTAGAGCTTCAGAGAGGAGGGAGAGGAAAGGGCCTGCAGAGTTAGCAGCGGAATAGGATGGATTGCGGGCACAGTTGAAGGGGCTAGAATCTGATGGCTAATAAAAGGCGCTATCTTGGGGTATGCATTAAGAGAACAGAGCCCTGAGGCATCTGGGTAATGCAGAATAGCCCGGACCGGATTTCTCAGAAGGTAGGGCTGAGATGGTACCCGGGACTTACTTAAGAAAGACCTTGAGGAAGAACAGGGATGGAGTGGGACAGGAGAAAGCAGGCACTGTCAGCGGATGAGATGAGGGGCCTGTGTAGGCAGCTGTGTGTTAAGGCCAAAGAAAAAGAGCGTGTTGGGGGCAGGGGATGGAGCAGTGGTAGAGATGGAAGAAGAGCCCAGGGCTGGGTGTGATGTTAAACGAGTTCCCCTCAGCTCCCTGGTTCCCTGCAGGGCAAAGAGATGGAGGAGAAAGCACTGGAGGTGGGCAGCTGTGGGCTGGGGCCAGGGGCTGTGGCAGTGGCCCTGGAGGATATGGCAGGGCGCCCTGGCCCCACAGAGCCCCCACTACTGACCACACACCTGAAGAAAGTGGAGAACCACATCACAGAAGCCCAGCGCTTCTCTCACCTTCCAAAGCGCTCTGCGGTTGATGTAGAGTTCGTGGAACTGTCCTACTCTGTTCGAGAGGGACCCTGCTGGCGCAAGAGGGGTATGAAATGCTCTGTTACTTCTGTTTCTGAGTTCTCTGTCCCCTTATTGTGCTCTTTTCCCTCCTCCCCAGGGAGTGTTATCTGGATACCATGCCCTCTACCTCTTAACTTGTCATGGATGCTTTTTGCCTTCTAAATGGGCACCCTATCCTCTGTCCTTTGAGTGGACACTGAAAGCTTATAAAGCCATGTAATCTTAAAGTTGGAAGCGTTTTCAGAGATCATCTAGTCCCATTCCCTATTAGATTCATGCATTTCTGAAACAATATTGGAGATAGACAAATAATGGGGGTGTAGTGGAAGGAGTCCAGTATCTCGAATCAGAGAATTTGGGTTTGAATCGTACCTTGATGTACCAGTCTTCCCTGGGTAACTTTAGGCAAGTCACTCACCCTGAGCTTCAGGTGTGAAACAAAGGAGTGATGATCTCTAAGGTCCTGACAAACTTGCAATTTTGTGAAACTTTTTGTAATATCTCTAAGTGGTCATCCATCTCTGAGTGTTTTGAGGAGTAAGTTCATTACTTCCAGTGTAGATTTCTTTTGCTTTCATTCCATTTGCTTGCTACTTGACTGCCTATATCTTCTTCTTACTAAATACCCTGATCTAGGAATCTAGACAAATGACAAAAATCTGCGATCTGGTAAAGAATTGTGAGGAACTATCTCTATGGAGGTTCTCTCTGTTCATTGGACGCAATGCTCCTAAACGAGCAAAATATTCTCATGTCTCATATGAATTTAGGCAAACCACCTTTCTGTGAACCAGAAGACCTCTGAAATGGCTTCCTGTTATAAGTTTATGATCCCCTGACCACAGTCTATTATTATAATATCTGACACTCATGTAGTGTTTTAAAGTTTATTAAGTATTATATACTTGTATATGTATATAGTAATTTTTATCTCAATAACAAGAAAATGTTATTCAAAGTCAGGGGAGTAAAAAGCTTTTAATCATTTTTAGGGAAGAGAATAAAAGAAGACTTCCTGGAGGAGGTAGTATTTGATTTAAACTTCAAAGGACAGGAAAAAAATTAAATTGTTGAAGAGAGATAGGGAGACAAGCCAAACATAGGAAAACTTGAGAAAAACTTGTAATTGTGAGAATGAAGTGCTGTTGTGAGGCAGGGTGGCAGAAAGTTATTCAATTTGGATGGAGGGCAAAGTTATCTAAGCTAAGGGAGGATAGTAGCAGGTTGAAGAGAGCCTTGAATGCCAGAAAAAGACTTTTTAACTTAAATTAGTAGGTAATACAGAGCAACCAAAGATTTTTGGGCAGTGGGATTCTAGAAGGGAAGGAAGGGGAATAGGATTAATTTTATTGTAGAGATGAGGAAGAAGTGTTTCAAAGATATTAGCTTAAGGTCACACAGTAAGTGCGTGGTAGAAGTGGGACCTCTCAAGAGATTTTCTGATCTCCAACTCATATTCTTTCGCATTGCATCATCTTGGTATTCTTCTAAGTGCAGAACCAGTTAGGAAAGGTAGTTTTCATTCCTTTTCCTGGTCAAAACCTGATGCTCAGTGGAGGTGTTGAAATAGGTGTGTGATGGTTTGGGGACTAGGAACTCTGTGTCCTGGGTTCAGTAAAGACTTGTCCCTCCTCTGCTTCAGGCAACATGAGCTGAGAATAGGGAAGCTAGGTTTCCCATAACCAGGGTGGAGATTGGGAGGGTGAATTGTTCTCCTGGATTTGGATTTGAGAAGCTAAACTGAAACACTTCTGAGCAGGACTTCTAGCTAGCAACCTTCTCTCCCTTTAGTGTCCCATCTCTTTTTTACACACAGGTACTCCTGGGAACTTGAATTAGGACAGGGGCCAGGGTTAAATGGGAATTTGAGCATCAATATGATTCCAGGGGTTAGAACTAGCTTTCAATAAAATAATGAAAGAGGAAAAACTTTTGAAGGAGAGTACCTCTCTCTCTCCTTATTTTATGAAAAAAATTAATTACTCTCCTGGTTTGAATATATGAATAATATGAAATCTCTTTGAAGGTAAAGTCACATCCATATGAATATATATATATATATATATATATATATATATTTGTTACTCATGAATTTTATGTGAGCTAGATTCTTTTTTGTAAAAGGAAGAGAAGAATAGGAAAACAGCCTATAAAGTATCTGAAAAGTCTTAGTGTAGATTTAAACTTTAATAATTTCATATGTATAAATGTTTAAACTTAGAAAAATGTCACTTACAAGTTTATTAATTTTTTACACTGATTTAATTTTGAATAATAAATTTTTAATTTTAATTTTAACAAGACAAATCATTATGCATTTGGGACAGTTTCTGGATGACATTTTCTCAAACATGCATTGGCAGAGGAGGTCCTCTTGCTTGGCTACCTTGATCATCTGTTCTTTCTCCATTAGATTTTTTCTTGTAGAGTCATATAAAAACTGTCACATGGGCATCAAAACCTTGTTCTTTGGATGATCTTAACAATAGGTATGATTATAAGTGCAATCCTTTCCATCATTGAACAGTACTAAAGATTTTATAAAGTTAGAAATTTTACTGAGTAATGTATAAAAGCACAATATAATAGTTTTTAGTGGTATGCTTATTAAGAAACATTCATATTTTAAACATTTAAATAATTGAGTTTTCGGTTTTTTAAGCCTTTATACTTCTGAAGTAATTGAAGTACTATTATTTTTTAGGTAATCCTGTACTTAGACCTAATTGAGGCAGCATTGAGTTCAAATGCTGTAGCTGATTCATTAATTGTTCTATCTTGAGCAAATCATGACCTTCCAGTAATCCCCAGGCAAGCCTCTGGAAGGCTACAGGGAAGCAGTTTCCATCAGGGAATTCCCAACACTGATGACATCACAGGTGTGATTTCCATGTCTGTCCTAACCCACTGTGCTTCTACTCTTTTACCTCTTCTAACTTTTGGTCACACCTTTAATCCTCTCTTCCTTCTTTTTTTCCCCTCTTCCTTCATTTCTTATACTAGAGAATAAAAGAGAAAAAGAAGTTTGGAATAGAAAGAAAGAGAACAGGTGAATACCAGAGAGAAAGAAGACATTTCCTTTCTCTGGTAGACATTTGTGATAATGGTAAATAAGGCATAGCATTTAATGATCCAGAGCTCTTTGACATCCATTATCTCATTTGATCTTCCCAACAGCCCCCCCCCCAATGAAGATAGTATAAGCATTACTTTTTCATTATACAAGTGAGGAAACTGAGGTTCCAAAAGTTCACTAGATCTAGTGATTGAAGAACTCTTAATGAGGAAATCATAAGATTTAGAAGTGGAAGGAACTTGAGATAATTTAATCCAACCTCTTCACTTGACAGTTGGAGTTTATGAGACCGAGAGAAAGAGGTTAGGTGACTCGATTAAGAAAATAGTAGAGCCAAGATCTGAACCCATGTTTTTTGACTCTGAGTATAGTGACTTTCCCATAACATCAAAAATTCTTTGTCTAAGGTCACATAGCTAGTAAATAGCTTTTGTATAGCTTTTGTGACTGAGGGGGAATAGATTAGATGACTTCTAAGGTACTTTCCTTTTTTTAAAATCTATTAGGACTTTAATGTCCCGCCCCCCCCCCTGTGAAACCCCATTTTCTGCCACTTTACATTTAGTTAAACTTGACTTCCTGAGGAGTTCAATTCAATGTAGAAACTGGGAAAAATCAAGGGAGAACCCCTTCCCTTAAAGTGTTGCTAATACATAGGTGGAAGAGATCATTTCCTAATACATAGGTGGAAGAGATCATTTCCTGAATAGTTTTTTGATGATGGAAACAGGATTAGGATTGATGACCTCCCTTATACTTCCTGTGTCATCTTGGGTGAATCACTTAAACATTTCCAGTCTCAATCATGACATATGGTGGTCAGGCAGCTCACTTCTGTCTATAGGTAGAAAGCAGAACCACATGACTTTTGGAAGACCCTTTCAGCCTTTGTGATTCTGTGAATCACAGGGTCAAAGAGCTGGAGAAGGTTTTAAGGTTCACAAAGATGATATTCAGAACTCACAAAATCTGCAGCATTTCTCAGGGATGGGGGTGGGGACAAGTGACGGGGAGGAATTAAGCATAGTCCCTGTTTAGCTAATTGTGGGCCAGGTATTGTGAGCCAGTCATAAATGGTCTTGGGGTAATCTTTTCTATCCAACTTCAAGTGGGCTGGATGATGTAGGAGAGAGGAAGTTGGGGGGGAAGGCTATGAGTTCCTTCTCTTGGATCACCTCTTGGGAGCTGGCGTTTTTATGTCACTTGAAGCAAGGGAGGCTTTTCCAGAAGGGTAAAAAGTTGGAAGTAACTCTTTGGATTGAAGGAGAGAGATAACAATTCATGCCCTCAGAAGAGTAGTCAACATCTTACCCCTTATTTCATGACCCAGATTCTCTCTTCCTCTTACTGAAAATGTGTGCACTTCACATTAAATTCAGGAAATTATACCTTGATTATCTTGACTTGGGGGGTAGTCATCTCAGACTAGGTAGTAGAGAAAAAAAGAGAGGGAATTGTGTGTGTGTGTGTGTGTGTGTGTGTGTGTGTGTGTGAGAGAGAGAGAGAGAGAGAGAGAGAGAGAGAGAGAGAGATACTTCTGTACTCAGTTGCTGCTGATAACCACAGATAATTTTATACATCATCTTAAGATTTACAGAAAGCACTTTCCTCACAGCAATAAAAGTAGTATACTCCCATTTTATAGAGGAGGAAACTGAGTCTCACAGAAGTTAAATGACTTTCCTCAAACTACAAACCTGGTGGAAATATAATAACCAAGTCTGATCCTGAAGAAAAGATGAGAAAATGAAGCTCTACCTTCTTTGTTGAGGGGGCTGTGTATATATTATGGAGACATGCTATCAGATTCAGATGATGTATTGATCATTTCATTGAACTGCATTATTTTTTTCTTTTTAAGATTCTCTGTTATAGTAGATGATTCATACTTGGTATGGGAAGGGGAGGAATATATTAGGAAGTTTAAGTTATATAAAAACAAATGATGTCAATGCATCTTAGAAAAAAATCACAAAACTAGTAAGTGATCAAACAGAAGAGTCTCTCTAATTCTAAAGCTGGGATTCTTCTTCTTTGTTGTTCAGTATTGTCCTACTCTTCATGACCACATTTTGGGGTTTTCTTGGCAAAGTTACTAGTTTGCTATTTTCTTCTCCAGCCCATTGAACAGAAGAGGAACTGAGGCAAACAGGGTTAAGTGACTCACCCAGGGCCACACAGCTAGTAAGTGTCTGAGCTCAGATTTGAACTCAGGAAGATGAGTCTATCTGACTTCAGGCCCAACATTTTATTCCCTGAACCACCCTCTACTACTAGATCATGTAATCAAAGCAAGGTCAACTTAAACAATCAACTCCTTCATCTTTGCCCAAGGTTTGTCCTGAAAAAGACACTGAACTGCTTGGGAGATTGGGGTGTCTATGATCCCTGATGGCCTCTCCTTCCTCCTAACCCCAGGTTATAAGACCCTTCTCAAGTGTTTGTCTGGCAAATTCTGTCGAAAGGAATTGATTGGCATCATGGGACCTTCAGGGGCTGGGAAGTCCACATTCATGAACATCCTTGCTGGATATAGGTAAGGATGGGATTTTGTGTGTGTGTGTGTGTGTGTGTGTGTGCTTGTACACGCATGTGGTGGTGGGGAATGAAAAACATGATGAATTGGGAGGAATAGGACTTGGCTAAGGGAGAAAGTTTCTGGTGGTTTGGGAGAGTTTAGGATGGAGGTCTCTGGGAAGGAACAGAAGGCAGAGTTTGGAGTTTTTCAGAGATTGGTAGCCTGGGCTTGGAGGATATTCCTAGCTGTGATCCCCCTTCCATGCTATTCCTCCAGGGAGACTGGCATGAAGGGGCAGATCTTGGTGAATGGGCGGCCTCGGGAGCTGAGAACCTTCCGCAAGATGTCATGCTACATCATGCAGGATGACATGCTGCTTCCTCATCTCACTGTGCTGGAGGCCATGATGGTGAGGGTCTACCCCTATTCTAGGGATTGAGGTACTGACATAACTTTCTCCCTCCCCAGAGTTTTCCTTGGTTTTCATAGGTATAGCAATGATACAGTCCATCAAGCTATTGAGCATCTTCTGTGTATAAAGGAAGCATCATGTTATGTATGTAGAGGAAGGCAAACATTAGAGGAGATAGAGCTACTGCCCTCAAGGAATTTACAGTCTCATGTGGGGGGTGGTTAATGGACATTAGATACTTCACCATCATTATTCCCCCTTCAAGGTTGATAGGCACTATGGAACTCCCAACACTAGGATGCTCTGGTAAAGTCTCCTCCTCTGCCTCTGTTGAATAAATGAAGGGATGGGGTGAGGTGGCATTCATGGGGCCTGCATATTACAGGGCCCAGACCACTCATCAATCTCTCTTTTTGGACTCAGGTCTCTGCCAACTTGAAGTTGAATGAAAAACAGGAGGTGAAAAAAGAGCTGGTGAGTGGAGGAAGAAGCTGGTCAAAAGTTCCCTTTCTCTGTGAGCTGGGCCAGTGGGACTGAAGGGTAGGGGAGACCCTGGGGAAGAGAGAAATGACCCTGGAGCTAGCTCAGGGCAGGATGGAGGTGGTCCCCAGGTGAAGTACCCTAGTGAGGTCTTTTTAGGGCAGAGAAATGGCGGGATGGCATGTGGGCTTCTGGGAGCCCTCTAGGCTGATGTGGGGGTGGGCTTTGGCCAGGTGACTGAGATTCTGACAGCTTTGGGGCTGATGTCCTGTTCCAACACGAGGACAGCCATGCTTTCTGGGGGCCAGAGGAAGAGACTGGCAATTGCTTTGGAGCTTGTCAACAACCCACCCGTCATGTTCTTTGATGAGCCTACCAGGTATTTTTCTCCTCAGTCTAATCTTTCCCTCATCAGCATCCCCCCCATCCCCATGCCAAATAGAGTGATTGAAAGACCTGGAATCTTTGCTTTCCAAAACCAACTCAGAAGAGTTAAACAGCTGGGTTCTGTGTTTCTGATATTCCAATGGTCTAGCGTGGATGCAGTAGGAGAGAGGGAGAGAGAGAGAGAGAGAGAGAGAGAGAGAGAGAGAGAGAGAGAGAGTGAGAGAGAGAGAGTGTGTGTGTGTGTGTGTGTACAAGCTCTTTGAGAAGAAGACTATCTTTTGTCTCTTTTTGTACTCCCCCAGCACTTAGTATCTGGCAGTTAATTATTGTTGATTGAATTGAATAGGAGTTAAGGTGAGAACCTTTTCTCCTCATTCTAGCTCCATTCCCTCACTTCAGTTCTCTTTACCACTTCCTCTTCTCTCTCTCTCTGTCTCTCTCTTTCTCTGTCTCTCTCTGTCGTCTCTCTCTCTCTCTCTCTCTCTGTCTCTCTCTGTCTGTCTGTCTCTCTCTCTGTCTCTCTCTGTTACTCTCTCTCTGTCTGTCTCTGTCTCTCTCTGTCTCTCTGTCTCTCTGTCTCTCTGTCTCTCTGTCTCTGTCTCTGTCTCTCTCTCTCTCTCTCTCTCTCTCTCTCTCTCTCTCTCTCTCGGCAGTGGGCTGGACAGTGCCTCCTGCTTCCAGGTTGTATCACTAATGAAGTCCTTGGCTCAAGGGGGTCGTACCATCATCTGCACCATCCACCAGCCCAGTGCCAAGCTTTTTGAGATGTTTGACAAGGTTGGCTACCAGTTTTCGTTGTCTTTCTGGATAGAGAGGATAAAGTTAAGGAAACCCATTACTGCCTATTGTGTCCAAGCCCTGCAAAAGTGGGGAGTAGGGAGGTTTGCTGGATATGCAAATGTATGGTCCCTGGTAGGAAGAGTGGTCCTGACTTGGGCTAGGGTATGGTGGGGGATGCCAATCTCACCCACTTACCCCTTTTTCATCTTTTTTTTTTTCAATTCTTACCTCCAGCTCTACATCCTGAGCCAGGGTCAGTGTATCTTCAAGGGTATGGTCACCAACCTGATCCCTTACCTGAAGGGTCTGGGCCTACATTGTCCCACCTACCACAACCCAGCGGACTTCAGTGAGTGAAAGTGTGTCACTGCTAGTTGAACTCCAGGCTGGCTCCTTAGTGCCCACGTGGGCAGAGCCTCCTTGGTGGAGGGACTGGGGTCTTGAATTCTGCCCTTTCCTGTATTGGACAGTAACTACACATGATTGACTGGGGACACTGGTTTTGTTCTGAGGTACCCAAGCGACTCATCTTTCTTCTTCCACAGTCATTGAAGTAGCATCAGGAGAGTATGGGGACCTGAATCCAGTACTGTTCCGAGCAGTACAGAATGGACTCTGTACTGTGGCAGAGAAGAAGGACAGTGCAGAGAAAAACCATGTCCAGTCCCCCTGCCCTCCTTGTCCTCCAGTGAGTGAAAGAGAGAAATGCAGGCTTTGTGGGTATGGAAATGGGGGTCAGAGTTGGGGAGAAAGTAGTCAGGATAAAGAGGAAGATGAAGAGGACTGCTAGGTGGTGGTCATCTCTGAGTTTTAATTGCTTCATCTAGAAATGAAGAACTTAGGACCTTTAATGTTCCTTCTAGTTTTAAATTCAGCAATCTTGGGATCCTTTCCCTTGCCAAGGATCCTGCCCTTGGAAATGGAGCATCAGGATGCTGCCAGATTCTACCTTGGGCCCTAGCTGACCTCAGCAATTTGGAAGGTCCTTGTTTGCTGGGCTGGGTGGGGCTGGGCATCATTTCCAGTGGGTCCTATTCCCTGTGACCTTCCTTCTGCTTAGGAAGTCGACCCTATCGAGAGTCACACGTTTGCCACTAATACGTTCACCCAGTTCTGCATCCTATTCAAGAGAACCTTCTTGTCCATCCTCAGAGACACGGTGAGAGACTATCCTTTGTGGGCCTGGGAACTGCCATGCTGCCATGGGAACGGAGAGGAAAAAAAGAAAGGGCTTCCTGGTGTGAGCCTCACTGTTCACCTCAGGGGGTTTCTTGAAGACAGCTTTGAGAGTTCTTAGTTAATGTGGTCAACCCAGAGTTTGTCTTGCCTTCTTCTAACTGCCCCCCAAATGGTATTATCATTCCTCCTCTGGTACTGCTTCTCCCACCCAGTACTGAGGTTTGGTTCTTTCAAACAGAGCTCCCTGATCTATCTCCTTAGTACTTGACCACTCTCTACCTACAGGTTCTGACCCACCTTCGATTCATGTCCCATGTGGTCATTGGTGTACTTATTGGTCTCCTTTACTTGCACATCGGAAATGATGCCAGCAAAGTCTTCAACAACACTGGCTGCCTCTTTTTCTCCATGCTCTTCCTAATGTTTGCTGCTCTGATGCCTACTGTTCTTACCTGTAAGTCCTTAGCACCTGGAGCTCCTGGGAGGGAGGGGGGACAATGTGGGGAATGAATAAGTATCAGATTCATTAATGAGATGGTGAGAGACTGGCCTGCAGGGAGACGAGTATATTGTTCTAAGCTTCAGGAAGGCTGATAGACTGTGGGGGGAGGAAGGTTAGGACAGAGATCTTATGGGGGGAAGGGAGAGAGAAAATTTTCCAACCCTACAGCCCCAGCAGTAGACCCCTCAGGAGACAATAGAAGGTTTGAGTTAGGGAGAATAATAGGATGGGTCCAAGTTATAGAAGGCTTTGAATGCCTTTTTCTTTCCCTGTTCCAGTTCCCCTAGAAATGGCTGTCTTCATGCGGGAACATCTCAACTATTGGTATAGCCTCAAAGCTTACTACTTGGCTAAGACCATGGCTGATGTGCCCTTCCAGGTAAGTTTATTAATCAGTAACTTAATCAACAAAAAAAATGATCCCTGATCTTCAGTGTAAAATTTGGTTTGGGGGGCAGCTAGGTGGCACAGTGGATAGAGCACTGGCCATGGAGTCAGGAGTACCTGAGTTCAAATCTGACCTCAGACACTTAATAATTACCTAGCTGTCTGGCCTTGGGTAAGCCATTTAACCCCTTTACCTTGCAAAAACCTAAATAAAATAAAATAAAATAAAATTTGGTTTGAGAACTGAAATTAATGAATGTGAAACAATAACAATCTCAGAATGTGTATGATAAGGACAGAATGTATAGACTGAATGAGATAGAGTCCCGTGGTCTGGGGTCATCAGGGAAGGAACTTAAAGGCAGACCTCGAGGATAGGTGGGATCCAGAGAAAGGGTAGAAAGAGGGCATTCCATGCAAGGGAATAGTGAGTGAAGTCCCAGAGGTGAGCCTGTACCCAACTACAGTGGAAAAAAAGAGCCCAGGGTCTGAATTCCCTACCCTGACTATATGTGGAACCCTGATCAAATTATTTCCCTTCTCTGGCATAGATAATAATAATAATAATAATAACAACAACAACAACAACTAGTATGGTTATTATGCTTTAAGATTTTCAAAGCAGTCTACTTATATGTTAACTCATTTGATCTTCTCACCCTGGGGAGCATAGTGAGCTGAACTAAGAGAACCTTGTACATACACATTAACAGCAACATTGTGAGATGATCAGCTATGTAATGGATGATGAGCAGTTCAGGAATCAACCCTGAGAGATCTGCTATGAGCAATGCCATCCACATCCAGAAAAAAAAAACATGGAGTCTAAATGTATACCATGTTCATTTTTTAAAAACTTCTCTTATATTTTTCCTTCCTTTCTCCTTTTTCTTCCCTGAATTCTAATTCCTCTCTCACAACATGACTAATATAGAAATATGTTAAACAGAATTGTACATGTATAACTTTCACCAGACTGTTGCTGTCCTGGGGAGGGGGAAGAGAAGGAAGGGTGGCAGAAAAAAGTGAAACTCATAAATTTGCAAATGAATGAATGTTGAAATACTACCATTGCATATAATTGGAAAAAATAAAATAAAATTTCAATAAAAAAGATACAGGCATAGAGAGAAAAGTGTTTAAGACTATTATTGAGTTTACTTCCCTCACCTAAAGAATGAGAGAGGTGGACTAAGTAATCTTCAGAGGTCCTTTCCATTCTGAGATTCTATGAGACCTGTCCTGGGCAGAGCCATTTGAACCTCATACTCCTCAGGGGTCTAAGACAAGAGGAGGTCTAGTCTCAAGGGAGAAGACCAGCAGTTCTTACACCAACCCGTCTTCAACCTTCTTCTTGCTCCCATTAGGTGATTTGCCCCATGGCTTATTGTAGTATTGTATACTGGATGACCAGCCAGCCAGCTGAAGCCTCCCGATTCCTGCTTTTCTCTGCTCTGGCCACAGCCACTGCCCTGGTAGCTCAGTCCCTGGGGCTACTGATTGGGGCTGCATCCAACTCTCTACAGGTGGGTGGAAGTGGGAGAAACAGGTAGGAAAGAATAGGTATATACTTGGGGTAGGGCATAGAGAGAAAAGGAAGCAAGAAAAGAAAGAGGAAGGGAGAGAGGGAGGGGAATGGAAGAAAGAAAGGTAAGAGAAGAAAGAAAGGAAGAGGAAAGGGGGGAGGGTAAGAGAAGGCAGAAAGGAAGAAAGGCAGGAAGGAAAGAAGGAAAGAGGAAAGAAAGAGGATTTCTTCAAGGTTTCTATACTAGTCTCTTTGCTAAGACCTAAGAAACACAAATACAAAAAGCTCAGTCTCTACCCTCAAGATACTTGCAAACTAATAGAAGACAATACATGGTGTTCCAATGAAATGAGTTGTGGGGCTGGCTATGGAAGCCAAGGCTTCCCTTCCCAAGAGTAAAGGCTGTGTATACGCCTAAACATCCAAGAAGACTGTAATGGTCCCAAGTGTTTTCACCCCCAGTCATCTTCTGTTCCTTCCTTCACATTCTCAGGTGGCCACCTTTGTGGGCCCAGTAACTGCTATCCCTGTCCTCCTCTTCTCTGGCTTCTTTGTTAGCTTCAAAACCATCCCTACCTATCTTCAGTGGAGTTCCTACCTCTCCTATGTCAGGTAAGTCATTGTTTCCATGCTCATCAACTCCCACAGTCAGGATTCAGCCTCCTGGCTGCTGTCCTGGCATAAAGGTCCCACCTTTCCATTTCCCACTTTGTATGTCTTCCTGACAAAGGAAGAGAAGTTCATTTTCAACCTCAGGGACCTGCATGCACTCTGATACTGTGTATGGGAAAGGGATATATGCTCTACCCATAGTGAGGAGCAAAGGCTGGCAACTACCTGTTGTTCCTGTTGTGTCCAGGTATGGCTTTGAGGGAGTAATTCTGACCATCTATGGCATGGAGCGGGGGGACCTAGACTGCTCAGAGAACTCCTCAGGATGCCCATTCCAGAAACCTGAGAGTATCCTCCACCAACTGGACGTTGAGGACGCCAAGCTCTACCTGGACTTCCTGGTCCTAGGCATCTTCTTCCTGGCTCTGAGGCTGTTGGCATATCTTGTGCTCCGCTACCGGGTGAAGTCGGAGAGATAGAACTCCCCACTTCCTCCCATCCACAGCAGGAAGCCCTCTTCTTCTCTTCCCCACCTTCCAGCCCATTGGGACTGTTTTAACCTCCGAGACTTGGGAACTGGTTGCTGGTGCAGCCAGCCTGCCCCTGACCCCAACCCCCACTTCATCGTTGTTGATCTGCTCCATGGATTTTCAGGTGCTCCCAGAGGACCTGTTACCTCCTGTGTTTTGATGCAGTTTGTGGTTTCCTTCTCACCTCTTCCTCAACACCTGCATGCAAAAGGACATTTGTTGAGCTATGGTAGCTCCCTTCTCCTCTCCCTCCAATTCTACTTTCCCTGCCCCATCAGAGCCCTCTTTTTTCTCCCACTGTCTGCCTGGGGGTGGGGGTGGGAGCCCATCTGAGTTTCACCTCTAGAAACTCCCCCCTTACAATTGACCAAAGTGCCCCCTCTCCTCCCCAGGGGGCCCCACCACGCAAGTGTTTGTAAATTGGGCTGCAAAGGGTTGTTTTAGTACCCAGGGCTGGTCCCTGGTTGAGTTCCCTGGAAAGTCCCACTATGAAATTGAGCAGGGGGAGACTCTGGTAGTCATGCCCCTCACCCCCAACTCTAGACTGCTGGAACAATCTCTTGAGGCAGAGGCTGGAAATTCTGTCCTTGATTGCCCCTCTCAGGCCCCAGGGAAGGGAAGGCTTAGGGTCTTAAGGTGCCCCATCCCTCCTGTTCATCTTCATTTGCTGGAGGGATGGTGCACAGTGGCACCTTAGCAATAATGCCCGTTTCTTTTGCCCACATTGGAACTGGAGAATGCACTTTATTTTGGGAGGTGGAGGGGTGGGAAGATGCTGAAGGGAATGACCTGGAGCCTGCCCTCCCAGGCCTTCCCAACCCCTCTCCAAACTCATAGGCACATATCCACAATCATCTCTTGACCTTGGGAGAGGGACCCTGAGGAGAGTGAGCTGAATGTCATCTTCCAAAGGCTCTGGGAAGGTGGGATTTCTGCTCAGGGTCATCTTGAAGAACTGTATGGGTGACTCCTCTCCAGTCTTCTCTCTCTCTCCACAAAGCCTGGGACAGGCATAGGGCACTCTCTCCACCTGTATTTCAGGACCTGGCAAAAGCACAGGCAGCTGGCACAAGTTGGCCTTGGCCAGCTCCACCAGAATCCCTTCTTCCTTTGCCATAGAGCACGCCTCCCTGGGGCTGGCACCCCCTGTACACACCCTCTTCCCTTTCCTCTTGGCTGCTTGGTTCAATCTTCTGACGACCCCTCTGCCCTCCTCCCAACCAGCCACAGCTGCCCTGGGCATGAGAGCACCACCTCATGGGGGCCAGAGTGACAGACATATTCAGAGCATTTCTGGTTTCCCTGGTGGGGGTCTGAGACCCACTGCTGCTGAGCTCCCTGGCCTGGGTGCTGTGACTGGCTTCTAGCTCCCCTCTTCCACTCACCCACAGACTACAGTCTCCTATCTTATGGAGATGTCAGTGTATTTGTGGGATTTCACTCATTATTAATAAAACCTATATTTATACGGTACTTTGGCTGTGTATGTCTCTGACAGTTGAGACTGGAGGGTCTCTGAAGCAGCTGGTTCATGTCAGTCAGGTTTACATTTGCTTGTGTGCCTAAGAGTCCATCTGGAAATATTGCACATGGTTATGGGTAAATGTGTGTGCTGTCCCTGTAGTGGTAGAGGTGATGTGCTGTTGGATTTATGCATTCTGTGTCCTTTGCCTGTTCTTTGTTTTGTGGATGTGGAAGTGTGACTTACCCTTCAGTGGTCTTGGTACTTGGATTCTATAGGTCCTGAGGAAGAGGAAGTCCTGGGGAATGAGCCTAGTCAGTAGCTGGGAGGGGAGGCTTAGACCACAGTAGCAGGGGTAGGCATGTTGCAATGGGAATAGCTTCCCCATGCTCCTAAGGCCTACACAGTTTTTCCCCTGACCATAATGATAAAACTTAGAAAGTCAGATACATGGACATTTAACGAATCCACTTGGGTCCTAGAATGCTGAGATTATGAATCTACAGATACTGTAGATCTTGGACATGATCATGCCAAAGAGGGTCAATCTATTCTCCAGCCTTTCCCACCTGGCAAGTTTCTGTGTAGCTTGAATGGTATGATTGGCATGAGCCCTGGAAGAGTGTGGGCATAGGAACCATCCTTGGTACCCTGTCTATGCAAGATAAAAAAAATGAGAAACCTAGTCTACATCTAAGTCATTTTCTAGGCCAAGGTGGGGATGGAAGTGGGGGGAGACAACCCTTCAGCTTAAAAGAATAAATTGACTTCACATATATGGTATGTGTATGTTTAGGGTGTGTGTGTATGTTGGGAGGTGTAGCCCTTATTCTAGGTTGTGCCATAAAGAACAGTTCTCAAGGTACCACCTCTTCTTGAGAGTTAAACAAGTGAGCAAATCTTTCAATTCAATTAAACATTTATTTATTTAATTATTTTTTGTAAGGCAAGTGAGGTTAAGTGGCTTGCCCAAGGCCACACAGCTAGGTAATTATTAAATGTCTGAGACTGGATTTGAACCCAGGTACTCCTGACTCCAGGGCCAGTGGTTTATCCACTGCACCACCTAGCCGCCCCTAATTAAACATTTATTAAAGATTTACATGTTTTATTAAAGATCTACATCATACTGGATCTAAGATCCAGAGATCTCAGGAAAAAAACCGATCATTCCTATCCTTATGGATCTGACTTCCCTAAGATACGGGGCCTGGGAGCTCCCCTCCTCTCTCTAATGTCCCTTCTCCAGAGTTAGTATCACTGAAATGCAGGGTAGGTGGGGCTGCTTGGAACTCAGCTCCCCACTCCAACATGATCATTACTGAGGTGAGAGCCCAACTTTAAGGCAGCAAGGCCTTTCATAGTCCACCTCCCCAGGCAGCTGGCTACGCTCCTGCTGGTCCATGCTACTTGGAGAAAGGAAGGAACACAACCTCCTTCAGGGCGAATCTTGGTTCCCTAGCTCTTGGAGGAGCTTTTGTCCATGGAGCAAGTAGAAGAGGAACTCCCATTCCTGCACAGGGTGACCCCCGTCTTAGTATCTTGTCAACCTAATTTACTTCTGCCAGGCCATTTGTGGAATTTGATCCTTCATAAGTAAGGCCTTATGGACATGTTCCTGGGCATATGGATGGGTCTGGTGTGCTTGGCTGAAAAAGTCAGTGAGTGATTTCTGGAACACCTGTTAAGGGATGATCTGGCAGGTGAGCATCATTAGTAGTGAGATATGTGTACACCACAGGTGACTGCATATTTTGTGTGTAGGTGTAGGTGCTGAGTGTGTTTGGGAGTTGAACCTATGATTTCATTGGCATCAGTCAGCTCACAAATGAATTCATTCATTGGCAATCATGGTGAAATGACTTGCCCAGGGTCACACAGTTAGTCTGAAGCTAGATTTGAACTCAGGTCCTCCTGCCTCCAAGGCCAGTGCTCTATCCACTGCACCACTTCTCTGGTCCTCAACAAGTCTTTATTAAACACCTACTATGTTCTAGGCAAAGTACCAGGAAGACAAAAACAGTCCTTTCATTTTCCAAAACCTATCAGTAAGTAGCTCCTTCATAACTTCAAGAGCAACCTAAGGTACCAAAAGGTTTAATGACTTGTCCGGGGGCCTCTCTACCATTAATTGCCAGATATGAGTTTAGAGCATTAGAAATATTATTCTGACAACTTTGTAAAGGCTGGTTTTGAAAGAGGAGAGACTGGTTGCAGAAATACCAGCTGGGGGACTATGTGTTCACAAATGGGTGGATTATATTTCTATTAGTATTGAATGATATAATATATGTAAAGTACTTTGTAAATCCTAACCCCAAATATCAATGTCAGCTACTGTCATTTACTATATGTACAAGATCCTTGAGCTGGATATTGCCTAACATTCATTCTGTCCTTGTGCTCTCCCTCAGTCATCTTATAGTCATCCCATCAATGATTACCCTCTAGAGATGACTTAAATCTCTCTTTGTTTTTGGTTTTTGCAAGGCAATGGGGTTAAGTGACTTGCCCAAGGTCACACAGTTAGGCAATTAATTATTAAGTCTGAGGTCAGCTTTGAACTTGGGTACTCCTGACTCTAGGGCCGGTGCTCTATCCACTGCGCCACCTGGCTGCCCATTGAATCTCTCTTTGGCACTGACCTCTCTTTGAAGTATTTCAAACTGTTTATGTGACATTTCCACCTTGCTTTCCCATTCCTCTTAGCGCCTCAAACTCAGCAGGGTTAAAACCCCAAACTTTCTTTGTTTCCCCTAAAGACAGTAGTCTAATGACAGTATTGTTATCACCATTCACTTAATGGTTTCTTGCCCCTTCTCCTCCTTACCCATCATGAAGTCCTGAGATTTCTATAAATCTCTCTTATATGTCCCCTCCTCTCTAATTTCATTGTATTAGCACCAGCCTTGATTACTAAGCTGATGAACTATTGCAAAACTTCCTAACTGCTTTTCCTGCTTCCTCTTTCTTCACCCTCAACCAGCCCATTTTTCACATTGCTCTCAGACTAATCTTCCCCATGAGTGGATGTGGCTTTCCCTCTGCTGGAAAATCTTTCATTACAGCCTTTTGTTTAATGGAAGCCATGGTTGCCCAAGTGGAATGACTTTTAAGGGTATTAGCAAGTTTTCCTATTTAAAATATGCTCCCTCCTCCTTTCATGATGTCTTAAACTCAGTTCAATTTAATTCAATCTGCTAAGTAGCAAGGTGTTAGGAATATTACTCTATTAGAAATTGTTTTCTTTCTCCTTTCTTAAAAAATTGAAAATAACTCATATTTCTAGAGTACTTTAAGATTTCCCAGAGCATTTTTCTCCCTATATTCCTGTGAGATACTTGATGCAAGTATTAGTCTACTATTTTTACAGTTAAGGGACCTGGAGACTCAGAGGTTAAGTAGTTTGTCTGGAGTGAAACAACCAGTTAAGTGTCAAAGCTGATATTTTAGAACTCTTTCTACTTTCTACTACAAAATGGGAGGGATGACACATTAAATATTCATCTTGGAAAGGCTACTAAAGTGGCTGACCAGAGGTTCCTGATAAAGCAGGATCCCGAAAGCAGTGAAGAAGGCAAGGCAGAGGCAAACAGACTTTCATAATTGAGGGGTGGCTCTCTCAATGAGCTCTTGCATTGCATAGCTCTACACTGAGTAGTGTGAGTGTATAAGTATAGACTAAGTCCTAGCTGTGGGTGGTAGGTAGGTGGCTCCCCTTCTTCAGCTTACGTGGGCTCTGGGCGTGTCAGTTCCAGCACTTTATACTGGCACACTATTGGGGGGGGTGGGGGTTTCTAAGGAGCAGGAAGCCCTGAGGGCTGAATTTAGTCACTACTGGGTGGGGAAGGTCAGACCAGAGCAGCTGGGGGAGCAATTTTGGGGTAGGTGTAGTTTGTCCTACCCTCCTCCTCCTACACTCAGTCATATGGACCAGGTGGAGCTCAGGTAAGTCTGTTGGTCCTGGGTCTGGGGTGGCTGAATCTGTAAACACTGTGTGGATGGTGCCCATCAGACCCCACAGACTGCTGGGCAGGTCAGAGATAGAAGATGGCCCTAGGGCTTCCTTCTTGAGTTCACTCCTGTATAACCTGATAAGGAGTGGATTGCTGCTAGGGTCCCAGAAAAAAAAAAAACAAACTGTAGACAAATTAAGGGAAGGGGGGACTGTAGGGCATGGTTTTTAGAAACTAGGAAATTATACCCCCAACCCTTTGCCCCTGTAATGAGGAGACAAGAAACTTTGAGAGCCCTCCCCTCTCTCCCTACTTAGCTGTAGGGGCAGTTTCCAATTGATGGGTGAGATGACAGGGTGGAGGGTCACCTCCCAAGGAAAGACTGCTTTGAGGGCAAGCTGGGTCTGAGCAAGGATGTCGTTAGCAGATGCCCTCCCCCCAATGCTATCCACCCTTCTCATTGATTCATTTACATCCGAGGGAGCCATCAGCTCATTACTTAATTGGGCAAGGGCACGGGAAGGTGGAGCTACAGCTGTAGGCTTCCCTCTAGTTCCCATCAACTGTCAGAGGAGGAGCGGGGGACTGGCTGGGCCGGGCTGGGCCGGGCTGGGCTGGGCCGGGACTGGCTGGGCCGGGCTGGGCCGGGCTGGGCTGGGCTGGACTGCCAACTGCCTATCTTGGTAGTGGAGGCGGGGAGGGGAGGGAGCTGGCCAGGAAGTCTTCCCTCGGCTCGGAGGAGCAAGGGACTCTGGGAGCTCTAAGCCCAGGACTTGGCGGCACTGGGGTTGGGGCCACCCCCCCGACCTAGGGCTGCTCCCCCAGACTGGGCAGCAGCTGGTAAAGCCTTTATTCTATTCCTGCATCTCTCACCTTCACCCTCTGGCTTCCCTGAGCTTTTCCTTCCTCTCCCCTCTGCCCTCTCCCCCAGGCGTAAGAGGAGTCAGGAAGTGGGGATACCCTTTGGGGGGCAGTGCCAAGTTTGGGAGTTGGGGGCAGGCCCAATCCATGAAAGAGACTGGCTAAGGCTGACCATGTAAGGGAGGCAAGAACCTTTGGTGCCTGTTGGCAGCTTGGGTATGGTGGGAAGCTCTTTATTTTTAGAAGCTGGAGAACTCACTTGGAAGGGCAATTTGGGGCCCCAGCAGGGAGACACGGGGGACTTGAGCAGAGTTCCTCAGTGGCTGCTGGGATCCTACCCTTGTATTTTATCCCATGCCTTCATTCCCTCCCACTCTTTTTAGAGGGATTGGGAGCTCATCCTATCCCGCTGACCAGAGAAGGACTGGGATCCTTGTCCTGGATCCTTTCTGCGACCGTGTGGCCTCTCTTATGATTCTTACAATTTTTCTTATACTCCAAGGTTCTTCTAGAGTTCTTACTCCAAGCATTAATCTAGCATTTTCAGGTTGATGCTTCCCCTGGTCCATTTGACTAGTAAGAAGTTGGGGTTCAGGGCTTTCTGAGAAGGATCCCTGATTTAAGACAAAGGTATTAAAGCTCTCTCTCTCAAGGGAAGTGGGGGAGGTGGTTCCTTTGTGACTGGGACAGAGAGGCTAGTGGATTTGGAGAGAATCCACCACTCAGAGATGCTGTCCTTACAGGTTTTGGGAGCTGGAGGAAGATGGAATATGGGGCTGAATTTCCCTGGCTCTGACTAACTCCTCTCCACCATGCAGTGGCGAAGTCACTTGCCCTGGATCTCTTGGGGCAGAAATTTGAGGGGTCCATTTTGGCCGCCAGGTGAGCAGAAAGTTAGGGATCTTGTTCTTCAGTATGGGAGTTCTTTATGTCTGTCCCATCCCTTCCTTAGTATCTGAAGGCTATCCCCCAAAAGAACAGAGACCTGGATCATAAGTAATCCCGACTGTCACTAATAAGCTGAGTCATTTTGGACAAATCATTTAATTTCTCTGGACCTCAGTTTCCTCATCTCTAAAGGAAGAAAGCTGTATATGATCTTTATAATTCATTTCAGTTCTGACATTCAACTTCAGTACCATTTAATTCAAACCTGCTGTGTTTGAGTTACTGGGCTAGTCAGCTGGAGATGGTTTGTCTTTCATTCTCAAAGAAGACCTCAACATCAGGGGGCTGATGCTATGACAGGCACATGAATTGGATTTGAATGAGAGGGGAGCTGTGCTAAGTCACCAGCCTCACTTTCTCTCCAGTGCCATCTGGGTCCAATGGCCAGATAAGAATCAGGACAAATGGAGATGGCTACTGGACTCAAATGACTCTGGAGGAGAAAGTGAGGCTGGTGACTTAGCATAGCACCCCCTCACAAATCCAATTCTTGTGCTTGTATGGTCTTCTTTGAGAATGAAGGACAAAAGTCATTGTCACCAAAATACAAAAAATAACAACTGAACTACAACAACTTTCAAAGTAATTTTAGTGGGGGAAGCCACTAATAGGGGATTCCTGATAGGCTTCTTTTGAGTTGAACATTGGAGAAAGCTAGGAATTCTATGAAACTATAGTGATGAGATGGTGCATCCCAAGCATGGGACAGCCTGGGCAAAGGTACAGAGATGGAGGATGGAACAACAAGGAGCCCAGTGAAGCTGAAACAGAGCAAATGAGGAAGAGTAATAGACTTGAAAAGATAGATTGAATACAGATTCTGAAGGGCCAACTTGGAGGAATTTTTAATGTATCTGAAAGAGAAGTATTCTTTAAACACACACACTTATTATGTACTTGATAGTTACCATCAAACATGAAAATTTGTATTTATGAGCAAGGATAGAGAAAGGGGATCTTATATGCAACCTTGAGTCTATCATGTGAAGCTTTAGGTTTTTTCTTTTTGTTTGTTTTTTTAGGTAATTGGGTTAAGTGACTTGGTTCACACAACTAGTAAATGTCTGAGACTAGATTTGAATGGAGGTCTTCCTGACCTCAAGGTCTGGTGCTCTATCCAACTGCTCTGTCTAGTTTGGTTTTTAAAATTAAACATCAGCCTTAACATGGAAGAAATAGCATTACCAACTTTTCTGTACCCTTCTGAACTTTCTTCTCCTGTGTATTTTTATTAATGTTTCATTAATTTTTTTTCTTTTTTTGGAACATCACTATCATCCTCCCTTAAAGCACTACCCCTCCCCTAATAAAGGCTATCTCTAATTACTGTCAACTCTGAAAATACATGACGAAAAAGGCCCATAAAGGTTATAGGCAAAAAGACTTCTTTATTCTGTTAGAGAAGGGAAACTAGATTCATGTCACAGGGTCTTTGATACCAAGAAGACCCACTGCAGTGAGTCTGATCCTTGATATATTATAGTAGTGGCTATTCACTGCATTGTAGCTGTGGCCATCTGCCAAAAGGTGAGAAGCATGTTTTATCAAATTATCTTCCAGCTTTAAGACTGATCATTGCAATGACCAAAGTTTACAAGATTTTCAAAGCTGTACTTTACAATGTTGTAACTATAAATTCTTCTGCTTTTTCTGTTCACTTCCCTCTACTTCAATTCATAGGAGTCTTAAGGTTTCTTGGATAAATTCATCCAAGAGGGTGATTTAGGAGTATCACTTGGACAGAGTTGTGGAGGAGAGACTGGAGAAGGAAGTGATTCTAAGGTCTAGGATCTCCTGTCTGAATACTTATGTCTCTGGGCCATTGGGGGAATCTTGTTGGGTGGAAAGGGATTAGGATTGGAAGAGTCACCTATGACTTGGATAAAAATAGAGGGTAATATTACTTTCTTCTTTTGCTTTTTTGCAGGTAACCATGGCCAATTTCTACTCTACTGGAGTAGGCCCTTTGAAGCCCGCTCTTCTGATTTACCCTTCAGGTTAAGATCTCAAGATAAGATGGTTCCTCATTGCCTTGACTCTCCTTCCCATCCACTTAAAGACCTCCAATTCTTTTTACTCAACTAGCTTGCTCTGCCCTTGTCTCTCTATACCTAGTTCTTGCTATTTTAGCATCTATTTCTTCAAATTCCATCTTTCTGGTTCATCATTCTATCAGTCCTTTATTCCTTCCCCCATTACACTATTTCTTTTCCTCCCTTTTTCTAACTTTCTCTTTGTCTGTACTATCATCTCTCCATTTTCTCTCTCATACCCATGCTTGAGTCCTTTACCTTTAATTTGATTGAGGATGAAAAACTTCAGACTATTTGTCTCACCCTTCTCTGTTCTTAGGACTTTCATCCGACGCCAAGGAAGTTCTGTGGGTGGTACAGTTCCCCCAGGGAAGCATAGGCAGATGTTCCAAAGCCTTCCAGCTACAGGTAAGTTATTAGTGAGAGATCAGTTTTTAGGAGTCTATTCTGGTTGTGCTACAAAAGAAGGTTGTATTGTTAATAACATCTAGCTATCCATCCATCTACCTGCCCACCCAGTCATGCAATAAAATGACTATTTGCAATGCTCTCTGTGGGATACGATGGAGCATAAAACATGGTGCCTTCTATGAGAACCTCCACTTTGAGAGAGTAAGTGACATGTAAACAAATAAAAATAATGCAAATAATACAAAGCTGAATTTGACAATACCTTGAGAGTAGTATAAACAAAGTGCTATGTGACTAATCTGCCTTAAATAAACATTTCTCTTCTAGACTAAAAGCCCTCAATGCAATTCCTACTAATGCAAAACCTCTACCTGGGCCTTCATGTTAGTCCATGTTTATTTGGGATCTCCTGTCCTCACTAGAGGCAGCCTTGTGTAGTGGATGGAAGCTAGACTTGGAGTTCCTAAGAAATGGGTTCAAATCTGCCACTGACATAAATTAGCTATTGACCATGGGCAAGTCATTTGATCTCTCAGTGATCCAGGCAACTTTCCAAACTTATAAATTACTGATAAGTTGCCAATCTGCATCAGTCACAGTCATACATAGACAAATATTTTATTTAACAAATGTAAAGACTTGAAATTTTGGGGCGGCTAGGTGGTGCTGTGAATAGAACAAGGCCCTAGAGTCAGGAGTACCTGAGTTCAAATCCAGACTCAGACACTTAATAATTATCTGTGTGGCCTTGGGCAAGCCACTTAACCCCATTTGCCTTGCAAAAACCTAAAAAAAAAAAGACTTGAAATTTTGGAATAAAAATTCATTATTTGGTAAAAATTGTTGGGAAACCTGGGAAGCAGTATGGCAGAAACTGGGCATAGACCAATATCTTACACCATTTACCACGATAAGATCAAAATAGATACATGACCTAAATATAAAGTGAGATTTTACAAAACAAATAAGCTATTTTGTTTATTATAAACACCCAAATTAATTATAAAGGACTTAAGAAGAAAGGTGCTATCTGAATCCAGAGAAGGGACTGATAAATAGAAGTTTGTGTAGAATAATTTTACTTATATGTTAAATTTACTTATTCGTGTCTGATGGTAGCTATCTCTAGGGCAGGAGGTGAAGGGGAGGAAAGCTAAACAAAATAAATTTACATGATAACTTTGTTGTATATTTGAAAGGAATAACAAGTTGTGCACAATAGATTTGCAGTTTCATATACAATCTTCTTTTTTATTATACTATGTTTTATTCCATAAATTTAAAATTAAAAAGTAATGTGTAGAGGCAGCTAGGTGGTGCAGTGGATAGAAGAACTGGTCCTGGAGTCAGGAGTACCTGAGTTCAAATCCTGCCTCAGACACTTAATAATTGCCTTGCAAAAACTTAAAAAAAAAGCAATTTTTTTTTCAATGTTTATTATACAATGTTTGTTTTATTTCATAAATTTAAAATGAAAAAGCAATAATAATTATCAAATGGTATGCACAACACCATTCTAGACCCAGGACATCTTAGACTCCTGATTGATTCTCTACCCCCCCCCCCCATGCCCCTCTTAACGGATCTTGGAGTTTTGATAATCTCTCTAGTTTTTGCTTCCCCTCTAACTCCTGGGTCCCTCAAGCCCTTCATTGATCACCCTGAATCTTCTTTCAAGTTTTCAAGATTCTCTCACCTGGTCCAAATACCTGCCCTGACTTCTCAGGGCTGTACTGAACACCCCTCCTGATTCCCCATGGCCCCTTCTCTCCAGGTTCCCTAGTGCTTATTCTATTTTTTCCTGGCCATCTTTTCCCCTGTGTCTTCACCAGAATCAGTCCATCGGTACCGCCGAAGCTTGGCTGAGTGGTTCATTCGATTACCACGGGAGGAACGCCAGTTTGGGCCAACATTTTCCCTGGACACAGTCCATGTGGACCCCGTAATCCGTGAAAGCACACCGGATGAGCTCTTGCGCCCACCTGCTGAACCCACCCTGGCACACCCACTTCCTCCTGTGGAGTTCCATCCACTGGCTCTGCCCCAGCTCTTTGACCCTGATGCATGTGGGCGACGGGTACAGACAGTGGTGTTGTATGGAACAGTGGGTACAGGCAAGAGCACTCTTGTTAGGAAAATGGTACTGGACTGGTGTCATGGGCGGCTGCCCAGCTTTGAACTGGTCATTCCTTTCTCCTGTGAGGACCTGTCTGCCCCAGGTCCCACACCCATCTCCCTGTACCAAATGGTAACTCGCCGATACCCACATCTGAAAGAAGTGCTGCCTCTGCTGGACCAGGCTGGACCTCGTCTTCTATTTGTCCTCCATGGCATGGAGCGGCTCAACCTGGACTTCCGGATGGAGAGCACAGGACTTCATGGTGATCCTGAAGTGCCTGCGGTACCCACCACCATCATTGTTAATCTGCTGCGCAAGTTCATGTTGCCTGAGGTAAGCGGTAACCACCATTCCATTGTTCAAGTACCACAGCCCTTAGGTGCACACATCTTATTTCATCACTGTCCTCTACCTCCAATCTTTGTGCTTTCTCTGCATTTTCCTCTCATAATAATCTAACCTCATATCATCTATGATTTCCTCTCTCTTTCCTCTTTCTTATCCTACTTTTTCCTGGGCACATCCAGTTCACTCTTCCTTTCTGGCACTTTCTGTATAGAGTCCTTTGAACCAGGGACTTTACAGAAAATAGAGAAGATAAGGGATGAATGATGATATATATATATACATATATATATATATATATATATATATATATATATATATATATTTAAGCATTTTTTTCTTCTTCCTTCTCACTTCCTCCACCCCCTCTACCTCCCATGGGGGGAAAAAAACCCTTGTAACAAATATACTTAATCAAGTAGAAGAAATTCCCATTTTGACCATATCCAGAAATGTATATATCTTGTTTTACCTCTTGAACCCATGACCTTTTGGTGCTACATATGTTGTTCTGCATTTTTTCTAATTTAACCAAGGCATTTGATGTTTTGTACAAGGGAAGAAAGGAATTTCACCTTGTACTCAGCCATATGTAGGCTGATGGTTAGACTGAGCCAGAGAAAAGAGTGGAAAGATAAATTCATCCAGTGCTTGGGTAGAGGGAAGTATAGTTAATTGGCCCTAGTGATCAAGTTGGGATTGAAACGTTCTGGGAACAAGTACTGAAATTTCAGTATGTGTTTTCCAGTGTTTTGCCTAGAAACAGCCTTCTTTCTCATGGGAATGCATTTTTCCATAATTTCTTCAGATTATCAAGACCTACTCTACCTATAGACCTTTAGAGCAATGTCAAGCTTTCTGAAGCCTAACAGAAGAGGAGATCTAGGGTCTTAATTCCAAAATGTTTTCACAATCTTTTTACATTTTGCTGTTTCCTATTATATTGCAATGACCTTAGGCAAACTTTCTCTTTGAATTGCACTTTCATCGTCTTTAAATGAGGCATTTGCTTTAAGGAGGCCTAGGCTTTATGGTCTAATGGTTGAAGGAACTTTTGAGGTCTTAGGAAATAGAATGAAAAGGTAAATTAACTTAATAGCTAAATTCCATAGTCATTCCTCTGTCCCTCTGCCCTCTCTTCAGGCTAGCATCCTGGTGACTACTCGGGCCTCTGCCGTTGGCCGCATCCCTAGCAAGTATGTGGGTCGCTATGGGGAGATCTGTGGCTTCTCTGACACCAACCTCCAGAAACTATACTTCCAGCTCCGCCTCAACCAACCTGACTGTGGAAACAGTACAAATGGAGTAGGCACCCTGGTTACCCCAGCTCAGAGGGACAACCTGGTAGAAATGCTTTCCCGAAATCTGGAGGGACACCACCAGATTTCTGCTGCCTGCTTTTTGCCTTCCTACTGCTGGCTGGTATGTGCTACCTTGTATTTCCTTCATGTACCCACACCTGTTGGACAGACCCTGACTGGCATCTACACCAGCTTCCTGAGACTCAACTTTAGTGGGGAGATACTAGATAGCACCGATCCCTCTCGGACATCACTGATGGCCTATGCTGCCCGCACTATGGGTAAACTGGCCTATGATGGTGTGGCATCTCGAAAAACCTACTTCTCTGAGAAGGATGTCCGAGAATGTCTAGAGTCTGGCATGAAGACAGAAGAAGAGTTTCGGTTATTGCACGTCTTCCGCCGAGATGCTCTGCGATTTTTCTTGGCACCTTGTGTGGAATCAGGAAAACATGGCACCTTTGTGTTCACAGTGCCTGCCATGCAAGAGTACCTGGCTGCCCTATATATTGTGTTAGGTGAGCGCAAGACAGCCTGGCAACGAGTGGGCAAGGAGGTGGTAGAACTGGTGGGCCGAGTTGGTGAAGATGTTAGCTTGGTGCTGAGTATTATAACCAAGCTGCTGCCCCTTCGGGTGTTGCCCCTGCTTTTCAACTTACTCAAGGTAATAGCTCTGTCCTCCCATCATACCTCTCTTGCTCTCTGTATTAGGATCCTATCCTCATATCCTATTCTTCAGGGAATAGTACTCTAGGCAGGCTTGATTTCCTGGGGAAATAGGGGGTTGAAAGGGAAGAATAGAAAGGAGAGAAGACCCCCCTAAATATTTTATAACAGTTGTGTCTATCACCTAGAAAAACTGAATTTGAATTCGTTTTCTCCCCCAATTCTATAAGACACCCTCTCTTCTCACAGCTATACTCTAATATTGGTCTCATTCTCTAGCAGACCTTCTCCAATCAGGAGTGGAAAAATGCAGTTTTTCACCATGATAACTGACTTTGACAAAGTTGATGGCTATTTAAAAGTAGCCCCAAGGATATTTAATTAAGAAACAGAGGATCTTGATTCTAGCTCCAACATGGCAGCTGGGAGGAAGCTAAACAAGTCACTTCCTTACTGAAACCCCAGCTTCCTCAGAAGTAAAATGAAGAGGCTGAACTGAGGTCCCTTTTAGCTGTAAATGGTCATAGATCATTTCCGAGTAGAATCCTAGCTTCAAAGGGACCCTGGGCATATGGAAAAAAGTAGAAGGGAACAATATTACTGGGAAAGAAGGATTGGAAGGTGAGGCAGGAGAGGTTTTGATTCAGTTTGACAAAGTAAAGGTGGCCTGGTGAGAATTCCATAACTTCTATAAATAGGAATAATGTGAAATCTGAGAGTTTTTCACCTAGGAGGAAAATTGTGCTAGGATGGTAGTAGAAGGGATTGAGAGTAGACTTTAGGAGGGACTAGCTTCCAACAGCACCCTTTTCCCCTGAAATCAATGAACAAATATATCTATGTAGATGATATGAAGTATAAGTTATGTTTTCTTCCTTGAAGGCACTTATGATTTAGTTGGGTACAGAGGACATTTAAGTCAAATGACTACTTATACAGTATAGAACAATTTATTGAAAACTATCAGAGATGCAGAAACCATTTCTATTCTCCTAAAGCTTGCTGTTATAATCAAGGAGAGAGATATTCACAGATATTTCATAGGGTCATAAGAATAGTATAAGCAAAATGCTTTTTTTTTTTACTAATGTTCCTTAAATATATCCTTTATCATGTCACTCCCTGGATTGATCAAGTCATTCCCTTGAGTGAGTCAGTGGTTCCCCCATAGACATCAAGCCACATCTCTCTGCATTGTCTTCATGTACAGAGAAGAAAAGACTAAAGGGAATAAATATTTGAGGAATTCTTCTGTGCTGACCTCAGAGGGCACTATTCACAAGAAGGTAGAGTAGATGGAGCAGAGAGGTAGCTAATAGCACTATAAAAAGAAAAAACCTGGAGGAGATTAGAACTTTTAAAAAATTAAATGGGTTCTACCTCAGTATTAACAACAGCAACTAATGATAGTTAGCATGTTATAGAGCACTTTAAGATTTGCAAAGCACTTTACTATCATTAACTCATTTATCCTCACAACAACCCTTGGAAGTAGGTGCTATTATTTATTCTACCTGTTTTATAGATACAGACACAGAAATCCCAGAGGCAGACCAAGTTAATTGGCATCCCAGTGTCACACTATTGATAAGTGCCTGAGGTTGGGTCTGAGCTCAGGAAGTCTTGACCTATCTATGTTCCAGTGTTCTATCTACTATCTCACTCAGTAAACAGTAAATGCTTCATCTCTGGAGGTTTGAAAGCTGAGGCCACTTTTAGGGGACATGATTTGAGTTTTGGGGATACTCCAACTATGAGCTTCTGGAGTTGTCACTAGTACAGCAGTTAAAGTCACCAATGCAGTGAAGGGCAGAGTTTGACTTGCTCAAAGGATACAAGTAGTAAGGGATAAAGCTGGGATTTGAACCCAAATTTTCATAATTTTTAGACTATTTTTCTTCCCGCTACACAGATAGCACAAAATAATACAAAAGACAAAGTTGATGCATGAGTAGGTACAAAAGAAAACATGTAGGTGGGAAGCTAAATAACAGCATAAAATAAAATATAATATAAACAAGATGTTATGAAGTGACTCATGATAGAGTGCAGAATTAATCTGAACAAGGAGTTCAGAGAAGGGAGGGAGAGATGTTGAGTGGCTGGAGAAGGCTTTACTGGGCATGATGGCCATCCCCATGCTTCTCTTTTCAGGTTGTGCCTCCGGTGTTTGGACGGTGGGTAGGCAAAAGTCGGGAAGCAGTTGCCCAGGCCATGGTCCTGGAGATGTTTCGGGAGGAGGACTACTACAATGATGATGTGCTGGACCAGCTGGGGGCCAGTATCCTGGGAGTAGAGGGTCCGCGGCGTCATCCTGATGAGCCCCCCGATGATGAGGTTTTTGAACTCTTCCCCATGTTCATGGGAGGACTGCTTTCTTCCCGGAATCGTGTTGTACTGGCTCAGCTGGGCTGTCCTATCAAGAACATGGATGCCCTGGAAAATGCCCAGGCCATCAAAAAGAAGCTGGTGAAGTTGGGCCGTCAAGGCCTGCCTCCTTCAGAGCTTCTGGATCACCTTTTCTTTCACTATGAGTTTCAGAACCAGCACTTTTCGGCTGAGGTGCTTAGCTCCCTGCGTCAGCTCAACTTGGCAGGTGTGCGTATGACGCCTCTTAAGTGCTCTGTGGTGGCATCAGTTCTGGGCAGTGGTACACATTCCCTGGATGAAGTCAACCTGGCCTCCTGCCAGTTGGACCCTGCTGGACTGCGCACACTCATGCCTGTCTTCTTGCGTGCCCGGAAGCTTGGGTGAGAAACCACTATGGTTCCTTGGCACTACTCAACTTGGCAGAGAATTTCCAGGCAAGAGGAGAGAATTCAGTAATAGGGGATGAAGGGAAGAAAAAAATTGTAACTGCTTGGGTTCAAATCTTGTTTCTATGATTTATTACCTCTATGACCTCTGTCAAGTCATTTTTTCTCTCACATCTGTAAAATGAGGATGTTGGCCTGGATGATCTCTAAGATACCTTTCAGATGACTGAGATTATTGAGGATGAGGGTAGGAAAGATGGAAGAAAATCTTAGGAAGAAATATTAAATATTAAAGAAGCAGAGGAGTGAAAGCTAAACTGGAGAAATCTGACTAACTGAGGAAAGGAGAATAGGATGGGAGGAAATGTGAGATAGAATACTGAAGAACTGGAGTGATGGGTAAAGTAAGTCCTATCACTCATTATACTCCCCACTCCTCTTCCTTCCTTCCTCCTCACATTCTTTGGGGCCCCTTTCTCTGTTTTAGCCTGCAGTTGAATAGTCTGGGCCCTGAAGCCTGCAAGGACATCCGAGACCTTCTTCTGCATAACCAGTGCCAAGTCACTACCCTTCGGTGAGTGTGATGAGATCTACTAAGAGGGTATGGGAAGACTGGCTTTCTCTGGGCCCTGTTTCCTGTCCCTTTCCTGTCAATTCCTTGAGGATAGGAACTTTGTCAATTTTCTCTAGATATTTATTAAACCCTTAATAGGGACTGTGTGCTGTGTACAAGGAATATTTGTAAATCACAATTTGTTTAGCCATTCCCCAATTGATGGGTATCACTCCGTTTCCAATTCTTTGCCTCTACAAAAAGAGCTCCTATAGATATTTTTGTACCTGTGGGTTTTTTTTTACTCTTTTTCATGATCTTTTTGGGATACAGAGCTAGTATTGCTGGATCAAAGGGTATGTATAGTTTTATTGCCCTTCGGACATAGTTCTAAATTGCTCTCCAGAAGGGTTGAATTAGTTCGCAACTCCATCAACAATGCATTAGTGTCTCAGTTTTCTCACATCCCCTCCAACATTGATCATTTTCCCTTTTAATCATATTGACTAATCTGATAGTAACCTCAGAGTTGTTTTAATTTGCTTTTCTGTTATCCATAATAAATTAGAGCTATTTGACTATAGATAACTTTAATTTCTTCATCTGAGAATTGCCTTTTCATATCCTTTAATCATTTATCAATTGAGGAATGACTTGTATTCTTATAAATTTAACTTAGTTCTCTATATATTTTAGAAATGAGTCCTTTTTTTTAGAAATACTAGTTGTAAAAATTGTTTCCCAACTTACTGCTATCCTTTTAATTGGTTGCATTGGTTTTATTTGTACAAAATCTTTTCAATTCAATGTAATTAGAATTATCCATTATGCATTTTATAATATTCTCTATCTCTTCTTTGGTCATAAACTGCTCCCTTTTCCATAGATCTGATAGGTAAACTACTCCTTGTTCTCCTGATTAGCTTATTATATCACCTTTTATATATAAATCCTGTACTCATTTCAAACTTCTTTTGGTATAGGATGTGAGATGTTGGTCTATGCCTAGTTTCTGCCGTATTATCTTCTAATTTTCATCAAAGAATGAGTTCATATTTCAGAAGCTGGAATCTTTGGGTTTATTAAACAGCAGATTACTAGATTCATTTACCAGTGGGTTTTTTTTTTTTTGGTTTTTGCAAGGCAAATGGGGTTAAGTGGCTTGACCAAGGCCACACTGCTAGGTAATTATTAAGTGTCTGAGGCTGGATTTGAACTCAGGTACTCCTGACTCCAGGACTGGTGCTCTATCCACTGTGCCACCTAGTGGCCCCTACCACTGTTTCTTTTGTACTTTATTCCACTGATCCAGCACTCTATTTCTTAGCCAATACCAGATAGAGAAGGTGTCATCTTAAAGTGGAAACTGGTGCTAAAAAAAAGACTGAGGGTCATGTAATATGGTGGGTGGATTGAGTGAAATGACTAAGGAAATAAAGGTTCAATCTTCTGAGTCAATTGATTTATGGATCAATGCATGTCAATTACATCATAAATCAAGACCAAGCATCCTCAGGTTGGTCCTAGACCACAAATACAGAGGGAGACAGATTTTTATGCATTAAAAGAAACCAATTAGCAGAATATATACCAGGATACAAGATTAGATAATCTTATTTTTTATTGAAGGACAGATTAAGGTTTTGAGTTGAGTGGGGGAGAACAAACAGAAGCAATTTCCTGAAATCAGAAAAAGAGGTGTCCCATTCCTCCCTCCCCAAAGTGTCCATATTCAATATGGGACCAGTTTTCAGGTAAGATTTATGGCTACTTGAGTTGTAATTTGTGAGTCCTTAATTAAGGGTCTCTATGCAACAGGTAGAGGTAGTCCAGCCAATCATGGAGTAATCTCTAGCTGCTAGACTTTGTTTCTAATATATAGAAATGCTGATGATGTGATTTCGCTAAAGTTGTAATTATTTCAATTATTTTTTAGTTGATTCTCTAGGATTTCTAACACCAACATAACATCTAATAGAGTAATAGTTTTGTTTCCTCATTGCCTATTCTAATTCCTTCAATTTCTTTTTCTTTTCTTAGTACTCAGGCTAATATTTCCAGTATAATACTGAATAATAGTTGTGATAATGGGCATCCTTGTTTCATCCCTGAAATTTTTGGGAAGGTCTCTAGCTATCCCCATACAGATAGTACTTGTTGATGGTTTAGATACTACTTATCATTTCAAGGAAAGCTCCATTTCTCCCCTATGTTCTCTAGTATTTTTAATAGAAATGCAGTGCTGTATTTTGTCAAATGCTCTTTATGTACCTATTGAGATAATCATATGATTTCTATTGATTTTGTTATTGATATAGTCAATTATGCTAATAGTTTTCTTAATATTAAACCAGTCCTGTGTTCCTGGTGGCCATAGGGTACCCTAGGCTTTATTGCAGTTTTATCCTAGGATAAATTGATGTAATCTCTTTGCTAATTTTTTATTTAAAGTATTTGTATCAATAGTCATTAAGGAAACTGATCTATAATTTTCTTTTTTGGTTTTGGCTCTTCTTTCTTTAGATATCAACACCATGTGTGTCATAAAAGGAATTTGGTAGGTTGCCTTCTTAACCCATTTTTCCAAATAGTTTTTTGGTATTGGAATTAATTATTCTTTAAATTTGGTAGAATTTACTTGTAAATCTATCTGACCCTGGATTATTTTTCTTAGGGAGTTCATTGATGACTTTTTCAATTTCTTTTTTCTAAATTAGGATTATTTAAGAATTTTTTTTCTCCTGCTAATCTGGGCAATTTAGATTCTCAGATTTATTGACAAATAGTTGGGTAATAATATAGCTTCTAATGATTACTTTAATTTCCTCTTCATTGATGGTGAATTCACCTTTTTCAGTTTTTTATACTAGTAATATGGTTTCTTCCTTCTTTTTCTTAAACAAATTAACCAAAGGTTTATCTATTTTATTGGCTTTTCCTATAAAACCAGTTCTAAGTTTTATTTATTATTTCAATTGTTTTCTTTTGATTTAATAATCTCTCCTTCAATTTTTACAATTTCCAATTTGGTGTTTAATTGGGGATTTTTAATTTGTTCATTTTCTAGCTTTTTAAGTTGCACGTCCTATTCACTGATCTACTTTTTCTCTATTTTATTCCTGTAAGTATTTAGAGATAAAATTTCCCATAAGTACTGCTTTGGCTGCACCCCATAAATTTATCTCTGCTTCATATGTAAACATTGTAAACAACCTATAGGCATTTAGAGATATAAAGTTTCTCCTCAAAACTGCCATGGCTACATCCCATTAATTTTGGTATGATGTAGTTTTTTTTTTTTTTAGGTTTTTGCAAGGCAAATGGGGTTAAGTGGCTTGCCCAAGGCCACACAGCTAGGTAATTATTAAGTGTCTGAGATCGGATTTGAACCCAGGTACTCCTGATTCCAGGGCCGGTGCTTTATCCATTACACCACCTAGCTGCCGCTGTAGTTTCATTTTCTGAGATACAATTATCGATTATTTCTATTATTTGCTGTTTGATCCACCATTATTTAAGAAAAAAGTTATTTAATTTCCAATTATAAGGTTTTTGTGCCCTAGTACATGGTCAGTTTTGGTACAGGTGCCATGTACTGCCCATTAAGTTTTTCTATACCTATTAAGTTTTCTCCACAGAGCTATCATATCTAAGTATTCTAAGATTTCATTCACCTTCTTAATTTCCTTCTTGTTTATTTTGTGTTTAGATTTATCTAGTTCTGAGAGAGGGAGATTGAGGTCTCCCATTATTAAAATTCTGCTGTCTATGTCTCCTTGTAATTCACTCTGCTTATCCTCTGGGAGTCTGGATACTATACCACTAGGTACATACATATTTAGTAATGACAGCTTCATTACCAATGGTACCTTTTAAGAAGATGTAGTTTCCTTCCTTATTCCTTTTAATTATATCAATTTTGCTTTTACTTTATCTGAGATCAGGATCCCTACCCCTGATTTTTTTTTACATCAGCTGAGGCATAATATATTTTGGTCCAACATTTTTCTTTACCTTGCGTGTATCTCTCTATTTCAAATGTGTTTCTTGTAAACAACATCTTGTAGGATTCTGGTTTTTAATCTATTCTTCTATCTACTTCTGTTCTATGGGATAGTTCATCCCATTCACATTTACAGTTAAGATTACTAATTTTCTATTTCCCTCCATGCTATCTTTCTCCATTTATATTTTTCTCTTTCCTTTCCTCTTATTCCTCCTCAGCAAAATTTTACTACCTTTCCCCTTTGACTTTTCTTTTAAAAATTTAACTTTCAGTTTATTTTCACTTATATTCTTACCTTCCCTTTTATCAGTTCCTTCTTCCCTTATCTTTCCCTTTTCCCATCCCCTATTCCCTGTGGATAATGATAGATTTTTTTTAAGAATTTTTTTAATATTCCCAAATTCTTCCCTGAAATGAAGGCTCATCTTTTTGATACTGATATATATATATATATATATTATTTTATTTTTTTGCAAGGCAAATGGGATTAAGTGGCTTGCCCAAGGCCACACAGCTAGGTAATTAGTAAATATCTGAGGGCGGATTTGAACTCAGGTACTCCTGACTCCAGGGCCGGTGCTCTATCCACTGCGCCACCTAGCCGCCCCTTACAGAATTCTTTTAGAGGCTTGATTTCACATTATTTTTAAAGGAAAATGGGAGGAACTCATACATCTTTCCTGGCTTCTTTACACCATCTTGGCTCTATTCTTATGTGTGGGGGGGTCACATTCTTTTAATAGGTCAATTCATATTCTGCCAACATCCATATAAAAAGGATGTTTTTTTAACTGCATTTCTGATACAATGATTTCTCAACATTTGCAAATAAGAATTCAGAAATGTGTAATAATATATACAATATTAAGTGTTTAAAACATGATATAAAATTTGTTACCAATCAGAGGGAGTCAATTCAGCCCAATGCATTTCCAAATTGTCTTTTTTTTTTTTTGCAAGGCAATGGGGTTAAGTGACTTGACCACATTCAGTCAGCTAAGTAATTATTAAGTATCTGGCTGGATTTGAATTCATTTCCTCCTGACTCCAAGGCTGGTGCTCTATTCACTGTGCCACCTAGCTGCCCCATTTGCAGATTATCTCTCATAGAAAACATTAATCTTATCACCTTTGGCATTTTATACTAATTATACCTAAAATTCAGAATTTTGGTTATTCAGTCAATTCACTCATATGATGGAGTCTTCATGATTCTATCTTGGCAGAGACACTGAAATGGTTTGCTACTTCCTTTGCCAGATTATTTTACATATGAGGAAACTGAGATAAACTAGGTGAAGTGACTTTCCCAGAGTAATACAGCTAGTAAATATCTGAGGCAGGATTTGATCTCAGGAAGATTGAATCTTACTTATTTCAAACCTCATGCTCCATCCATTGCATCACCTCACTGCCCCTAAGAAATTTTTCAATGAAGGAAAAATAATAACAGCAATAATCAATTTATATAATGCTTATCATATATCAGGCATTGTGTTAAGCACTTCCCAGACAGCATATCTTTTTTTGTTATATTAATTTTTCAATTACATGCAAAGATAGTTCATTTTTCGTAAGCTTTTGAGTTCCACATTTTTCTACCTTTCTCCCTTTCTTCCCCCCCTCCCCAATGACAGTGAGTAATCTGATATAATCTATATATGTACAATCATGCTTAATATATTTCCATATTAGTCACATTGTAAAAGGAGAATTAGAACTAAAGGGGAAAAAGCACGAGAAAGGAAAAAAACATAAAACAAGATTTAAAAATTGAAAATAGTATGCATTGGTCTGCATTCAGACTCCATAGTTCTTTCTCTGGATGCAGATGCATTTTCCTATCACAAGTCTTTTAGAATTGTCCTTGATCACTAAACTGCCAAGAGGAACTAAGTCCCTCATAGATGATCATCACACAGTGTTGCTGTTAATGTGTACAATGTTCTCCTGGTTCAGCTTGCTTCACTTAGCTCATGATTTTTTTTTAATTTTAGAAAGGTTTTATTTATTTTCAGTTTTATAATTTCCTCCCCAATCTTGCTTCCCCCCACCCCACCCCCTACAGAAGGTAGTTTGTTAGTCTTTACATCATTTCCATAGTATGCATTGATCTAAGTTGAATGTGATGAGAGAGAAATGATTTCCTTAAGGAAAAAAACATATAGTGTGAGATATAGCAGAATTACATAATAACACAATTTTTCAAAGAATTAAATTAAAAAATTAAAAGGTATATAGAAAATCTTTAGTCTTCGTTCAAACTCCACAATTCTTTCTCTGGATACAAATGATGTTCTCCATCGCAGATATCCCAAAATTGTGCCTGATTGTTGCCCTGTTGGTATGAGCAAGTCCCTTAAAGTTGATCATCACCCCCATGTTGCTGTTAGGGTGTACAATGTTCTTCTGATTCTGCTCATCTCACTCAGCATCAGTTCACTCAGATCCTTCCAGGCTTCCCAGAATTCCTATCTCTCCTGGTTTCTAATAGAAGAATAGTGTTCCATCACATACATATATACCACAGTTTGTTAAGCCATTCCCCAATTGATGGGCATTTCCTCAGTTTCCATTTCTTTGCTACCACAAACAGAGCTGCTATGAACATTTTTGTACAGATGGTGTTTTTACCCTTTTTCATGATCTCTTCAGGGTATAGACCCAGTAGTGGTATTGCTGGATCAAAGGGTATGCAAATATTTGTTGCCTTTTGGGCATAATTCCAAATTGCTCTCAAGAAATGTTGGATGAGTTCACAACAATACCATCAATGTATTAGTGTCCTAGATTTTCCACATCCCTTCCAACACTGATCATTGCCCTTTCTGGTCATATTGGCTAGCTCACAATTTCTTACAGAACAATAGTATTCTCAGTATATCATCTTGATTTTCACAATAACCCAGGGGGGTGGGTACTATTATTACTTTCTTCTTTATAGATCAGGAAACTGAGAAATTTATTAGCTGTCTGATTTTAAGCAAGTTATCTTGCTTAATCAAGAGATAATTTGGGGTGGCTAGGTGGCGTAGTAGATAGAGCACTGGCCTTGGAGTCAGGAATACCTGGGTTCAAATCTGACCTCAGACACTAATTACCTAGCCTTGTGGCCTCGGGCAAGCCCTTAACCCCATTGCCTTGCAAAATCTTAAAAAGAGAGAGAGAGAGAGAGAGAGAGAGAGAGAGAGAGAGAGAGAGAGAGAGAGAGAGAGAGAGAGAGAGAGAGAACTTGCTTAAGATCAGATAGCTAGGGGAAGTTAGGTGGTGCAGTGGATAAAGCACCATCTCTGGAGTCAGGAGTACCCGGGTTCAACTCTGGTCTCAGATACTTAATAATTACCTAGCTGTGTGGCCTTGGGCAAGCCACTTAACCCCATTTGCCTTGAAAAAACCTAAAAACCAAAACAACAACAACAAAAAGATCAGATAGCTAATAAATGTCTGAAACCACAGTGTAATTCAGGTTTCCTTGCATTAAAAAAAATTTCTTTTGTATCTGGTACCACAGTTAATAGGAAGAACACATTTCACCACATCATAATTCATTTACAGGACAAATCTCAAACAAATTAAATCTAAATTAAAATCTCAATTTTCCAGGGCTAATAGGCACTCATTTTAAAATTTAGAACCCAATCAACTTAGTAAATTTTCAAATCATTCACAGTAATACTTTTATTTTTTCACAAACTTTTTATTTTCTTTTAAAAATCACTCTAAAAGATCCAACTGAATTTCTTGAGTGCTTTTAATTTATCCCTACCCTCTCTTTCCTTGAGATTTTTTGGTTTTAACCCTGGGCAAAAGCTAGGTAAAGATTCCAGGTGGCAGCCTCAAATTCCCATCATCTTGTTTTGGAGCTAATTGAGATTCTAAATGGTTCTAAATTCTAAATGCCCCCAGAATGGTCTTTTAGGGGCAGAGAACTGTATTTCTCTAGTCATTTCTCAAATTATCTAACTACCTAATCTTTATTGCATAGAATTTCTCCTTTGCAATTTGGTGCAAAATTTCACATAGCCCTGATCACTTGCAATTCTGATACCTTTTGATAGCAGTATAAATGAATATACTTTCATTAGCTTACAAATGAATGGTTTCTTTCTAATATGGCTTCTAATTTACTTATACAATTAATTCTACCTTATGATACTTTGAAAATTCTATTTCAGTCTTCCCAAAAGCCATTTCTAGTACCTGATCGACTTCTTCCCCTAATTGTTAATATCTATTCATCGTGCAGGCATCCATGGGGGGATGGAAAAGAGTCTCTTTTCAGAGATTTCTTTTCAGTTTAAATCACCTTTTCCATTCTTTAATTAAATTTTATTCATTTTTAAGTTGCTCTCTGATTTAACCAAGCTTTTCTCTTTTCATGACCAAGAAAGGATAACTTAAAAATAGTTCATTTTGATTATGTTAAATTAAAAAAAACTTTTGTACAAATAAAACAAATACAACCAAGATGAGAAGAAAAGCAAAAAGTTGAGACCATAATTTTTTACAGCAAGTGGTTTTGATAAAGGCCACATTTATCAAATATATAGAAAACTGAGTCAAATTTATAAGAATTCAAGCTATTCCTCAATTGATAAATAGTCAAAGGATATGAACAGGTAGTTTTCATATAAAGAAATCAAAGCTATCCATGGTCATATGAAGAAGTGTTCCAAATCACTTTTGATTAGAGAAATGCAAATCAGAACAACACTGAGATAACTCACACCATCAGATTGGCTAATCTGATAGGAAAGAAAAATGATAAGTGTTCTAGATGATATGGGAAAACTGGTATACTAATGCATTGTTGATGGACTTGTGAACTGATCCAACCATTCTGGAAGGTAATTTGGAACTATACCCAAAGGGCAATAAAATTGTGTATACCCTCTAAAAGCCAGCAATACTATTCCTGGGTCTGTATCCCAAAGAAATTATAAAAAAGGAGAAAAGATCTACATATACAAAAATATTTATAATAGTCCTTTTTGTGATGGCAAAATAATGAAATTGAGGGGATGTCTATTAATTGGGAAATTACTGAAAAGTTGTCACTATGAATGTAATGGAACACTATTGTGTTATAAGAAATGATTAACAGACATATTTCTAAAAAACCTGGAAAGACTAATAAACTGAAATGATCAAAATTTGGAAAATAATGCACACAGTATCAGTATGATGATCAACTATGAATGATTCAGTTCTTCTTAGCAACACAATGATTTAATGAAGAAAAATGCTATCCATATCCAGTTAAAGAACTGGATGCTGAATGAAGCATATTTTTTAAAAAAAATTATTTTTCCATTACATATATAGTTTAAAAATTTTTTTTTTAATTTATTTAAGGCAATGGGGTTAGATAACTTGCCCAAGGTCCCACAGCTAGGCAATTATTAAGTGTCTGAGGTTGGATTTGAACTCAGGTCATACTGACTCCAGAGCTGGTGCTCTATCCACTGCGTCACCTAGCTTCCCCTACGTATACAGTTTCTTTTTTAGGTTTTTTGCAAGGCAAATGGGGTTAAGTGGCTTGCCCGAGGCCACACAGCTAGGTAATTATTAAGTGTCTGAGACCGGATTTGAACCCAGGTACTCCTGACTCCAGGGCCGGTGCTTTATCCACTATGCCACCTAGCCGCCCCCATATATAGTTTTTTAAGATTTTGAGTTCCACATTTTTCTGCCTCCCTTCCTTCCCTCCCTCTTTCCATGATAATAAGCAACTTGATTAATTTACAATCTCCTTAGTCTCCAAACCTTAAAAATCCACTAAGATGTTGTTAGCTATTACTGTAATATGGAATTTGGAATTCATTTATACTGACACAAACCAGGAATAAGTTTTCCTATTTTTGATTGATTTTATTTCTGTAATCCCAATGCGCCCAAGACTGAAATGATAGAGAAAAAGTATCAGATTACAGAAAGGGGGGGGCGGGGGGCGGTGCATGGGGTCCTCAGGAAGATCAGCACCTGTGGTCTTAGAGCTTGTCAAGTCCCTTTCAGTACTGGTCTACCTCTGGTGTCCACCTGCTTCACCTAACTCTTAACCTGTTGCTCCAAGAAGCTACAGCATGTGCAGCTGCAGACTAGTAAGTCATTTGGGCAGACAGTCTAAATGGGGTGCAGGGTAACTGACAGGTCTCAAATCTGTGTATCCAAAGCATGTGAAGACTTCCCCGGACAGAATGGACAAATGAGAACAATCTGTTTCAGTGGCCATGAAGGTGACACTGGGGAGCACTTAGAGCTTGGTCAGGCATCAAAGAAGCTAAGGTTCATTACTGTATTGTGGGTTATCACTAATAGTCTTGACTTTTGACTTTGATGACTTCAGAAGAGAGGATGTGGCTGACAACTTTGTTCAACTCTGCCTTGCTTAAATCCAATTCACTTGCAAGTCTAGACATGACCAAAGATGTCACTGGTCCTTTTTGAAAAGGAAGGACAGATGACAGAAAAGCTAGGAGAACTACTTTGAGGAACCTAGGTGGCATAGTGGATAGGCTTGGAGTCACCAAGACCTGAGTTCAAATTCAGTCTCAGAAGCTTCCTACCTCTATTGGGGCAAGTAGCTACCTCTGTTTACTACTGGAGAAGGAAATGGCAAACCACTCCAGTATCTATGCCAAAGGTCTACGTGACTACAAAGAGTCAGACGTGACTGAAACCAGTGAACAAGAACAACAGCAACAAAGGAGAACTGTTTCCATGAAACTTTATTAATCTTCCCCAGCATTCTAAACTCTATGGGTGTAGCTTTTAAAGCAGTTTTCTGGTTGGCTGCATTTTCCCCTTAGAAATCTTTCAAGGTAGCAAAATTGACAAACAACACTAAACATGACACACAACAAAGAATTTCCTGCATTTTACAAAGAAAAAAACCACAGGCAAAACAATAAGACAAACCCATACTTTCCTTATGCTTTACTCTAAATGTTCAAATGGTCTGTGGTAGAGACCTCTGAGCTCCTATTGGTCTAATCGGCCACAGTTGGATACACTGTAACATAACTCTGACAGTGATATCATTTTGGTCCTCTTCAATAACAAAGGACAACTATCAACCAGTCTTCTTCTGAAAGTCTAATTTCATAATTTGCCACCAAATTTGAGACCTATTTGTATTTTCATATATTTTAGCATAATTCGAGAGTCCTATCTTTTGGTCACTTTCTCCACTTCTATATGCAAAGTTCCAGGCCAACAAGAATTTCCCTAAGAGCACTCTTCTTTTGATCTCATGCCAAAATAAATTTTATCCAAGGGAAAATACTTTGGTATTTTACTGTTACGGGAAATCACCATTTTCTTTTTTTTTAATTGATATTTTATTTTTCTAATTACATGTTATTCATTCACATGCATATGCATATTTTTGTTACATAATTTCCTTCCACCCTCCCTTCCCACCCCTCCTCCCCTCAGCAGTGAACTGTCTGGTGAATATTGTACATACACATTTGTGTTCAACATGTTTACAAATTAATCATGTTCTGTATGAGGAATTAGGATTAAGGGGAAAATAAAGAAAACCATGAGATAGGAAAGCAAAACATAAGAGAAATTTTTTAAAAATTAAGGTAGTGTTCATTCAGATTCTGTAGGATTTTTTTTGGTTTTGTTTTGTTTTTTTCTTCCTGTATATATCTTCCTGGGATAACATTGTCTGTAGCAGGTCTCTGCATTGTCCTAACCCTCTGAACTTCTGAGAGCTGCTGCATCCATCAAGGTTTCAACTCAATGTTGTGGTTAATGTGTACAATGTTCTCTTGATTCTGCTCCCTTCACTCAGCATTAGTTCCTGTAATTTGTTCCATGTTTTTCTAGAGTCTGATCATTCTTATAGAACAGTCCATTCCATAACATTCATATATCATAAATTGTACAGCCATTTCCCAATTAATGGGCATTTCCTCAGTTTCCAATTCTTTACCACCATAAAAAGAGCTGCTAATCATTGTTTTCTTAAAGGAAGTAATCCTCTCCAACCTTCAGGGTGAGGGTAAACCTTTCCTTGGTTCAGAATAATTTGAAATTGAGGAGAGGAAGTCTGACCCGAGTAATTGGGAGTACTCTAGGGAGTTTTCCTAAAAGACTGACCTGGTGACTGGAGTTCTGTTTCTTGACCTGGCTGACTATGCAAAATACAACCCAAAGAAACTAAACCCCAAACCAAAAAAAACAAAACCAACTGTAGCATGTGGACTGATTGAAATGATTGAGGAAACAAAATTTGAGCTTCTGAGTATATGGATTTATTAAGCAATGCATGACAATTGCATAATAAATCAGGAGCAAGCCTTCTCACCTTTTGGCACCTAAAAAACAGGGGAAGACTTATTTTTAACCATTAAAATAAAACAACAGGATATAAATCAGGAGACAAGATTAGGTAATCTGACTTCTAATTCTAATTGGAAGCTTTCTGAATTGTATGGGAGAGAGCAAACAAGGAAACTGGAACTGATTAATCAGGATGAGGCCAGTTTTCAGTTAAGCTACATGGTGGGTTTCTTGATGTATGCTTGTCAGAAAACTTCTTGCATCAACTTTGGCTCTGACTGAGATCTAACTGACCCAGTCAGTTAAGGGTCTCTAAGCAATGGGTGGAGGTGGTCCAGCTTCCCAGTCATACAGAGCTAGGTTCAAACAATGCAATAAAGTTCCCCCTCCCCACAGGACAGAAATTGTGAATTCAATAGAAAGGGAACTGAGTCAGCTTCAAAATTGTCACAAGATGGAGTTAGTGTGGTTCACTTAGTGTCCACAATTTTCTCATATACAGGCACTCTGTACATGGTGGGGGGACAAGGAAGAACTCTGGCTAACTCTTAAAAATATTTCATTTTTTTAATTAACTAAAATTTACTGTCTTTCCCTTCCATCCCTCACCTCTCCTTATTGAAAAAAGAGAGAACAAAACTCTTGTAACAAATATGCATAGTTGAGCAAAAAAAATTTCACATTGGTCATTTCCAAGTATATCTATATCTATATATCTATATCTATATATATATGTTTCAATATGTCCCCTGAGTCTATTGCCTTTCTATAAGAAGGTGGGTAGCATGTTTTTATCACAAGTCTTCTGGAGTCATGGTTGGTTGTTGCTTTGATCAGAGTTCTAAAGTTTGTCAAAGATATTTTTCAGTTCTATTTAATTCACTCTGTACCAGTTCATTCAAGTGTTCCAAGGTTTCTCTGAAATCTTTCATCATTTCATCTAGCACAATTGTATTCTATTGCATACATATATGATAATTTTTCATCTATTCCTCAATTGTTGGGTATTTCCTCATTTTTCAGTTCTTTGCCATCATAAAGAGTTACTATAAGTATTTTTGTACATAGATTTCCTTTTTCTCTTTAATTTTTTTGGGGTAGAGGTCTTCTAGTGGTATTTCAGGTCAAAGAGTATGCACAGTTTATTAATTTGGAAGACCATACTTTCAGTTTCTTTTTCCAGAATGGCTTGAGTAGTATATAATTCCTGTATATTAATAATATGTAATTGGGGAATATTTAACTAACTAAATAAAATATACTTTTAAAATTACATTAATATGCCCATTTCTAATAATCTCTCTGATTTTCCATATTTGTCAACTTCATCAATTTTATAAATATGAAGTATAACCTCAGGATTGCTTTAAATATATAATTATTAATTATTTGGAGCATTTTTCATATGCTATTGATTGCTTGGAACTTCTTCATATCCTTTGATCATTTAACAATTGAGAAATGACTGTTATTCTCATAAAGTTGAATCAGTTTTCTATCTATAGCTTAGCAAAAATAATAATAGTTAGCTTTAATACTACATGATGGTATTACTGTATAATGATCTAGATCAAGGGAAACTCCATCCTGCGGGTTATATTGGTCTGGCATTGCCAAGGCAGGACTCAAAATTCAATAAATTCAGGAGCTTTTTAGGGGTGAATTAATTAAATGTTTGACCAAATATAGCCCACAAATGATGTTATAAATACCCAATAACCCTTGGCAGCAAAAAGGTTCCTTACCCCTGATCCTGGAGAATGATATTAGGTCAACTTTAAGAAGGATTGATGATAATAAGGTTAAGTTTACATGACAGAATTCCTGTTGAGCTATTAAAATTCTTTAAGATGATGCTGTTAAAGTACTTCACTCAATATGCTAGTAAATTTGGAAAATTCATCAGTGACTGCTAGATTGGAAAAAGATCAATTTATGTTCCAATCCCAAAGAAGAGCAGTGTCAAAGAATGTTCAAATTACTGAACAATTGCACTCATTTCACTTGCCAGCAAGATTATACTTAAGATTTTACAAACTAGGTTTCAGCAACATGTGAGCCAAGAACGACCAGAAGAGCAGAGTAGTTTCTGAAGAGGCAGAGAAACTAGAAACCAAATTGCCAGTATTCACCAGATTATGGAGAAAGCACCAGAAAAACATTTACTTCTGCTTCATAGACTACACTATCTTTGTAACTGTTACTCTTGGGATCACAACCAAATATGACAAATTCTCAAAGAAATAAGAATACCAGAGCATCTTACTTGTCTCTTAAGGAAGTTCCAGGTGGTCAAGAAGCAACATTAGAACTGAACATGGAACAACTGATTGGTTTAAGATCAGAAAAGGAGTATGAGAAGGTTTTAGATGATTACTTTATTTAACTCATTATGCAAAATGTCAGGCAAAATGTCAGAGTGCCAGAAGAAATATAAAAAACTTTGACTATGCAAATGATATCACTCTAATGGTAGAATGTGAAGAAAAATTAATATTCCCCCTTTGATGAGGATAAAAGAGGAGAGTATAAACACTGACTTGAAGTTTAACATTAAAAAAACAAAAAGCAACTAAGATGACATCTGGTCCCATCAATTTTGGGCAAATAGTGGGAGAAGAAATGGAAGCGAGGTCAAGTTTTATATTCTTAGACTCAAAGAATGCTACAGACAACCACTACAACCACTGATTAAAAGACACTTCTTAGAAAAGAAAGTTATGACAAATCTGGACAATGCACTAAAAAGCAAATATTACTATACTGACATAGGTTTGTGTAGTCAAAGTTATGGCTTTTCCATTAGTAATGTATGGCAATGAAAGTTGGGCTATAAAGAAAGCTGAATGCCCCAGGATTGATGTTTTCAAATTATGGTTCTGTAGCAGACTTTTGAGAGTCCTTTAAGCAGCATGGAGTTCAAATCAGTCAATACTTAAATTATTTCGAGGAATTTTTCATTGGAAAAGTCAAATGCTGAAGCTGAAGCTTTGGTCATATAATGAAAAGACAGGGACTGATTGGAGAAGAACCTGATGTTGGGAAAGATTGAAGGTGAGGAGAAGGGGTAGAGTATGAGGTGGGTAGACATTGTCATGGAAGCAATGAACATGAACTTGGACAGACTTTCTCATAGTGGAAGACAGAAAGTCTTGATGTTGTCCATGGGACCACAAAGAGTTGGACACAACTGAATGATTGAACAACAAAGCTTTGATAAAAGCATCTACTATGTGCCAGATAATATGCTAAGTACTATTTTACTTCATTCTCACAACAACTTTAAGAGGTTGGTGCTAGTATTATCACTATTTTATAGTTTAGGAAATTGAGGCACAGAGGTTAAAGCAACTTGTTCAGGATGGTGTGTATCTGAGGCTAGATTTGAACTCAGGTCTTCCTGACTCCAGGCCTATTGCTCTATCTACTGTAGCAAGTCCTCAATCTGAAACCTTCATTAGAAAAAACTTGCTACAAAGACTTTTCCCCAGTTACCTGATTCTTTTCGAATTTTAAATGCCTCTCTACTATATGTAAGTCATACTTGACCCCCTTATGGCTTCCTCCAGCGGTGATCTCTTCAAAGCTGCTTTCGATGAATAAAGGAATCACTGTCTGAGAAGTCTCAGGCTAGCAGGCAGCATAACCACGGACTCAGGAAATTAGAGGGGAAAAAATGAGAGCCATCTGAACCAGATTAAAATGTAATTGAAAAATAATTAACAAAATAAATAGAAATATAATAAAACATAGATAACATGATACTTTATGGCTAAGTCAATATGCAGCCTGCAAGAATCTTTAAGTGAGGATAAGAATTTCTGTTTGAGTTTGATATCACTGGTGTAGTGGAAAGAACACTGAATCTGGATCAAAGGACCTGATTCAAATTTTGGTTCCACTGTTTACTATTTATGTGACCAGGACACATAATTTCTTCTTCCCTGACTCAGTTTTCTTATCTATAAATTAGACAATTGAATTAGAGCAAGGATTCTCACCTTAGAATGTGAACTTGATTTTAAAAAATGAATTTATAGATTCTTCAATATAATGATTTTCTTTGTATTTTATGTATTATGTATATGTATTTTATTTATGCATAAATTTAGTAATTTATCATTTCATGCACAAATTTATTTATACACATATTGTTATTCATGCACTAATTTATTTATTTTTATGTGTAAAGTTATTTATGCAACCAAAACTTTCATTTTGAGAAAGGATTCATATATTTCACCAGACTTCCAGAAGAGTCCTTTACCAAAAAAAATCATCCTTTTGACTAGATGATAGCTTAGGTCTCTCCCAATTCTAGTTCCTGTGATGCTAAATAAATTTCATCTGTCATGTGAATGGGCAGGCATTTACCAGCTCTGAATCCAACATCCTCCTTGGGAGGGCCCTGGTGTTAATTCTTGGTAACTGTTTTTGACTGTGTGGTCTCCCTCTGAGGTTATCTTTTATGATATGACTAATAAGGAAATGTGTTTACTATAAGTGTAACCTCTATCAGATTAATTACTCTCAAGGGGAGAAAAGAGGGAAGAGAAGGAGAAAGAAAAATGTAGAACTCAAAAATCTTAACAAAAATGAATGTTGAAAAAACTGTCTTTACATGTAATTAGGAAAAACACTATTAAGAAAAAAATAATTAATTAAAAAAAAGAATTCTGAGGTGGGGAGGGAGCATCAGTTTCCAATATCTCTCCTCCCTTCTCCTACTGCAGCCTCTCCAACAATCCCCTCACAGCAGCAGGCCTGGCCCTATTGGTAGAAGGGCTGAGTGGGAACACTTCCTTGACCCACCTGTCTCTACTGCACACTGGGCTTGCTGATGAAGGCCTGGAGCTGCTAGCTACCCACCTGAAACGAAACCAACAGCTGCGGGAGCTGAATGTGGCTTATAATGGAGCAGGTGATGCAGCAGCCCTTGACCTGGCCAGGGCTGCCAGGGAACACCCCTCTCTGGAGCTGTTACAGTGAGTACTCATTCATTCCCTAGTCTTCTGTCCCAGCTTCCACCTTTTCAAGACCAGATATTCTTCCCCCTTTCTTTGTTTTTGGCTACTCTTGGAACCTACCATGTAGAGGTTCCCCCTCAGTCTTCACATCTTTAGATTTAAACTCTTCTGGTCCTTCCTTAGCCCTGATGCATCTATGTTTGGTTCCTTCCTTTCCTTCTTCCACTACTCTTCTCTTTGGGTTCTAACCCCCAGTTCCCACACTGGCTTTGATTGACATTGTGCCTGTGGTCTGTCACCATCCTGCTCTCAATGCCCCCATTAACCACCAGGCTCTCATTTCTAACTTTCAATCAATCACTTCTCTCTTTTCTACTGCCTCTCATTGCTTTTTTGTCCTTTCTCCCTTATCTTTGCCTTTTCCACTGTGCCTCTTGATGAATCACTCCCCTCTTTCTCCTCTCCCCACTAGCCTATACTTCAATGAGTTGAGCCCAGAGGGCCGGAAGAGACTACGGGATCTGGAAGGTGCTACTCCTGGAGGGGCTCGACTGGTGGCATCACTGACTGAGGGCACAGCTGTGTCGGAGCACTGGTCTGTGATCCTGGGTGAAATTCAGCGCAACTTAAACAGCTGGGAGCGAGGCCGGGTCCAGCGCCACCTATCGATGCTACTTCGAGACCTGGAAGACAGCCGGGGTGCCACCCTCAATCCCTGGCGCAAAGCCCAGCTGCTCCGGGTGGAGGGTGAAGTCAAATCTCTGTTGGAGCATTTAGCTGGCCCGGGGAGCTGAAGCACAGAGTTGTCCTAGTCATTAGTACTCACCACCTTGTCCCTTTATGGCCTTGTGTATGGTGGTGGGAAGGTCCTTCTCTGATTTGGGAGGATCTCTTCAGAACTTGGGATAGTGAAGGGGACGGTGACAGCACTGTCTTGATATGGCATATTCTACCTGTGCTCCTTAAACTCTGGTGAATTCAGATCACATCCATGGGACTGTTGTCTGTTACCTCTGGTAGGACTTGCTTGCTCTCATTTTGTTGGGGTAGGTGTGAGAGTAGTGGAGTAAGGTGGACTCCTTAGCATTTTAAGGGCCAAGTCATTCTTACTATCCCTGAGAATTTGGGTATGAGTGTCTGATTGTCATCTCGGTCTCTTCTACTTACTATGACCCAGGCTTGCCCCATGTTCCTGGAGAGATTAGTTGTGAAGACAATGACCATCTCCCTACCCACACTATCCCCTCCTCCTTCTTCCTGAACCAAATCATGTTCTCTTTATGAATTTAAAGGGTACTGGCAGATGTCTTCTTTTCTCTTTGGTGCCTTCTCCTTATTTGTTTACCCAGACTCACAATAATGTTCAAAGCTTGGTGGCTCCCAGAAGCAGGGATCCTGATTTGCTGCCATTAAAAACAAACATGTTTTCCACCTGATGCTATTGTCTTTTTTTCTTGTCAAAAATAAAAAACAAAACAAAAAACATATTGCTGTTTGTCCTTCATTCTCAAAAAGGACCATAACATCAGGGAGGTGATTCTGTGACATGCAAGTGAATTAGACTTAAGTGAGGGGGGGAGGGGCTGTGCAAAATCAACAGCCTCCTTGACTGGGTCCAGTGACCACATGTGTGTGGATCAGGATGACTGGTGATACCTTTGGATGCAATGGGAGAACTTTGGCCCTTTTAAGTTAAGATCTTTAACAAGTTTCAGTTTGACTGAGGCAATGCCCATTCAATGATTAAGGCAGGTCAGAAAGAAATGAAGCAAAAAATGGCTTCTTTTACGTAGGCAAAAAAAAAAATCAATCTGAGAAAGGGAAAGTCTTCGAGTTTCCGTTCAAAACAGAAACAATTGCTATTTATATTCATTCTGAGCCAGTCAATGCCTAAACAATGAGCAAGTAGGGTTGGCCTGGGACCTATTGTTGGCCAATCAATGACAGCCAGAGTGATTTGGGCCTATAAACCCCAAGATATCTTGCCAAGTTTCAGTGGTCAAAATTTACATTCCTTTGGGCAGAATACTAAGAGGTAAAGGTGGGATACCCTAGTGTGGACACTAGTAGTACTATCACTAGCTGAACCCAGTATCCTCCCAGAGATGATCTGGGGATGGTTCTCAGTAAATAACCAAGTAAGCTCTACTACTGTAAGCTTCCTTCTTCAGAATTCTGGGGCAAGAAGGGGGCAGTTTCCCTTCTCTCTCTTTCTCCTACTGCTCTCTCCAACTATCTGCTCAGAGCAGAGGACCTGGCTTTCTTGGTGGAAGGGTTAACACACTTCTTTTCTTTTTCAGTTGTAAGTGGTTTCATGACCTAGAAGTCACTCAGGTATGGCTGCCAACAGGTTTTGGGAACAAAGGAGGATAATTTGGAGAAATGGTGGCCCAAGGTTTGCTGTAGGACTGGCTTTGTTCATCTCAGCTTTATCTTTAGGCTCTGAAGGATATTACTTGTACCTCTTGATTTGGAATATACAGAATGGACCGGAGGGAGACTCCGAAGCTGATTGAACAGTGGCAGTTGGGCACCTTCTAGGGAAAGTTGGGGCCTAAGAAGGGAGATAGGAGAAAGTTCTTCATTTCCCTAGAGGCAAGGTTCCCCTCTGTTAACCATTACCTCAGGCAGCAGCGTCTTGAAGGAGGCGGGACTTGGGGAAGGAAAAGGAGGGTCAGCTGTTTGTGGTGGACCTTGTCCCTACCCTGAGCACTCGGCCAGACATGGAGGCAGCAACAGGTAGAGAGCAAAATGAAGTGTCCCCTAAGGAGGGGACCTTGGTGGGGGGTCCTCTGGAGGGGAGTCTGATCAAGATGTGGATATCAAGAAGAGGGAAATATGACAGGATAAATATTTGCTCCGTTCACATTCTATGTGAATGAATACATTCTATGTATCTGTACCAGAGATTCTGGGCTTACAGGAGTTAAGGGGCAAAGGGGTAACTGGTATGGAAATGGGGTTCAGATGGTAGCATAATTCAGAATTGGTGGGGGCATGTGTGTACCTTGCCCTCACCCTATTCTTTCCCCTCTAGATCTCCAGGACACAGCCACATTATCTCTGTGAGTGCCATAAAGAGGAGAGGGGAGATATCCTCTCTACTCCTTTATGATGAGAGGGATGGAAGAAAGGAAGAGGAATAGGAGATATTGTTTCTGCTGTGTTTAGTGGGGGTAGGGATGAGGGTGGGAAAAGGAGGAAAAGATTGGTTTTAGCTTGGGGTAAGGATCTAGTAGATCCTGACTTAGGCATGATGCCCAGGATGTACTATTCTTCTTTTCACCTACCTCTTTACAGGAAGTTTAAATTTAACCCAAAGCTGGGGATTGACAATCCTGCACTCTCATTAGCTGATGACCATGACCACCTTGGTAATTTTCTCTGAACCCAAAATTCATCTACTCCCTTCAAATGGAAAATTATGCCAGCTTTCCCCTTACATACCTCCACCTCCTCCATCACCCAGTCAGTTATGGGCTCTTGCCAGTTTTTCTCCATCCTCTAAACCCTGTCACTTTTGTGGTATCAACCCAGTATGTGATTCATCTTATTCTCCACTGTTTCCCAGTTGCTTCTCTGACCTGTGCCCTAGTATCCCCTGGGAGATGGAATATTGATGTCCTCCTACTTGGAGTCTGACCTTTCCTTTTCTGACAGACTCCTGGGGCCCTCAGCGCCCTCGTTTCTGCCTGCTGAGCAAGGAGGGGGGGAAATTTGGCTTCTACCTGCATAAGGAGCTGGGCCAGGTTGGCCACATAGTTCGAAGGGTGGAACCAGGCACACCTGCTCAGCGCCAAGGACTTCAGGATGGAGACCGGATCCTGGGAGTCAATGGGGACTCTGTGGAGAATGAGGACTACTATGGGGTAAGGTTGTCTAGTAAAGGGGGAGTGCCACAGAGAGCAGACTGGTCCCTCACTAGAGTAGTAGGTATTGGTATTGAAATAACACTGAGTTTCCTCTTTTATAGGAAATGACCAGGGATAGAGAGGAGTTTGGGTGAAAACCTAGAGAGAAGTGGTAGTCTCGTGGAGAAGGGAGGCTGTTTAAATGGGAATATGCCCAGATAAGGATATCTTGAGGGGGCTTTCAGGAGTTTGTATGGTTCCCTCCCTGCCCAGGTGGTTCGTCGAATCCAAGCTAGTGGTCCCCGGGTGCTGCTGATAGTGTTGGCAGGGCCTGTGGAGGAGGTGGCTCGTGCTTGTCAGGTTGATGGATCCAATCTCTGTCCTGTCCTGGATTCTGGTGTCCGACCTCGGCTGTGCCATGTGGAAAAAGATGACGGTGGCTTTGGTTTTAGTATCACCCACGGTGTGAGCTGGTTCTGAGGATTTGACTGGGAGGAGGCAAGCAGTTAGGGAATGTCCTGGGCAGGCAGTTGTCTGAACCCTGTTCTCACTCCCAGGAGAGAGGGGCTTTTTCTGGCTGATGCTGAGTTGTGGAGGAGCAGCAGAACGGGCAGGGGTGCCCCAGGGGGCTCGGCTGCTGGAAGTCAATGGGATCAGTGTGGAAAGTTTCTCGCATAGTCAGCTTAGCAGAAAGGTACAAAACCTCTTCCCTTGCCTTTTTCCACTTCCCATCTGTACATCCAGAAGTCCTTTCTCTTTTTAGCCAGCATATCCATAGATGTAGGAGGTGGGAGGAAGGGTGAAGGATCTTGTCTGCCCATTCTCATAATAAAATAATCTCACACCTCAGGATTTTCTTTTGGTATAATTAGAAGCACAATGACTCTGAAGTCAGAGGACCTGGGTTCAGATCCTACTTCTGATGTATATTTGGCATTCACATGCAACTTTGAAAAAGTCATGATTTCCCTGGGTCTCTGTTTCCTCGTCTCTAAGATGAAGAGTTTGGACTAGACAATCTCTGAGATGTCTTCTAACTCTAGACCCCCCTGTTGAACCCGGATCCCTCCTTTGAAGGGTCATACCATGGTTCCTTCTATCCCTATCCTTCCACTGTGCCAGGGCTTCATGGTGACTCAATCACCTTCCATCTCTCTTTTTCTGCATTTGGGAGAAGATTCTGGGGAAGCATCTGCCTTGAACTGCTCTCCATTTGTTGGGTATTTATGTCTGGTCTGGGCCCCCACAGCTTCAGCAGAGCGGAGAGCAGGTAACCCTCCTGGTGGCAGGGCCAGAAGTGGAAGAACAGTGTCGCCAGCTGGGCTTACCCCTGGCTGCCCCTTTGGCTGAGGGCTGGGCACTGCCTGCCCGGCCACGCCGGCTGAATCTAGAAAAAGGACCCAAAGGCTTTGGGTTCTTGCTTCGAGAGGAGAAAGGTCCCAATGGACAGCTTGGTGAGTGGGGAACAATGGATGGTATGGAATGAGAATGGAGGGTGGGTGGAGATGCACATAAATCAATATCTATCTCCTCTAGGTATGTGGAGGGAGCCATGTTTCCTTCCCTTCCCATACCCAGGTGTTAACAAGTTCCTACTTGAGCCCAAGGACATATGTTCTTGTGTTCTCCATGTATGTACTGGCATGCCTGTCCTCCCCATATGACTCAGGAGAATATCCATTTAAGCAACAGGTTAATGTCTACCTGTCTTGGGCTGTTCATGTCTTTAACTCTGAGGGCTGAGGAAAGGAGCAATGAGTCTGTCTGTATCCCAGGGCAGTTCCTGTGGGAGGTGGACCCAGGGCTGCCTGCAGATCAAGCTGGGATGCAGGCTGGGGACAGACTGGTTGCTGTGGCTGGGGATAGTGTGGAGGGACTGGGCCATGAGGAGGTTGTGACCAGGATCCAGGCCCAGGGCTGTCATCTCTCCCTAATCGTTGTGGACCCAGATGCTGACAGCTTCTACAGTATGGTATGACCCAGCTCCTGGGGTGGGGATGGGGGAACTAGAAGGTAGAAAGAGAGTGGAACAAGAGGGTTGTTCTGTCTCTCTATTTAGGTCCGCCTGTCTCCTCTCCTCTTCTTGGAGGATGCTGGTTTCCAAGCAGATGGTCCAGCTTCTTTCCAGAAGCTTCCTTCAGGATCTCAGGTGGAGGATCAAGCATTGGCAACAAATCTGGCCTCATCAGTTTCTACTTCCCTAGTTCCTCCTGCTCTAAATAGCTTCCGTCAGTGCTTTCTGAATCCAGGGCCTAATGGTAGTTATGGTTTCCGACTCAGTTGTGGGACTGACAAGCCTGATATCATCATTTCCCAGGTGATATATCTTTGATCCATTTATTTTAGCTCTTATAACTAAATGACCCTCCACCCCAGTTTTTTCTGGAACCATGTCAAGCACAGCCCATACCTCATCTTCCATGTTAACTTGTATTCTATATGTCCATAATTACATGGTCCCTTAGGGATGCCAATTCTCCTTGTGCCCTCCCATCTCTGTATTAAATTTGACTCTGTTACTGGCCTTTATTTCCAGGTGACCCCAGGGGGCTCAGCTTTCCAAGCAGGTCTTCAAATGGGGGATGCAATTCTGGAAGTCAATGGCCAGTCTGTGAATAGGGAGAATGTTCTTGAAGTTCTGCAGCAGCTGACTGATGCTAAGCCACCCCTTCGCCTGAGACTGTCAGCCCAGGGAAGACGAGGCATTGAGGCCTGCAACTCTTTAGAGTCAAGAAAGGTGAGAATTTAGAGGTGTGGGTAGGAAGAAAGGAAAACTGAGGACTACACAGAGAGAAATGACTGCAGTATGGAGCTCCTAGTGTTAAACAGATTGACAAAATAAGAGGGCACTAAGGTTGGGGATTTGAATTGAATAATAGAGATTAAACTCTATTATTCATGGGAATTCCTACTCTGAGAGTTGTGGGGGGGAAACAAATGGCCACTGGATTCTAGGATCTTATTATCTTCTCTTATTTCCAAACCTAGGACTGGATTCTTTCCTGTGAGAGACTATAGAATACCTATCTGTTGTGACTCTGCCTGATGTTGCTTTGTCTACTATACCTCCTTGTATCAGGAATGAAAGGAAATTCCTGGACCCAGAGACTAGAGAGAGATGGAATATCCTCCTAAGACTGGCTTACTGTGATAAGTCTTTTTCCTTTCTCAGGGCTTCCCTCCCTGGGAAAGGGTGGGTGAAGTAGTTTTGCCCAATGGACAGTCACTGGGCTTGTTCTGACAATATCTTCCCATCCATATTTCCAGTCAGGAGAAATGTGCAGGAATTTGGTAGGAGGGGACCCTTAAGGTAAAGTTTGTTTGTGGGAGAGTGGGATCTCTTGTATTGTATGGGAGGGGTGGGACAAATGCTCTCCACAGATGTGAGGATGCTTAACAGTCAATTAAAGTTGGACATGAGTATCCTATTTCCTCTGTTATCTCTCCATTTTCATGAGGTCAATTCATAGAACTCTGGATCTAGGGTCAGGAGTGCCTGAGTTTAAATCTGGCCTCAGACATTCACTGTATAACCCAAGACAAGTCATTCACCCTCTATTTGCCTCAGTTTCCCCAACTGTAAAAAGGGGGTATTGATCAAATGAGATATTTGTAAAGTGACTAATAAATGCTTATTTCCTTCCTTTCCTCATGAACTGTGGGGAAAGCAAGGGACACTAGGATTCTGGGCCAATAAGTTAACTGGTCAATGTAGACTGAGAACCTATTGAAATGACCCTTTCCCACAAGCCTGGCTACCTGTGTTTGTTTTGGAGTAAAGGAAGGGAGAAGGAGGGGGAAAAGTATTTCTATGGTGCCTCTTGGGCAAGGGGCCTTGTACTAAGCACTTTATATATATTTTATTTGATCTTTGCAAACCTTTGCACCTTAGAGGTAGGTACCATTATCTTCAAATTATAGTTGAGAAAACTGAGGCAAACAGGGGTTAAACAGGGCTACACAGCTAATAAATGGCTGAAGCCTCTGACACAAATACCGAGATTCCATGGGAATCTTGGAGGGAGAGTAGGGACATTATTTCTATGGATGGGTTGGGTTTGCCAATGTTTCTTTCCCCATTACTCAATAGAGAAAGCATTAGATGTTTCTGCCTCCAGCTCAATATGTTTCTTCTAACAAGTAGAACTTCCTCCCATACCAGCTTCATCTAAAGCACACAAGGGCTCAGAAGGAGAAGGGGCCCCTGTTGCTTAGTGCTATAGCACAAAACCTTTATTGTTGGAAGCCTAGAAGGCCCTAAAGTTTATGAGATACTCTGACCCCAGTTTCAGAGATCCAGGGGGTTGAGCCCAAATTGCTGAAGCTCTTCTTTGACCTTGTCATGGAGCTGCAGAGCAGTTGCATCCCACTCAATCCTGGTTGTTGTCAGTTTGGCCAAGAGTCGATCCAGGCTGAGCTATAAAACAGGATCATCTTTTATTTGATCTCATCCCCAGAGAAGAGAATTAGTGAATGATGCCCCATGATGGAACTTCACCTTACCTACCACTGTTTTTTTAAAGCCCCTAGGGCCAGGGGTCTAAATTAATCATGCCCCCTGCCTTATGCTACTGAAAAGAAATGAAGGACTCTAGACCTCTGAAGAAATGTCTCTTCTTTGCTGCCCATCTCAAGTCAAGTTTTGTCTTTCCCAGAGAGACCTGAAGAACTAGTTAGGAACTGATTTGTGAGCCCAGGGAGGGGGTACCAAAGTTCAAGAGGAATAGGTCCAAGAACAATGCCTGCTGGATGGTACTCACATGTAGAATTTCTTCATACTTAGCCTCCATGTCTGTCACATAGGCCTGAAGTTGGGCAAGGGTCTTATCTCTCTCTGCTAATGCTTGTTCAGCCTCTCCTTTAGCAGTTTTTGCCTCTCTCTGGCATGATTCTGGGGAACCAGGAAGATTAATGAGGAATGTGAAGCTCAGTTGGATAAGTGCTACTCAGTGGCCTGTGGAAGAATTTGTCCTATTTGCACTTTTCCAAGAGACTATTGGATTTCTCTCCTAAAAGGGGACAGTCTCATTCCTTCACTCCTGTCAACTTCAGCTCTTTGGTTCAATTCTAACCTTTTCTATAAACCATTTTCAGAATACAGACTGATCAAATTATGCATCTAGGAGACAGAAATTCATACTTAGCTCTTTCTGAAGGATTTTTATTTCCTCTTCTAGTTGATGACTCTGTGTCTCAGTCTCTTTCCTCAGGGCTTGATACTGACGTCTCATCTCTTGGGGTATAAGATGGGAGGAGGAGCGGGAGGCATTCCCGGTAAGGAAGATCATAGAATTAGAATTGGAAAGGACATCATTGGCCATCAAGTCCAATCCATACCAGAACAAGAAACCTTCCTACAACATACCAATTTTTCACCTAGTTTTTTGTTTGAAGATTGCTAGGGGAGAGAAAACACTATTTTCCAAGACAGTCCATTCTACTTTTGGATGAATCTAAATTTTAGGAAGTTTTTTCCCTAATCACACTTAAATTTATTCCTTTCGAGCAAGACCATTGTTTTTAGTTCTGACCTCTGTAGCCAGGAATAAATTTAATTCCTTTTTCATGTAACAGTTCTTCAAATATTAGAAGACAATCCCTAGAAGTTTTCTTCAGGCTAAAAATTCCCAGTTCCTTAATCTGATCCTTATGGCATTATCTCAAAGTTTTCTCCTTTGTGATTGTACTCCTCTGTATACTTTCCAACTTATATTCTTATTAACATGTGGTACCCAGAAATTAACATATTTCATATGGGGGAATGATAGTATAGAAATTTGCCTTAGGAAACCCCTTTCCATGGCTTAGTGATAATGGATTTAGAAAATTCTGCTTGGAAAGTCACCAAAAAAGGTGAAAGTTTACAACAAATGGGGAACAGAAAGCCCATTCCAGTTCTACAATCACTATGGGATGCAGGGTCATGAACCCTGGGACATCACTTTTTAAGATCCCACAAGAGTCTCATAGTGGAGAAAGTTCAATGACATAATTTGTGTTACATTGTCCTATAATCTGAGGCTCCTCCTGTCACCTGCATACACAGCTTCTCCATCACCCCGAGCCTCTTCCACTTCAGCCTCCAGCTCCTGTAGCTTCTCTCGCAGTTGTTCTCTGCAGGCTATGGCCTGGCGAGTCTCATCCCGCCGAAGAGCTAGGGGTGGCACCAATGAAGTCTTTAGCCCACATGGACTATCCCATTTTCCCTGGATACCTTATCACAGGACACTCACACAGCACACTACGAGACTCTTCTTCCCACTCCTAGAGATCTCAAGTTCCTTTCTGTCCAATGTTTAAGGGTTCTCCCCAGTTCCCCCAGCCTTTGAATCTACCAATCACTGTTCTGGAACTAATTCCTTCTCTACTCTGGCTCATGGAAAATGGCATTCTCATATCTCTATAAGGATTATAATTAAAATTCTAATCTTCATTACCTAGACCTCCCACATAAACAATCTCCCTTAACTATCTATTTAGTTAGGATCTAGTTAGGGGCAAATTTGAAACAGGTACCACCTCCACTCTCTAAGGAATAAAAGAAAATATAACCAACTCCTTAGAGGTACTTTCTCCATTGTGCCCTTACCCAGATGATCACGGAGGATCTCCAGCTCCAGGGCTGTTCTCCTATGCTTGATCTCAGCTTCAGCATCTGTCCTTGGCAAGGAGGAATCTTAGGATCATAGATTTAGAGCTTAGAATGAACTTTTATTATCTGCTCCAACTCCCTAATTTTATGAAAAGGAAACTGAAATGAAGTGAATTTGCTTATGGTTACATAGCAATTCAAACAAAAACCTTTGTCTTCAGACTACCTAGTCCATGACTCCTCCTATATTACAAAATAGGAAGTGGGAGACAGTTTCATGGAAACCAGATAGCTTCTCCTTTCTCATCAACCCCAATGTTTGGAAACCTGTTTGGGGTTAAAACTAAAGGTGTCTGTTGTAGGCACAGACCAGTCTCCCTGGAGCTGGTGGTACAAGGTTGGGAGACAGTGACAATCACAAAAGTTGAATAGATCACAAATAGGCTAAGCTAACCCTGATGAGATTCTGGATCCCTGGTGATTCCAGAAAAGCCTACATTTTGTTTTCATGTAGAATCTTGGTCCCTGGGAACAGGAAAAGAGGGAGGATGGGCCATCAAATAGAGAAATCAAAACAAGTCCATCTTTCCCTATCCTTTAACCCTGCTCTTTGGGTACCATTAGTATTAATGAAGGAATCAAAGCAAGGAGAAAGAATAGCTTGAGATTGAATTCCACCATGGGGAAGGGTATCAGTACTCTAAGGAATTCTAGATGGAAGTCAAGAAAGTTTCCATTAGCCTCTCCCCACCCAACTTACCTTGATTCTTCTTTTTCTTTTTCTGTCCCCCAACTTTTGATCCCTTTCCTTTGATTTTTGGTGGCATCTTGGTGTCCTATGGGAGGAAATGAGCACATTGTAGTCAATCTCTGGTTACTAAGGAGATGCTCTCTGTACTCTCATTTCAAGGTGACTCTTTTTGGTGGAATGGGTGATCAGGTTGTTTAGCTCTCATCTTTTATGTAAAAATAAAGTAATTCCTATGGGACCTCTTTTGGAAAAAGATTCTTTTTTTTTTAAGTCTGGCTTTGCACCTGCCTCTACCCTTATTTCTCTGCCTCCTTCTCCCCACAAGTACCTTCCCAGCTGTGCCTATTCTCTCTTCTTTGTTGTGTCTCCCCAGGGAGAGCATCTTGAAAGACAGTGGGATGGCCCAATGAGCTGGAAGGAACTGGATTAGGGGAACCAATCAAGTTCTGCAATGTAGAGGTGGAGCTAGTGGCAGGAAGGTTGAATTTCTTGGCTGCCTTTCTGTCCTAGCAACCGAGAAACTTAGGAGTTTGAAGGAAGATAGACATCCCAAGTAAGATAGTTTCTATTCTCCATGTATCTTCTTTTCTTAGGGCAGCTAGGTGGTGGTGCAGTGAATATAGCACTAACCCTAGAATGGGGAGGACCTGAGTTCAAATTCAGACTCAGATACTCAATAATTACTTAGCTGTGTGAGCCTGGGTAGGTCACAACCCCACTTCCTTGCAAAAAAATTAAAAAAGGTCTTCCTTTCCTATTCTACATCCTAAAGGGGACTGGGAAAGATTGTTCGGACTTTTTTGGAGACCATCAGTTTGGAATATTAATTAAAATTTTTTAAAAGTTTTATTATGTGGATAATGACAAAAGGAATGATAACTATTTGGTATAATTCCCATAGGGAATTTTGATATCTTTTGCTTTTATATAAACTTTCTTTCTCTGATTCTGTTCACCCCCTATCCATTTAGTCATTTAAGAAGGAAAAAAAGAAAAAAAGTTCAGCAAAAGTAACCAACACCTCTAATTATATTAAAATACCATAATATGTAACATACCTACACCTCTGCAAAAAAGGTGAATTTTCTCATCTCTTCTTTTTGAGCAATTTTCAGTTCTAAAATGTTTTTATTGCAATTTTAATGCTTTCATTATTTTATTTTACTTTTCACTGATATATTTTTATTTCTATCACCTTCATCTTTCAATATATCCCTCCACTATTCAGAGAAGCAATCCTTTTAACAAAGAATAAAAAAGACAAAAAAGTATCAGTTAAACCAATTACCACATCAATTAAGTCCATCAATATAAGCTGTATTCTACAGCCATAATCCCTTGCTAAGATGGAAGTGAAATACATTTTCTCATTTCTTCTTTGGGGCCAAGTTTGATCATTATAATTTCGCTGTTAAATTTAAGTCTTTTTTTTTTGTTCTTTCACTGTTACTACTATCCTTCAGTATGGAAGAGGACCACACTGACCAAAGTGATTGGAGGTGTGAATTGTACAATTATTATCGTGAGGGAATGCTGTGCAAGGCATCCTTCTCACTTGCCCTTACCAGAATTTTCCATCCCATGGCCTGATTAATAGGAAACAGGACTATTGGAGATGGTCTGGTTGCTATGGGAGTCTCTTTACTTTAAATTGGTTTTGTTTCTTTCCATATCAGGGCATCATGGTGCATCATCAAGGCTGGACAAGCACTAGCATGTGACATTTGGTGACAGAATGACCTGATAAATCCTAACCTGTTTCTCAATGGATTAACTGACAGTACAACCTTGTCTCTCAGACCTTCCACCTTAGATCTATGAATTATTCTCAGTATGTTACAATTGGCAAGAGCTTTAACATTAGGACAATGTCAGCCATTTGTATGACTATATTGTTCTGCTGTAAGTACACTCCCTAAACCTCAATCTCATTGATGCCAACAAAAATTTGACTGCTTTCCAATGCACTGTCCCATCTCTCCAATGACCCCCCTCCAGGGCTGTCTTGCCCTTCACAAAAAAAGAGAACTTTCCCCAGGGTTCCTGCTGGCTTCTCGGAAATCAGTAGAGCTACCACACTGGATGAGTCACAGTAAATGCCCACCACTCCAGATTTAGGGATCTGAACTTTTTTTCCTTTCGATTGGTCAAATACATTCTCTGATGTCACCAATTTGGGTATTCCCTCCATCAAATTACAATCCATCTATGTTTTCTCATGTTGTGTGACTTTTATGTTCTCCCCCTAAGTTTGCTATAGGAATCCACTCGGTGTCCTAGAGACACTTTTTTTTTCTTGAGATCTTGAGGATGGATACTAGTGGTTCACTCTGATTTTCTTGTTATTGTTTAAATTTATTAACTAGTCCATCTTTTCTTCCTATCACACATTTCCTTGATGATATATTTTACTCTTGTTATTCAAAACCCCTCACTGGTTGTGTTGTAGTTCCTTCACATCCACTTCTCCTCTACACTACCCTCTGAGTGATATACATTTTTTATTAGAGTCTTGAATTCTATTTCTTACTACCATAAAGCAATACCAAAAACAAGTTAGTATTCAAAAAGATGGGTCATTGTTTCCAGGGGATATCTGGGGTCCCTAAAGGAGATCTGCAATTTCATGAAAGCAATCCAGACCACTCTTTTCACATCTTATCTTAATAATAATGGGCCTAACTCAGTGTCCATATGAATTGTCTACCCCAGATATACATTTTGTTGTTCAGTTGAGACTGACTCTTTATGACCCCATTTGGAATTTTCTTGGCAAAGATATTGGAGTGGTTTGTCATTCTTTCTCCAGCTCATTTTACAGATGGAGCAACTGAGGCAAACAGGTAAAGTGATTTGAAATAGTGATCTAAGTAGGACAGTCACCTGTCAGGTTAGTGGAGTACCATGTCATAATTCTTAAGGGAGAGGGCATGGAGGAACTTCCAGAGCATCGTTTTTGGAATGGGAGGCTAAGATAATACTTAAAATATTGAGAAGATATTTGTCTTTGATTGTGAAAACAATTATAATTTTTAACAGATCTTAATTTTTCTTCTATTTATCACCTGCATTGCATTTTTGTTCTTACATGTCCTTGAAATGAAAATTCTATTCACACTTAAAGCCTCAGCCTAAATGCTCTTTCTCCCATAAAGTATTCTTTGAATTCCTCAATGGAAAAGTGATCTTTGCTTCCTCAGAATTTCCATAGTATGTTATGTTTTATAGCACTCAGAAAAAAAGATGATGAGAGTTAGACAGGATCCTTAAAGATCTTTAATCCAACTCTCTCATTTTATGAAGAGAGGCCAGAGATGAGAAGTGACTGGTCCAGGGTCAGTCAGTGAATTAAAAGCAGCACAAGAATTAGATTCAGATTCCCCAACTCTAGATTTAGTATTCTTTTTCATTACTTTAAAGCTCAGCACATCCTATACCAATAATGTGTTGATTTCCTAGCATAGTACCTTACATATAATAAGTATCAAATATTTTTTAGATGAATGAATGAACTGATTAAGGTGTGAGAAAATCAGTTGTACTTAGAGCTGTATATAGTTTTGGTTGGCGCTCCCTCTAGTGGACTTCCTGCTTTGACCTTGATCTTAATCTCCCTTTTGGGCAATTCCCCTCTGGAGCCCATGGGAAAAGAATTGTTGGTAAAAGAATTTGGGAGAAAAAGATTACAGATTTACTGTCCCACTCTTGGCCTATAAGCTACTCCTTGCCACTCCAATCCAAAGTCCATTATCATCTCATCTCCTTGGGTAAAAGATTTGGCCAGCATTAAAAGCTGCAAAAGCTCCAATAGCCTTTTTCTGGCAGGCATTATAGGCACCGGATGAATCTGTCTCTGGATAATTCTTCCTTCCTCTCTCCACCCTCTCCCTCCAGTGCCTTTGGCCAGATGCCTAATATCAGAAATAAATCTGCAGGAACAACTATATGATCTGAAATTCACACCATACTTCCTCCGAGGAACAGGATGTGGAGATTCAGCAAAAGCCTATTCACATTTAGTGACATTTTAGGAGCACTGGTACTGTTTGTCCTAGGCCCTCTATACATTTAATAGCACTTGAAGAAGACACTAACTTTGCCCAGAATTTATAATATATGTACATAGAGGCATTATTGAATTGATATCTTAAATTTCCATAACTTTTCTCATTCCATTTCTTTATTTTTTTTCCAACTACATGTAATGGTAGTTTTCAACAATTTTTTTTTACATTTTTTTCCCTTCCTCTCTTCCTCCTACCTCCCCCTGTCAGAAAGCAATGCAATTCTCTAGTTTTTCTTCCAATAATTTCAAAACATATTAATTCATCATGCACTGTAGTGTACAATATTGTTCCAAACTATAATCCTGTCTACTATGCCCTGTACATTGCACAATTTCCTGACTGCACCTTTGCTCATGCACCTTTAACTGGATCATTGTCTCCCTATTTCTGCCTGTCATTCTTTAGTTCAGATGTTGCCTCCTGTGATCCTCCTAGCTAGAAGTTATTTCTCTCTCATCTTATCTTAGGACTTTATGCTCTACTTACATAGTCTTACATAGTTATCATATCTAATTTATGTTATATCCATCATGGTTAGTTTGATAATAGGAACCCCAAAGACTAAATGGCAAAAAGGAAATGCATGTATCAAAAAAAAATCCTTGAGCATAAATGGAGATAAGTTCCTCATGTAGTAAGAACAAAAGAAAATGGTCATCAGGGGATTCCAGTGGTACTCATGAAATGTTAGGATACCTACTTTATTGGAGGATATAGATAAATGAGTGACATAGGATGAAAGGCAAAGATGCATTTTGATCTGTATCATTGAAGGGGTTATTCACATCACTGAGAGCACAGATACATATTTATATTTGTGTATATCAGATCTCGTCCTACTATAAGATCCTTAAAGGATCTTTATCTTTGTATATTTATGTATACTTATTTAAGGGTAAAGGTATCAATTTTCAAAAAAAGGGAAGAAATCAGTCTACAAACTATAGGCCTGGGAGCTTAACTGATTCATGGGAAAATTCTAGGACAGATCATTGAAGAAATGGTTACTGTATACTTAGAAAGTATCTTTATTTTTATCCTTGTATCTCTCTAAGTGCCTATTATAGTGCCTTAAACACACACAATTTTGAATTAATGAATGAATGCAATTCATTTATCTTCCTGTATACCTGTGAGTTAAGCAGAGAATCCTGTCTTTCCACTCAATGAAAAGTCTATTTGTGTTACAGGCACTATGCTGAATATTCACAATCCAAGATTTGATGATGCAGCAAACAACATACAGACAATAGAGAAAACACTCTATTACTCTTATGGTTTACAAATTATACTATACACAAGAAAATAATTGCAGGTGAAATGAGATAGCAGAACTCATGGCAAACTAAATAATTTATGAACAGATCTAGAACCAGAACCCAGTCACGAATACTACCTTCTGTACTCCTTATCTCTTACAGAAAGACAGGAGGGAAAGCAGTTTTATCAACAGCTGTTCTTTTAACTAAGTTTAGAAAGGATGGGAAATATCATCCTTGCAAGTTTGGTATGTTCAGTCCAAAGGCCTCTGCATTAAAAATTTTGTGCTGAGCCAATTGAGAAAGCAGATCACCCTTTTGAATGTGAGAGCTAGGATCCAAACAAAAAGGAGGTAGATAAAAATTTTAAATAGCAGAATGAAAATTACATGTATAAATGCTAAAGGAATCCTGTGTATTCTAATTTGCAGCATAGAGAGGAGGAAAAGGTTTAGGATTAACTAACTGGGTTGTTATATCAGAGGTATGCATGGATCTATTATAAATGTAGTATATTAGTGGGAAAATAAAAAGACTTTGGGAGAAAGATATATTTACTTTCAGAAGAATGTCAGTAAGCTTTATTCTGATTCCAGGTCAGAGGTACATGGTTTAATTAAAAAATAAAAAAGAGAAGGGAGGCTGGTTACACATTCATTTATTCTTTTCTTCAAGAATAATATATTCTTTCACAGAATAAAACATGCTGTACTTTGTGCTACAGAAATGAGTGATTTAAGGGTAGCCAGATAGCACAGAGGATAGAGCACTGGCCCTGGAGTCAGGCAAATTCGGCCTCAGACACATAATATTTACCGAGCTGTGTGATCTTAGACAAGTCACTTAACCCCAGTGCCTTGTTAAAAAAAAGAATATATTGTTATCAATGATTTTACAATCTAATAGCCAACACACATACACAAGTATGTACAGGTGTACATATATGCATACACATACAACATTAGGGTGATAGGAACAAGATGCTATAAGTGTTCAGAGGAAGGAGTGGTTTAAAGTGTTAAGTACCATGATAGGTTAAAGTCAATGAAGCAGATACTATTAGAAGGATAAAAAAAATTTCCATAGATGTGGATAACAAATATCCAAGATAAGTAATGAGATGGAAAAGAACACTAGCTTAGGGAGTCTTAACCTCTTTTGTGTCATGGATATCTTTGATAGTCTGGTGAAGTCTATGGATTCCTTCTCATAATAATGTGTTTGATTGCATAAAGTAAAATACATATAATTATAAAAGAAATAAATTATATTGAAATGCTTTTATAAAAATATTAATAAAACAAGGTCATAGATTTCAGGTTAAGAACTTTTGACTTTGAAGCCTTTGATGACTTCAAGTCACTTGATCCAGAAGAACTACATCTTCAGGAGCTAAAAGATTAGATATGATAAGTGAGTCACTATCCAGAATGTTTAAAAGAATAGGAAAAATAAGAGAAGAGTCACAAGATTAAGTAATGATAAGTGCTGTCTCAATTTTCAAAAAAAGGGAAGAAATCAGTCTACAATTATAGGCCTGGGAGCTTAACTGATTCATGGGAAAATTCTAGGACAGATCATTGAAGAAATGGTTACTGTATCCTTAGAAAGTAAAACAGTGATTACAATGAATTTTATCAAGAACAAATCATGTCATATTATCTTTTTTTTTGACAGGATTTCTAAACTAGTAGATAAGGGGAATATTGTGAATATATTCTACTTAAATTTTAGCAAAATTTTTGATAAGTTATCTCATACTATTCTTGTGGAGAAGTTCGAAAGATATAGACTAATAAAGTTAGAGGAACTCAGAACTGTTAAATTTCAAAGTAACAGGGTGTCCTAAATGGAGAACATTATGAATCTGATATTAACCCTGTGTCCTTAAACTTATTTATCAATAACTTGGATAAAAGCAGAGATGGAATGCTCAACAAATTTTCAGATGTCACAAAGCTGGCTAACTGTTACATTGACTGCTGAAGTTAGAATACAAAAGGATATTGACAGGCAACAGCTTTGGATCTGAATCTATTAAAATGAAATCCTCCAAGAATAAATATGTGCTTGTTGATTTGGCAAGTCCAGGATGGGGGTGAGGCATGATTAGCTCCTAGAAGTTTGTTTGAAAAAGAGGACTTCTAGCTCAATATAACTTGGTAATATGGTATAGTAGTCAAAAAGCTAATGTGATTTTGGGTCACACTGCGAGAGGCTTAACTTCAATGAACAAGGAAATGATAGTCAGTTTATATTGTCCTTGTCAGACTACATTTGGAATATTATGTTAATTTCTGGGTGCTACAGTTTAAGGAAGACATTAGAATTATCCAGAGAGCAACCAGGATGGTTTTCATCATGAAGGAATTAAAAATGTTTAGTTTAGGGGCAGCTAGGTGGTGCAGTGGATAGAGCACCAGCCCTGGAGTCAGGAGAACCTGAGTCCAAATTTGACCTCAGACATTTAGTAATTACCTAGCTGTATGGTCTTGGGCATGTCACTTAACTCCATTGCCTTGCAAAAACCTAAAAAGAAACCCCAAAAACGTTTAGTTTAGAGAAGATTTAGAGGGCATATGATATGTTGTCAAATAGTGAAGGGCTATCATTTTAGAGATTAGACTTGTTCAATTTGACTCCAGAGGACAAAGCTTGGAACAATGGAGGAAAAGTGCAGAAACAAATTTAGGACTGACATCAAGAAAAACTTTCCAACAATTAGAACTGTCAAAAAGTGAGATGAACTGCCTCTGGAGGTGGTACATATTCCCTCCTTAGAAGCTTTCAAGCAGACCCAAATATTGGGTATGTTATAGTAGCGATTCCTTTTATGTCTGGGTGGGACTAGATGGCTACTAAAGTCTCTTCCATCAGTGTTTCCTGTGGAGAAGAGATGGATGGCACACAAAGGATATCATGAATAAAGTTTATAAGGCTGGAAAATTTTGAAAGTCTTCTGGGAATAGTCTGGTTCATGCTATAAAGGATATGGATACAAAGTATAGAGAAATAAAACTAGAATGCCATTAGTATCAAAGGAGGCTAGAATAGAGATAATTTCATCTTTTGTCTCTGAAAAAAGAGTTTGTGATGAGTCTAAAACCATACAACAAAGGCAAGGTTGGGCCAGAACATGGAAGGCATTGAATGCCAGATCAGCTAATCATGCCTCACCCCCATCCTGGACTTGCCAAATCAACAAGCACATATTTATTCTTGGAGGATTTCATTTTATTAGATTCAGATCCAAAGCTGTTGCCTGTCAATATCCTTTTGTATTCTAACTTCAGCAGTCAATGTTGATAAGTTGGGAAAGGGAAATATTTAAGTTTTTGAGCAGAAAAGTTATATATATATATATATATATATATATATATATATATATATATATATAGAGAGAGAGAGAGAGAGAGAGAGTCTGGCAGTAACATCATATCAAGAGGAGAAGAGACTGGAGATAGGAAGTTTTAAGAGAGTTGAGTGATAATGAAGATCTAAAATAAGATAGTGACAATTGCAACTCAAAATTCTGCTTTTTTGAGTGTCTTAGGAGACAGGCATTTTTGCTTTTGCTGGATTTTTGTTTTTTCTTTATCCCTGACTAAGCCAGAATTAATGAGAATTTTGCTTATGGGAATTGATAGTTTTTTCCATAACTGATCTCAGGAAAAGGGTTTGAATGGTAGACTCAGGATGTCAGAAAGGTGAATTCAGTTAACTAGTATTTATTAGTTGCCTATTACAGGTAGTGCTAATTGCTGAGGCTGGTTACTTGAGTTTGGTTCTGCTTATGAGGAATCATTATTCAGACTCAGGAAAGCAAGGGTGGAAATAAAATAAAAAAATTATTAAAAGAAGTTACAACACACAGGAAGGGAGAGAGAGCAAGAGATAGCTAGACAGCGAGAGAGAAACAGCCAAGCTGTGTTGGCCTGACCAATAGGTCAGAGAAGATTGACCAGGTTTTTATGTCTTGCCTCTCATCCTGAGGGCAAAAGGTGAACTCCTTTCCCCTATATTGGACCTGGAATTAGGTAGAGGTTGAAAGCCTAAGAAGATCAGGATACAAATTTTATATCAAACAATAAATCAATGGTTTATAAAGAATGGGGATCTCCACCCAATTTGAGCAGCCTTTAAGATTACAAATTTTGTTTCTGTTACAATCATAATTCTCTACTTCTAGTCAATTTACATCTCTACTCAATTTCTTTCTGCTACATTCACAATTCTTTTCATCTTTCCCTAGCATTAAGGCTACAAAGAAAGGCAAAAGATATTTCTGTCTAATAATGGAGACAAACGATATATATATATATATATATATATATATATATATATATATATATATATATATATATGTGTGTGTGTGTGTGTATATATACACACACAGGATAATTTGGAGATCAACAAAGGGAAAGCATTAGTATTAATTGAAGATTCAGGATGCCAGAGAGGTTCCTTTCTTATCTAGATGAGATAATTTTGACTTCCTTAATCATTGTAGTGGTTTGAGGCAGGAGCTTAGTGTTGGGGTCAGGGTTTTACTTCCCACAGACTTGAAAGTATAGGGTCAGGCTTCTACTTCCCACAGACTTGAAAGTGGAACTTAAAAGTTCAGTGCAAACAAGTTGTGATGATGGAAGAATTAATTCCCTTTTCAAGAACCTTCTTAACTATTTGAGAATAAGAATTATTAGTGAAGTGGTAGAATATTATCAGCTCAGGGCAACAAGGCATTTCTATAGCATAGTTGAAGGAACTGAGGATGCTTGGATTTCAGAAAACCCTGGGGATAGATATGGCTAAAACATGAAGAGGTAAGAGTGGTATACTGAATGGAGTATTGAATTTGGTATAAGAGGGTTTGGGTTTTAATTCTGGCTATGTTTTTACTACCAATATTATCTTGGGAAAAGGCATTTAACCTTTCTGAGAAATTTCTTCACCTCTTAAATGAGGATGTCAGACTACATCTCTAAGATCTCTTTCAGTACTAAATCCTATGAATTGTTGACAAGCTTTTGAAAGTAGAACAGAATTAGGTTTATTCTACCTGGCCCCAGAAATAAGATGCAATGTGTATAAACTGCATATAAACTCCAAGTATGGAAAAACAGGCTAATAATTAGGCCTTTTCAAAAGTGGAATGGGAAGATAAGAGGTAATTTTTCTTCTAGTAGAGTGCTTAGTACCGCTCTAGTCCCAGTTGGAACAGACCATCTCTTAGGTCCTTTGTTCTAAGTCTATGGGCAGGCAAAGAGCTCCAAAAGGAGAGGTTTATGACAAGAACTGCTGTTTTCAGATTATGAAGGCATGCTCTTAACATCACAAGCAACAAGTAGAGGAAGAGAATCTTGCTTAAAGCAGAAATGCAATTCCAAGAAAACGAACACAATGTCCCAAACCCAAAAGAGGAAATGGGTTGTTTTTGTGAGTGGGGGCGGGGAGCACGGAGATGGAAAGAGTTCTGCCCCTTTTTTAGGGGCTCCAAAAAGCTTGCTAGGTAAATGATTCCATCCTAGTAATATTATCAATAATAACAATAATAATAATAAAGCAATAGGGTGATGCGGTTGGTTATACTTTCTCTTTCCAACACATAAGTTTAACTCCAGACCCGAAGCTGAAAGTGTAGAAACTCCAAGCAGGGAAGTTGGGACCCCTACCTCCGAGTCTTAAGCCCATTACCCATTGAAATCATGGTAGCCTCAGCTCCCAGCTTGGCTTCTGCGCATGCTCGTCCCCGCCCACCCACCTGCAGGGTTACCGGCCCCGCCCCCAGCGGCCCAGAATGTGGGGCGTGGCCCGAAGGCGCACCCCGCCGCCAACTTCCTTCCTGCCATCCACTCCTGCTGCCTCTTCTTTCTGGTCCTCCCCCCGTTCCTGTGGGGCTAAGTGGGCCGAGGCGGGAGAGGAGCAGGCAGTGCGGGCCTCGCCAGCTCTCGCTCTCGTCTCCTCCTCCGGCCGCCGCGTCCGGCTTACGGCCCCGGCGCGCGCGCCCCCGACGCCGCCCTCCGGCCGTGCGCGCCGGAAGCCGGCTCTCCGGCGGGGGGGGAGGGGGTGCTCGCGCGCGCCGGGGCCAGGCGGCGCCTTCGCCGCGCCCTCTTTAAAGGGCCGGGCGCGCGCGCGCGCTCGCCCCGCCTCCGCGCCCCGCCCCCTCGCGCGCCCCGCCCCCTGCCCTCCCCTCGGGGCCAGGCTCCGCCCGGGCCCGGAGAGCCGGTGGCGGCGGCCGGCGGAGGGAGGCCCCGCCTCCGGGCCCCTCCCTCTTCCCTCCCTCCCCCTCCCTTCTTCCTTCCTTCCTTCCTTCCCTCTCTCGGTGCCGGGTTCCCGGGTGGGCTCCCCCCTCCGCCCCGAGCCTCCCGGGGCCATGGCCGGCAACGTGAAGAAGGGCGCCGGGGCCGGGGGCAGCGGCGGCTCCGGGGGCTCGGGCTCGGGCGGCCTGATCGGGCTCATGAAGGACGCCTTCCAGCCTCACCACCACCACCACCACCACCTCAGCCCCCACCCGCCGGGAGCCGTGGACAAGAAGATGGTGGAGAAGTGCTGGAAGCTCATGGACAAGGTGAGGGGGCGCGGGCCGCGGGCGGGGGAGGGGCGGGCCGCGGGCGGGGGCTGCGGAGGCCGGCGCGGCGGGGGGGCCGGGGTGGGGGCGGGGCCGGGGGGGCGCTGAGAGGTGGGCTCCTCCAGCCGCCGGGAGAGGCAATCTCCAGGGAGTGGGTCAGGGAGCCTGGAGAGATGGGGCTGCACCACCGGGTGGTGGGTGGGTGGATGTGTGGGCAGGGGGCGGCCGAAGGAAGGAGGCCGGGGGAAACCCGGGACCTGGAGTCTAGGGGAGCAAGATGTGAAGACGGACTGTGACTTAGACAGACCTGGGCTTAGTTGTTCTAATGCGCCCAGCCTTGGCGAGTTTTGTTTTTGTTTTTCCCCTTGCATTCTGGTAAAGCATATGGTTCCTCTTCTATTCTAATACACTGAGATGAAGGAAATGAAGTGTAAGGTCTTTAGACCAGGGAAGGAACTTTATTCTCATGATATAGCAAATGACTTTTAAGTTTGACTTGAAATTTTTTTAAATTTTTTTTTCTGGGGAATGTTACATACATATGCTGGTATTTATAGACTGAATTGATTTGTGGACGGATTTAACCAGTTTCTGGTCCAGTGCATCATCTCCTGGGAGATGAATTGACGGAGGAAGCTGAGCTGTCTAGCCTAACTTTTCTTCTGGCTCCTTTTGGCTAGTCATCAAACACTTTGGCCTAAGCCTTGCTGCTGTATTAATTTGATTAGCGGTTCAACCCAAGGAAACTTTTTCATTCACAAATGATGAAAAATAATTCATGTACCCTTTCCTGTATTTAGCCACTTTGATGTTTAGTGATCAGATCTTTACTCCTTCTCAAGCATAGTCTTTAATAAGAAAAATAATATAAGTATTCAAGGTACTTGAAACAATGTTAAACCAATGTAGATTATTTAGGGAGAATTTAACACAAAGTGTTATGTTGTGTTCCCCTCTCTGCCCAATATATTTAGTGAATGACTTTGGCAACTTTATGTCTATTTGTAGTCCTTTTAGGAGGGTGAAAGCAAACAACTGGTATAATGTAGATGTGTTATTTCCTCTAGCAATTGTCATAATGTAGACAGTTGGTATTTCCTGTAGTGTAGAAGAGTTTGTGGTGATTCTTTGCATGTCACGTAACTTGGTGCTTTGGTTCCTCATTTATGAAATTCTCACTGTGTTGGTTTGGAAAAGCAACTAATAAGTAATTTTGATGTAGGTGTGATATAAATATTTTAGTAAAACTCTTTGTTATGAAGTGACATCAGTTTCATTATAGTGATTTAAAAATCATTCCACATAGTTTTCAGTGCTGTAATTTTGCTCATCTAAAGAATTGGTATTTTAATTCATGATACATGTATCTGACATGAATCATATGCACAGTGTTCAAAGATGAGTTGCCCTCTCTGTTGCCTGCACAGTATAGCTTATTGGAGATAAAGCTTTAATTTTATTTGTAGTCATTGGGTAATAGTCAATAAAAAGTTAGCTGTTAAAGACCTCTTAAAATTATTTAATTTTCTTGACTTTGAATAATTACTGTTCTTTCAATGTGAAGGGCTTGTAGCTTAAATTTTTATGGGGAAGAGTTGACTTTTTAGTGAAGAAAATTTGAATTTCAAATTAGTTACCTTCATAAGAGAATGGGGTGCAATGATATATAAAATTTTACAAATAGAGACTTCCTCAGAACCATAATGTTCTCTCAGACTTCCTTATTTTCCTGAAAATTCAGATATGCATATTCAGATATGCATATAGCAATTTGCTTCATTTTCAACTGAGAGCTTTATCATAGTATTAATTCTTTTTTTTAAGGTTTTGCAAGGCAAATGGGGTTAAGTGGCTTGCCCAAGGCCACACAGCTAGGTAATTATTAAGTGTCTGAGACTGGATTTGAACCCAGGTACTCCTGACTCCAAGGCAGGTGCTTTATCCACTACGCCACCTAGCGGCCCCCATAGTATTAATTCTTAGAATTTTAGGAGACTGTTTCCACTCTTCTCATTTTTCTAGCGTGGTCAATTATTATTTGACCTATCTACATTCCACAGAACATGTTGTTTGACAGAACTGAAAAAAATACACTTCTTTTTAAAATATGTTGTCCAGTCCCAAGTCCAAATTTGTCTTCCTTATTTTGAGTACACAGGAAAGGGGAAGAGTAAGGGAAAGAAAAATAATAAGTATGTAGTATGTACTAAATTCTAGGCACTGTGCTTAGTACTTGAAAATACTATCTCATTTGATCTCACAACAGTTCTTCAAGGTAGGTGTTTTTATTATCTTCATTTTACAGTTGAGGAAACTGAGGCAAACATTTGCCCAGGATCACACAGGTAGTAAGAGTCTGAGACTGATTTTGAACTTGAGTCTTCTTGACTAGGCTTCTACTCTATCCATTGTGCCACCTTGCTCCTACCCCCTCTCCAAATCTAAAATTAAATAGCAAATCTTTGGGGAAGTGGAGTTTTTCAGTGGCTTGGTTACTGGATAATAGGATTATCAAACAAGGGAGTTTTCTGTTGTTCCAATCCAAATTGCGGTTGAATGAATTCATGTATAGCTTCCTGTTCTCCCCAAAGTCGAAGTTGTTTCTCACTTCTTTTAGGGGAAAGGACTTAATTCTAATAAAGTAGACAATATGAATGTGTTAAGTTGATTTAAGTTCAGAAATAAAAGTCTGCATGCCTAGTTATTTACGATCCTGAGACCGATTGCCACAATGACTTTGGAAGCCCTGGGCTTGGAGCTCCTAGTTACAAATCTCAAATCAGTTATTAAGTATTTACAATGACCTAAACCCTTTTCTTCAAGGAGGTCATATTCTAATGAGGGAGACAACATGAAAATAATTAGGTATATACAGAGTACATAGAGGTTGTCTCAATAGTACCTAGAAAGGCCCTCCTGTAGAAAGTTGGGATTTTAATTGAGCTTTGAAAGAAATGGGTGGGGAAAATCAGGAAGTAGAGATGAATTAGGAAGAACTTTACACAAATGGGAGACAGTCAGTGAGAAGAAATGGAATTGGAGATGAAGAGTCTTGTTGGAAGAACAAGGTCACATAGCTGGATTTTACAGTATGTGGAGATAACTAAAATGTTAGAAGGCTGGAAGGGTAGGAGGGGTCAGGTTATGACCCCTTGACCCTTGAAAGGAGAGACAGTTCAAATACTGCAGCTCTGCCTAGTATAGTTGAAATTTTTTTTGTGATACCCTACAGTACCTCAGAGTCATCAATATTCACTTTACAGTATTGTAAATTTAAATCATGTGATGAGACTGATTGTAAGACATACCATGGGAGTTACTGGTTTTCTCTCTAATAAATCTCTGGTATGAGAGGATTTTTTTAGTTGTTAGATATAAAATAATCACAGTTAATTGAAGGTTCTGGATAGTTGAGTGCCAGTTACTCAAGATTTTATTTAATGTTTCTGCATGGGTTTAATCCAATTTTCAAAAATATTTGGTGTTTTGAAGGTATTATCCTCCTTTGTTCACATCAGCTTCTATAAAGCAGATACTACAAGTAGTATATTTTTCAACAGAAAATCCCAAATTCTGAACTCAGAATTCTTAGATTATCATGTTGATAACCATGAGACTGGTTAACGCAACCTAATTGGAGAAAGATTATTGCTACGAGACTATTGAATTGGCAGTGAGAGAGAGGTTTGGATGTGCTATGTTGTTGCCAACTGGACCACATTTTGCTCAGGGTTGCTAGAGTACCATGGTGCCTTTATGATACAGGAGGGAACTCATATCCACAAGGCCACAGACTCTCTCAGCATCCAGACCTTCACCAGAAATCCTGTTTCCTTTTGATCAAGCTATGAGGTGAATTGGTTCTGGAAAAGACAAGTGAGAAGGATGTCTTTGCATAAGACACTATAATAAACATCAGTGTGCAGAGGCGGCTAGGTGGCATAGTGGATAAAGCACCGGCCCTGGAGTCAGGAGTACCTGGGTTCAAATCCGGTCTCAGACACTTAATAATTACCTAGCTGTGTGGCCTTGGGCAAGCCACTTAACCCTGTTTGTCTTGCAAAAAAAATAAACACCAGTGTGCAAGTCATGTCTCATTTATATGAAGATATGGCCCTCTTCCAATACGAAGGATGAACTTCAAAGTACAGAGTATTAACAGAAGTGCTCACCCTATATTTTAAGGTCAATATTAATTAACCACAATACCTTAACAGGCTCTACAACCAGGGTTTTGAAAACTGACAGCCCTAAATTATGCTTTAGGGTGGTGAGAGTCTTATCGGTTAAGTAATAAATAAGTCATTGAACTTGTTAGAAGGAAGTTACAGTATATTAATTTGCTATTTCTTTTGAGGGATTTTATTCATTTGTTAGACAGATATTTTTCTGAACCCCAAATCTACCTTGCTTTATAAAGTTTGGAGGATTCAGTTGTTAGCTTTGACTTCCTATCTTTCTTCCTTCTTCCTTCCTTGCTTCTTATTTATTGAGTACCTCTTTTATGTGAAGCTTCAATTTAGAATCTGTGGGAGATACAAAATTAAGACATGGTCCTGTCTTCATGGATCTTTATCATTGCCTGGAAAGAAGGAGTGTGCAGTCAATATCTGTGCTATACAAAATAGAATGTGAAAGTGGAATCCAGTCAGTATAAAGTACTGTAATTCAGAGAAGCGAGATCATTTCTGTTTGAGAGGAAGTCTTCACAGGTGTTACTGACTGGAGCAATGATGATGATGATGATGATGATATTTTTCCTTAAAGAAGATTGTGAAATCAGGGAGGTAATGCCATTAAAAGAACATGAATTGGATTTAAGTGAGAGGGTGCTGTGCAAAGTCACTAGCCTCACTTTCTCTTCTCGAGCCATCTGGCTTCAGTGGCCAGATATGAATGAGAATAACTGGAAATAGCTCTGGATATGAGACAATCAGGGTAATGACTTGTCCAAGGTCATACAGCTAGACATTGGAATAGCAGGCAGTTAATGCAGTAGAAAGTTTGTTGGATGTGAAGTCAGAGAACTCCCATCTGCCATATACTGGGTGACCTTCAGTAAGTCATTTTCTCTTATTAGGTTTGACTTTACTCATTTATAAAATAAAAGAGGTTAGCTCAGCCCCCCCCCCCACTCAAATACAATTCATTGTCATGGCATCACCTCCCTTCTTCCAGAATGAAGGACAAATATTACGATTAGGGCAAGAGGTAATGAACTATAGTGATAGATGTGTTTAGAGAGAAGGAGATGGTTGCAATGTGAAAGTATAATGGACAAGATTTGACAACTGATGGAGTTTGTGGGGTGGGAAGGATGGGTCATGGATGACTCTGAAGTGGTGAACCTGAGTGATGGAAAGATGGTAGAATCTTCCACAGAAATAGGGAAGTTCAGAAAAGAGATGGATTTTAAGGGGAAAGTTACTGAGTTCTGTTTTAGACATGTTGAGTTTGAGATGCCTAGAGTAAATCTAGTTGGAAAAATATAGTAGGTCATTGGTGATATGTGATTAGAGCTCAGCAAAGACTAGGGCTGGATCTATGCATTATAAAAATATAAATAGATCAGGAAGAGGAAAGTGAGAGATGAAAGCACATTTTCCCAATAAAATTTTATTTAGAGGGAAACATTTTTTGAGAACTAAATAAAAATAATACTTAATAGATTTGATGTTTTAATATTTATTAACAGCCTTTGCATATTCTTCATTAATAGATAAGAGAACTTGGTTTAGGAATTCATGTATATTAATGATAGTGATTTGTGAGGAAAGTAGGGGTAGTTACCTAATAGTAATCGAAGCATTTTCAGTAAAACTCTTTTTTGAATATTTTTATTTTCAGTGTTTATTTAAGGAATCACATTCTTCAAACTATCATATGATATAAAAAATTTATTAAATCAGCCTGTAGGGATTAGTATTGTCATTTAATATTGGGTGGAGTTTCTGAAGTATTAATACTACTCTCACTAGAATCAGTGCATTCTTAGTTTCTAAAGCACTGTCCCTAATGAGATTATTTTTGTTGCATTTAAAGCTTGGTAGACTGACCCATGTTGGAGTTTTGGGGAAAAAGAATTACAGCACAACCATTGTGAAAGATTTCTAGGATGATCACATTTTGTTTTGGGTTAACCAGGAGCATTGGAGGCTATATTCAGGTTTGGTTCCATAAAATTTCTTCCCTCCATCTTTTCAGAAATGAAAGGGGGTGGCGGCTAGGTGGTGCAGTGGATAGAGCACTGGCCCTGGAGTCAAGAGTCCTTGATTTCAAATCCGGCCAGCCTTAGACACTTAAGAATTACCTAGCTGTGTGGCCTTGGGCAAGCCACTTAACCCTATTTGCCTTGCAAAAAAAAACCCTAAAAAAAAAAAAGAAATGAAAGGGAAGGAAGGCCAGGAAAGTAGCTAAAGTAGCTGTGGTTTTTATTGATCTCTTGCTGTGCTTGAAAGTTAACATTTCCCAAAGGCATGAATGTTTCTCTTAGAAGAAAGCTATAGGTCAGTCACTCATACATACTAATAACTTTGGTGTTATCCTTGACTCCTCACTTGTACTCACCCCCTACATATTCAATTTATTTTTCATTTTTTTTTTAGGCTTTGTTTTGTTTTTGTTTTTTGCAAGGCAGTGGGGGTTAAGTGGCTTGCCCAAGGCCACACAGCTAGGTAATTCTTAAGTGTCTGAAGCCGGATTTGAACTCAGGTACTTCTGACTTCAGGGCCCGTGCTCTATCCACTGCGCCACCTAGCTGCCCCCTCATATTCAATTTATTGCCAAGTCTTGTTAATACTTTTATACCATATCTCCTATGCATCCTTGTGTCTCCATTCATATAGTCACCACTCTGGTTCAGCACCTCAGTAGCTCATGCCTCTTTGTTAGATTGGTTAGGTCTCTTTGATACAAGTTTTTCCCCATTCCTGTCCATCCTTACAAAGTGATCTTTTTTTTAAAAATTTATTTATTTAAGGCAATGGGGCCAAGTGATTTGCTCAAGATCACTCACAGAGTGATCTCACCAAAACATAGGTCTGATCATATCACTTCCACTTCAATTCACTCATTTACCTCCAGGATCAAATAGAAAATCTAATGGTTTTTAAAGCTACGCACAAACTTACTTCTTCCTACCTTTCCTGTCTCTTGATATCCTAACTCCCCTCCTCTTTCTTTATATTCAGCAATCCCTTCAATCTTTCTTCATACTGTTCAGTAGCTGCCCTCATGTATGAAATGCTCTCCCTCTTCCCCACCTTCTTTCCTGGTCTCTTCTCCCTTTTCCCCAGTACCTTCCCTCTGAGATGATTTTCCATTTACACTGTATATTGTATCTTACATAGACAGAGTTGATTGCATATTGTCTTTCTGTATATTGTTAGTTATTTGAGGGCGAGGATTATGTTTTGTTTTGTGCTTTTTTTTGCAAGGCAATGGGGTTAAGTGGCTTGCCCAAGGCCACACAGCTAGGTAATTTTTAAATGTCTGAGGACGAATTTGAACTCAGGTCCTCCTGACTCTAGGACTGGTGCTCTATCCACTGCGCCACTTAGCCTCCCAAGGATTATGTTTTTGCCATTCTTTTTGTCTCAGGTGCTTTTAACCCAGTGCCTGAAATATAGTCAATGCTTGTTGCCTGACTAGTTCTGCCTTGTAAGTTTGGAAAAGATATTAAGATTGACCTAGTAGAGTTGACAGTGTCAGGAATTAGGCTTCTCACCTACCTGCTGCCATTTCCTAAGTTCTTGGAATCTATGAAGAACTACTTAAATGAGGCTCACTCCTCCATCAATCTCTTCCATTTATCTGTTTATCCCAGTTACCTATTAGAGTGGCACACTAGGACCCTGCACTAACACACACACACATGCACACGCATACACACACGCACACGCATGCACGCGCACGCAATATTTATCAACTGTTTTGTATTTGTGTTGTCTTCTCACATATTTTTATTTGTATCCCCAGTGCTTAGCACAATGCCTTGCATATAGAAGTCATTTAATTATTGTTTATTATTATTTTATTGTAAGAATCACTTCCCCTGAGGCTTTATTCCTATGGCTCAATGTGGTATGAAAGTTACTCTAGGCTCTGTGGCTTAGAACAGTGCCAATAAAATATAATCTTTGTCAGACCTTCTAATAACTTAAAATCTTTCTGGTATGGGCATGGTGATACAATTTGCCCAAGAACCAACCTAATAAAATTTGGAGAGATTCATTGCCAAGTTTACAAGAGGGTGGTAAATTTTTCTGCCGGAGCAACTTTTAAAGACCATCTACTGAGCTATAGTATAGCTACTTTCTGTATCAATTGAGGAATTATCCATACTGACTATATCCCCAACCTTTGAAGTAAATCTGGCTATTGTACTGGGATGCAAAGATAAAAAAATGATATAGTCTCTATCCTCAAAGATTTTATATTCTATTAGAAGAGAGAGGATATGGCACACATACACAATCAATACCAAAGGTAGGTATAATGTGTTATATCAAAATGTCATATGTTATACTAAAAAAGTACTATAGTTTTGAAGAGTGAGGGATTAATTTTACTTAGGGGGTTTTATAAAGGAAGAAGTAGCACCTGATGAAGAGAAATAAGAATTTCAATAGAGAGGAAAAGGGGAATGGATTCTAGGTATAGAAAATAGGAATTCATGGAGGAAGTTGGGAGATGAGATAACAAGATGGTATCCAGGGACAATTAATAGTTTATTTTAACTGAAGCCAGAACTGCAAGGGGAATAATATAAGATTGGTGAGGCAGGTTTTGATGATTTTTAAAATGCCAGGATAAGACAACCTACCTTGTTCTATAGGAAAGTTTTGTATTCACTTCAACAATTCTTACTAAAACCTACTCTGTGTAAGACTCATTGCTAGGGGGTGGAGCCAAGATGGTGGCGAGAAGGCAGCATTCCCCGAAAACTCTGACCCCCCAAACCCCAACAAAACAAACAAATGAGGGCTCTAGCCAAAATGTAGAGGGGCAGAACCCACAGAAAAATTGAATGATACATTTTCCCAGTCCAAGATAACTTAGAACCTCCACAGGAAAGGTGTGCCTCACCAAGACCTGGGGTGGGAAAAAAAAGCCACTACTCAGCCCAGTCCAGCTCAGCAAAGCCCAGTCCAGCCCAGAGATCACCAGCTACAGCTTGAAGGGGTGGGGAGAGAACTCTGTTGTACCTGGGTGCGTGTGGAGTGAGGAGCACCGACCACAGAACCTGCAGCGAAAATCGGGAGAAGTCATCCTGCACCCCCAGAGAAGGTAAGGGAAGTCTGCAGAGATCTCTCTGCTCTTCCTGGGGCAGGACTTTGCTGTTTGCCTACACTCAGACTCTGGGTGCAGTTTGGGCTTCCTTACTAAGATAGCTGGATTCTGCCTTATAGCCTCAGGGCAGAGGACAGTTCTGTGGTCATCTACATATCAAAGCACGGGCTAGAGAGCTTAAGACCTTGGAAGAATAAAGGTCCCAGTGAGGTGTCCCTCCCCCCAAAAAAACCCCAAAGCCTTGGAAGTGCTGTAAATTAACCTTGGGCTGAGGAAATGAGTAAACAGAAAAAGAAGGATCTGTCCATAGATAATTGCTTCAGTCTTATGGAAGATCAAAACACATACTCTGATGATGACAAAATCGAAGCTTCTGTATCCAAAACCTCCAAGAGAAATAGAAAATGAGTTCAGACTGTGGATGAGCTCAGAAAAGCAATTCAGGGAGGTGGAGGAAAAATTGGGAGGAGAAATGAGAGCAATGCAGAAAAATCATGAAAACCAAATCCAAAGCTTGGTGAAAGAAATACAAAGAAAATACTGAAGAAAATAATATGTTAAAAACCAGTTTAGGCCTAATGGAAAAAGCAAAACAAAAGGCAAATGAGGAGAAAAATGCCTTAAAAAGCAGAATTGGCCAGCTGGAAAAGGAGATAAAAAAGCTCTCTGAAGAAAGTAACTCCTTCAAATGCAAAATGAAACTAAAGGGAGCTGATGACTTTGCAAGAAATCAGGAAGAACTAAAACTCTTCCAAAAAAGCCAAAAATTAGAAGAAAATGTGAAATATCTCATTGGAAAAGACTCATTGCTAGGCAATTGCTTGGTAATACAGACAAAAATGATAGTTTTTAATCCAAAGGAGTTTACATTCCATACGACTTGTATCTCTGGAACAAGGATTCTTTTTTTGTTGTCATTGTTGCTACCTTTTGTTTTTCACATTACCAGAATTTTACCCAAATTTTCCTCTTCTCTCTCCAAGAGAGAATTCCTATATGATAAATAACTTAAAGAAGAAAAAATCAGCAAGAGCAATGAAAAAGTTTTTTTAAAATATGCAATGGACCACACCTGGGGGAGTTTCTGTATTTAAAAATTAGATTGGAGTGTCTTATTTCTCTTGCTTATTCTTTATAATTTTTCAGTATTAACTTTTGCTGGTTTGTGATTCTTTCCTTTTACATTCTCTGTAAATGTATAGTCTACAGCAAATTGTACAGATGTTTCTGTACTTCTTATCATATTTGCTTTCATCAAATTTCCTTATTTTCTATGATTATTCTACTCTGCATCAGCCGAGTGGAATAAGACTGGAAGGTAGGATGTGAATTCCACATCTGTATGAGCATCAGCTCATATAGATCTTTCCATGTTTCTTTGTATATGTCGCATTCATAATTTCTTCTAGCATAGTAAAATTCCATTACATTTATGTATCACAGTTCACTTAAAACCATTACTCACTTTTTATTTTTAGTTCTTGTTTGTCATAAGCAATGTTGGTATTTTAGTTTATATAGGGAGTTTCTAATCAACAATTTCCTTGGGGCATAAGGGATAAGCCTAGGAGTTGAATCTGTGGGTCAAAGGGTTCATTTTAATTACTTTATTTAAATAATGCTAAATTTTTTTCAAAATGGTCTTGAAAATTTTTTTAAAATTTCATGGTTTTTTTTTTATCATGTACCTCTTTGGTAGTCTGGTGAAACTTGTGAAACCCTTCTCAGGATAATTTTTTTTTTTATTGCTCATAAAGGAAATGCTAATTTTTAATTAGAGAGTAATGAAAATAAGCATGCAGTTTTTTCTCCTTCAGTAAAAAAAATAAATGTAGTGTCTTTGTTAAATGTTGTATCTTTTTTTTAAAATGTATCTTTACAAAGTTCATACTGTACTTCAAGAAATTTTTAATTTTAGATAGCATTTACAACCGGGCAAATCAGAAAAGACTTCATGTAGAAGTCTGTGCCTGAACTATATTGTGAAAGAAACTAGGGATTCTACAAATCTTAGAGGGAGTGTACTCAGATGTGGGGAAGAAGTTGTACAAAGGCACAAAGAAGGGAAATGTAATGTCTTGTAAAGGCTAATTATATTGTAATGGAGAGATCAAGAAGAGAGGAATAATATGAAATAAGACTGTAAGCTAAAGTGGGAACAAGACTGGAGGGTTTTTATATGGCAGACTGAAGGTTTTATTTATCTTGTAGATAATAGTATGGGTTTTTTTTTTGTTTTTTTGGGATTTTGCAAGGCAAATGGGGGTTAAATGGCTTTCCCAAGGCCACTCAGCTAGGTAAATTATTAAGTGTCTGAGACCAGATTTGAACCCAGGTACTCCTGACTCTAGGGCTGGTGCTTTATCCACTGTGCCACCTAGCTGCCCCTATATAATAGTATGGTTTTAAGTAGGAGAATGACATGGTCAGATGCATATTTTAGTTATATTAATTTAGCAGCTGTGAAAAAGAGGAAATGGAGAGAAGTCAAAATGATAGTCCAGAGACCAGTTAGGAGGCTGTTGCAATGTTCCAGGTTAGAGGCAGTGAGGACTGCAACTAGGTTAGAAGTTGTGTAAATAGAGAGTAAGAGTTAGATAGAATAGTATAGTATAGTAGTTAAAATCAGTATGACAAAAAAATTGATTAGATATAATCTGTAAGTGACATAAATGCCAATTTTAACTTAGAATGACCTCTAGATACCTGGTCCAAATTTTCTCCCTTCTCTCAAAATCATCAGCATAAATTTCATCAAACCAAGAACAATCACTCATATTTAAAAATCTTTCAAAATTACCTCCCTCAAATAAAAGCATAATACATATTTAAACCATTAGCATTTGTGTCACTTCCAATTTATAGCAAATATTGCATGTTTATATTTATGGAATGATCATGGTGTTCGGGATGGTAGGATTAGATCGACTACAAAGTCGATCATTTCATTCTAGTTATTATCTAATTGCATATTTAAGAACTTGCTTGGATGCGTTATGCTGTTTTGAAATTGTTATTAATTTTTTAATGAATTAGTTGATTATTCTTTTAAGAGAGTTGTGCTGGACTGTGTGCTTAAGGTGTGATTGTGCAAAATGCCTGGGTCAGGGGAGATGGCATATCTAACCAAAAATTTAAATGAAATCAACCCTCATCTCTCCGTATATTTTCTAGCCAACTGAAAAATGTTTGAGAATATTTTAGTTGAGGGCAGCTTGGTGGCTTAGTGAATAGAGCACAGGCCCTGGAATCAGGAGGACCTGGGTTCAAATGTGATCTCAGACTTTTACCTAGCTGTGTGACCTCGGACAAGTCACTTAACTCCATTGCCTTGCAAAACCCCAAAAAAATACTTTAGTTGCTCTGGAGTTTGCCATATTTTTATGTATGTCAGATTGAGTATATAGCATTGAAAACAATGTTGAATGTATTTTCTTCTGCAAGTTGATGTGATAATCAAAAGAAAATTGGTGTGCAACCCCTAAAGGGCAGGGTGTTTTTAAAAATACTATTCGAGAAATCTGATTTAGTAATTTTAGTTCAAACCCCTAAATAGAATTTTGATAAATGGGTAAAGGAGAACAGTAATTAGGGTAAAAAGCTTTTCATGTGTCAATTTGAGAAGCTAAATTTCATTTAAAAAATTTTATGGGGAGATTTTTAATTGTTCCATCCTAATATAAATGGCAGATTGTTTTAGTTAACAAGTTGTTAAATCAATTGATTTTTATAGTCATTAAGGTGCATGGAATTTTCATTGTTTTATCCATATATTAATATATTGAAGGTTTTTTCTTTTCTTTTACATTATATTTATTTCCTGACAAATAGAATTTTTAAACAACTTGGTTGATTTATATTCTGAATAAATTAAATAATAATAGGGAATTGATATCAAAAGTAAGAAAATATGGTGCAACTTCTACTAATTCTACTTATTCCATTTAAGAATGTGAAACTTTAGAGGGTAAATACTTAACTGGAAATATAAAAAAAGATTTTAAAAATGCCTGGTTTTAAGGAAGCAGTAATCATATAAAGTATTTCCTGTTTTTCTAGACTACACTAAAAGTGCAAAGTTTTTAGTGCAGAAATTATTAGGATTTAATAACCAAAAACTGAACCCTTTATCCTTCTGTTGGCATTCTATCGATAGTTTTATTCTTAATTACTATGATCATACAAATTTCCATTTAAAAAAAAAATCTACTTAGCACTTCACTGGACAGAAGAAAATTGTAAACTAGGGAGTAGCTATATAGAGCAGTGCCTGATCTGAGATCAGGAAGACCTGAATTCACATCAGATCTCAGAGTGTAACTGTTTGACCCTGTTACTTAAACCTGTCTGCTTCAGTTTCCTCATCTGTAAAATAAGCTGAAGAAGGAAATGGCAAACACTCCATTGTTTTTAATTAAGAAAATCCCAGGAACAATTGGACTTGGCTGAAAAAACTACCAAACAAAAACAGAGGCAATGAGAGACCTGTTGTGAAATGTCTTATATAGCCACTTGACTAGGGCTCTCAATGGTTTCCCAGACTATGCACTTCTCTTTTTGACAATGTTGAGAAAGATATTTTGAGTTTATAAGAAGTAAGGCAGCCATTTTTGTTAGTGTAAAGATAATGAAAATAAAAAAGTTTGCTAACTTGAAGACAAACTTGGTTAGAAGCAGTTTATTTTTCAGTTATTTCCTTAACATTGGAGTGTTTTTTCTTTTTTAAAATTAATTTATTTATTTTTCCAACTACGTGTAAAGAAAATTTTCAACAAATTGCCTTTTTTTTTTTTGTAAGGTTGTGAATTCCACATTTTCTCCCTCTTTCCTTTCCCTCGAAAGAGAAAGTTTTTATATATAAAAAACTATATAAAAGCATGTTTAGAAATTAATCATATTATGAAAGAAGAATCAGAACAGAAAGGCAAAAAATCACGAGAGGAAAAACCATGAAACATTTTAAAAATTGAAAATAGTATGATTTGGTCTGCATTCAGACTTCAGAGTTCTTTCTCTAGATGTGGATCTATCATAAATCCTTTAGAATTGTCTTTGATTATTGTGCTGCTGAGGAGAGCAAGTCCATCATAAGTGATCATCATACAATGTGGCTCCTAATGTGTATAATATTCTTCTGGTTTTGCTCACTTTGAAGAACTTTTTCATTAAGCCTGAAATAGTTGGACTCCCTATTTTCTTGGCAGCTCATTAAGCCTGCTTATTTAAATTCATTGTAGACTAAAGGCAGGTTGCTCTAGATTCTAAAGCTCTGTTAACTATTGACTTGAAATAGTCACAGAGAACTTTTTGTAGGGAAACTTTTCCAGCTTATTAAAACTTTGAGGATGTGTCCTCTTTTTTTCCCTACAAATGACCTCAAATTTTAGCATATTGTTTTTCAGGGGACAACAGGCTTGAATTCTTCTTATAACTGATGTTGTATAACTAGTAGTTATTTGGCTGAGGGCATGTAGTGTATATGTTCATTTAAGGAGTTAGCATAGTACTGACAGCTTCTTAGAGAGAGTGGGAGGATTACTTCTCTCTGGCTTATGTATAAGTAAAGATACTCTTTTTTTTTAGGACTGCTTGGTTAGCCTGGAACCTGAAAGGGAGAGGTTTAACAGCTGCAGTGGACAGACATTTTTTTTTTTTTTTTTTTTTTTTACTTTCTCTGTGTTGTTTGCTGCAGTTTTTCTTGACAGGAAACTGAACCTCATGTTTTTTTTTTTTTTTATTCAGCTACTAAATGGGTTACCTAAAGTAAGAGGGAACCAAATATTACTAATAAAGTAGTTGTGGCTATTTCCAGGAAAAAGGGGGACAATTTCTACTGTATTTATAAGCAACTAAAGGATAAAGCATAGCTACTCACCCCTTTGCAGAAACTAGTCTTAGCTGCATAGCAGTAGCCATCTGGTAGAATATGGAGTTTTATAATATTAGAATTGTAAGGTACCTATTTGGTCCACGCCAGTTCCTTTCATTTTACATGTGAGAAAACAGGTCCAGAGGGAGAGTAAGGTATTTCACTTAATATCATATAGCTTGTTTATTGGCAGGTTGGCTCTAGAGATCTTGGCCTTAGACCAATATCTCTTATATCTTTTTAAAAAAAATATTTATTTAAGGTAATAGGATTAAGTGACTTGTCCAAGGTCACACAGCCAGACAGTTAAGTCTTTTATGTCTTCTCAGTGCTGCAAAATACTGCTTCCTCAATGAAATCTTCCCTTATTTTTATGCCTACCCCAACCCCTATAGCAATAATGATCTCCTTGAACTTCATGTAACATTTGGTTTCCACCTCTCTTTAGTATTAGATCATTTAGTTTCTGATTTTTTAATCTTGTTTTCACTGAAACTTTATTAAATGTAATTTATTGCTAGCTTTTGGGAAAAGATTCATTTAATATTTCTGTTTTTCCTACATTTATTCCTGAACTTTTCATGCCCGATACAAGGCTAGTTTTTGTGAAGGCACCATGTATACTTTCTCAAGGAACATAGATATATACACCTTTCTATTCCCTTTTATTATTCTCCTTTTTTTTAAGGTTTTTGCAAGGCAAACGGGGTTAAGTGGCTTGCCTAAGGTCACACAGCTAGGTAATTATTAAGTGTCTGAGACCGGATTTGAACCCAGGTACTCCTGACTCCAAGGCCGGTGCTTTATCGCCACCTAGCTGCACCCCCTGTCATTATTCTCTAGAGATCTAACTTTTCCCAAATCCTATTCTTTCTTTTTATTTTTTCGGTTATTTATCTAGGTCTTAGAGAGGTAAATTGAGGTCTCCCTACTGTAGTTTTACTATCTATTACTTCCTATTATTTAATTTTTTCTTCAATAATTTGGATGCTCTGCCATTTGGTACATTTATATTTGTATTGATAGTAATCCACTGTTTATGGTATTTTTTTTGGAAAATGTAGTTTTCCTGGTTATCTTTTAATTAGGTCTCTTTTACTTTTGTTTTGTCTGAGATCATAATTGCTACCCTTGCATTTTTTACTTCTTCTGAAGATTCTGTTCTAGCCTCTTATTTTAACTTCATGTAAACCATATTCAAGTGTATTTTCAAGTGTTTCAAGTGTATTTCTTGTGAAAAAAATATATTGTTGGTTCTGGTTTCTAATCTGCTCTTATTTTCCTTTTCCATTTTATGGTTGAGTTCATCCCATTCACAATTATGATTACTAAATACATATTTAACCAGTCCTGGTAAAGGAATCTCCCTTAATCCAACTTGAACATAATGTTTGTTTTTTGCTAGTGTTTAAACTTTATGCTTTAATATTCATTAGGGAAATTGGTCTGTAGTTTTCATTCTCTATTTTTACCCTTTCTGGTTTAGGTGTCAAAACCATATTTGTTTTATAGAAGAATTTCTATTCCTATTTAAGTATAAGGAACTTATATTTATTTACTTCCTTTAAGTAAAGGACTCTTTTTTTCAAACAGTTTATGTAGTATTGGAATTAATTATTTTTTAAAATATTTGGTAAAATTTGCTTTTAAATCCATCTGATACTGGTTGTTTTCCCCCCTTAGAGAACTCATCTTTGACTTGATCAATTTAGTTTTGCCTTACATAGGGTTATTTAGGTATTAATCTGGGCAATTTATATTTTGGTAAATATTTGAACTCATCTTTGAAGCAGGGAGAGGATTTCAACAGGCAGCCATAGAGGGGGTGTTTTACCTTTGTAGGCATGAGAAAGAAGAGAATGAGATTGGGGAATGGAGAGTAGTCCAGTTTGGTTCAATAGGGAGTAAGAATATACCTGGAAAAGTAGGTTGGAATCATTTGTAGGATTTGATTAGGCTAAGAAATTTTTATTTTATTTTGGTAAACTCTGAGAGACTTTGAAGATGTGAAGAAGGCACACTTGAGGTGTAATGGAAAGAGCGATGAACTAGGAGTCAAGAGAAACTTGGACTGAAATTCCCCATCTGACTCTTATTAGCTGTGTGATCTTGTGGAAATCATTTAATCTTTCTGAGCCTCAGTTTTTTCCAAATGCTAACTATAATAATAATAATAATGATAATATGAGATAATTAAATTATAAATATAAATATTGTCAAGGAGGAGGTGAAATTATCTTTATTTGCAGATGACATGATGGTATACTTAGAAAACCTCTGAAAATCAGCTAAAAACTGAGATGATTATTAGTTTTAGTAAAATAACTATACAAAATAAAAATAGAAATAATTATCAGCATTTCTACATACAGTACTGATAAAAACCAGGGAGAAGTGGTAAAGGAAAGTTCCATCCATAGGGATAGGAACTAGACCTGTGATTTCATTGGTATAGAGAGCTCCTGAATGAGGAAACTCACTCTACTGATGCACATCTACATTTTCTCTTCTAGACACTGAACAGTTAAGTGACCTTTCCAGGGTCACAGTTAGTGTGTGTTAGAAGATTTTCTATAACAACTCATGCCATAGTTTACTAAGGAAATTTGTTGATGGAGGGAGTACCTACACTAAAAAAATTGTAGATCTTTTGAATGGTTAAGATTTTAATGCATATTTT